>NC_090730.1:148910307-148927807 GCF_036898095.1 Palaemon carinicauda
TCAATGAAATCT
Source organism: Palaemon carinicauda (assembly GCF_036898095.1). Lineage (NCBI taxonomy): Eukaryota > Metazoa > Arthropoda > Malacostraca > Decapoda > Palaemonidae > Palaemon > Palaemon carinicauda. Next base: position 148,910,320 of record NC_090730.1, read on the forward strand.
ATAGTATGAATATAGGTTTTAAACGTATTGGGTATGGTCTCTATCAATATCATTTCTTTACCATTTACGTGGCAGACTACCAAAAACAATATTGCATATGACCGATACTACACCACAGAGATTTTTAGCATGGTATTAAAAACACAGCCAATAACATAATATAATATGATACATAATATAATTTATATAATATTTATCATATGACATATTACAATATAAAGTATGATAAATAATTCAATACGAATATAAATATCAGCGGGCAGTTTTAACTTCTGTATATTTATAGATAGAGAAAACCTCTAGTATCCTTTGTTCCCTTGCTATTATTACTTCAAAAAGTACCTACAAATTCAAGATACAAATTCCTCATCTCCTCAGAGATTAACACACTTTTTTCTGTTCCCGCTCCTTTATCTAGTTCTAGTCAACATTTTTTGTTTGATAGGTGAATCAAGTTACCCATACTGTCGGCTCATTTAATAAGCTTTAACTCATATACGAAATGTGTATGGAAGATTGAAAACATAAAATATGGATAATTTTTTTCGTTCTCCAAGGAGGACCAAAACATAAAAACGTATAAATAAAACATATCCACATTTTTTTTTTTAAACTGAAATTTAATTTTAGTTCTCAAAGGGACCATCTCTCTTCCACTTCAAAAAACATTTAACCCAAAATTAGAAAAAAAAAATATATAGCTTTCGAAGGGAACATTTGTTTTCTGAAGAAGGGAGATGGTCCCTTAGAAAGCTAAAAATAAAATAAATTTTACATAAATTGTGGGTTTATTTTATTTATAACATATGCACGAAAAATTGTGTATTTCAATGTACAGTATAAGAGCGTACTGCGTTGTAAACTCCTCTCCAATAAAAGCATGGAAGACATCCCCACCATTGTCTCGTCTCTTCTGCTTACGTCACTTGACTGTAAGAAGAAGCTTGCAGTCGATTGTACGCAACCTTGACTTCGCACGCTTTTCAGCCTGATCTGATTTCAATTTTTTTTTTTTTTTTTTTTTACCAAAAATCATACACATATCAGAACGTTGTTTAGATATCAATGAGGGATAATGTTTTTTTTTTTTTTTAAATTCGTCGTTTGAAGTTAGATAGGCGTTACGAAAGGGCTAAATTTTTCCTGGAAACTTTTAACATCATTCCTCATTTTGACTATCAAAACTTCCTCAAACAAAAGGATATTTGATTATGATTAATCTCTCATTTCAAGGAGTTTACTTTGCATTTATCTTATTATGAATCTTTGCGAAGACATTAGAATGGAACATAAACAAATTAGTGCAGTTTTGAAGAATATCCGAAAAGTATGATGTTTATACACTGATAATGAGTATAGGATGCTCGTTCGCAACTACTTTTCTGATCTCTCTCTCTCTCTCTCTCTCTCTCTCTCTCTCTCTCTCTCTCTCTCTCTCTCTCTCTCTCTCTCTATATATATATATATATATATATATATATATATATATATACACACACACACACACACACATATATATATATATATATATATATATATATATAGTATATGCCTATATATGCATGCATGCATGCATACATATATATATATATATATATATATATATATATATATATATGAGTTTATTGATATGTGTGTCTGTTTTGAAGATCCTATTAAACATATCATTAAAGTATTAGAGGTTATAACAAAGACGAATTTATGGATTTATGAATTTGGCCATAAATCCCCGCGTTCGGGCCTGGAGGCCATTCAGCACCCAGGTGCAAATGGTAGGCAGGGTCCCTCAAGAGTTGCAATATGAAGTAAAAGTAAAGGAGTTGGATAGCAAGAAGGAAGAAAAAGAAAACAGAAGCAGAGGCACAGCAGAAGGTAAAAAAAAAAAGAGAAGTTAGGGGATAAAGGAACGCTGCAATCAAAATGCCTAGAGTGCACTGTCTGAGTTGCACCGAAAAGTTGAAGAAAGAAAACACTCAAAGAGTTGACAGGATTACTCTGCAGTGCAGAAGTGATAGTGTGATTTAGTTGCTGACTAGGGTTTGTAAAGTATATCTGGATGAGGATAAGCTACCAGAGCAATGGGGGGAGAGGAATAATTGTTCCTTTGTACAAGGGAAAGGGTAATGAAGGCTACTATGAGAATTATGGGGGAATAAAGTTCATTAATATAACGGGGAAGGTGCAAGCTGACGTCTGACTGAGAAAGATAGGCGAATGAAAGACCAGTGTTTGTAATGAAACAGTTGATTGAATAAGTTTGAAAGTAAGGTAAATTGAATGTTACATACATGAACTTAGAAAAAACTATCATATAATCGATAGAAAATCAATGTGGACGGGCGTTTAGAATGTAAAGTCTAAAAATAAGTTGTTTTGAGCAATTAAGTGTTTTTATCATGAAAGCGAAGAGAATTGTATAACTTAAACGGAAAATTGACTGGTTAGGTGTGAAAGTGAGACAAGGGTGTGTCAAGTTTCAATGACCGTTCAATATTTTTATGGAAGGAATTCTTGAAGCGGTCAAAGAATGGACTGTAGATATAGATGCTGAGTCGTGCGATAAAATAATTCTTCATGAATGAATGATGTCGACTGGGGACAGTGGAAAGAGTCTCAAAGATCTACATCAGAGTTTGATAGCTTTTTAGAATAGAAGAAAGTTTAGAGTACATGTTAGCAAGAGCAATTTTATATGGGTATTTGGCAATACGGATAATGGAGCAATAAATGTTAATAGGGGAGGATGAAAAATAGATGTGACTGATTCGTTCAAGTATTTGGAAGTATATGTAACGAATGATGGTTGAGTAAGAGCCGAGTCTGATAACATTTAAGGTAGTATAGGTAGCATGGTGAGTTGAAAAGATTGGAAAAACTTTTGAATAATCAGTGATAGCCATAGAGGGAATGCATTAAGAGATTGGTGAACCAACTCACCTTTATGAAACCAGAATTCAGATATGAAGTAAAAATAAAAAAAAAAAGGCTGAAGCTACTGAGAAAAGAATCGATAGAATGAGAAATTTTAAGATAGGTAGAAGTGGTAACAAATATTAAGATGAAACCTATTTTGAGGTGGTTTAGTCATGTGGAAAGAATGAATGACAATGGACAAGTGAAAAGTGTACAATTCAGGGGTGGTAGGAACTATGAGAGGGAGGCCTATAAAGTGTTAGATAGATGGCATTTAAGATCTATTGGAAAAGAGAACTGTCATTGCCTGAAACCGCAAAAGTACAAGTAGGGTAAGGGTGAAATGAAATGCACAGCGTCTTAGGGTGTTTGAAGAGACGTTAATGAATCCTATCTGTAAGTTTAATGAGAGGATTTTATCTAGAAGCCTTTCCACACAGGACAAATATGGTGGTGACTCGGATTTCCTCTGGAACCCTAACTCATTTGGATTAGATTTATGAAGTTTTCCCATAAGATTTATCATCAGTGTTCGCCTGCAACTGTGATGAGTTTAAGAGGCTGGGTTGCAAAAGGGAAGAAAAGCTAAAACGTGAGTCTAGAGGAAAGTTGCAAGAGCGATATAAAAACTTCATAACTAGAGTACACTGCTTGTGATGAACTTACGCATTAACCAATTTTCCAAAAAACTCATTTGGATAAAGAGTAATTGTTAAATATATATATATATATATATATATATATATATATATATATATATATATATATATATATATATATATGTGTGTGTGTGTGTGTGTGTGTGTGTGTGTTTATATATATACATATATATAAATACATAACTTATACACACACACACACACACACACATATATATATATATATATATATATATATATATATATATATATATATATATATATACACATATATATATAAGCTTTCGTTTAACAAATATCCCCAAAAGAAAATCTTTTCGAATGTCCCATTTCCCATTAAAAATTTTACTCCTCACCCAATGGTCTTTGACCAGGCGTTTGTGATTTCCCCCTGTGTGCTTCTCTATATTTACTGGAAGTATTCCCCCTTTGTATCAATCCCTCGGGGTTATTTATAGTCTGGCGAGGCTTAAGGGTCTGTTTAGTGTGCTGTAAAGTCATAAAATCAACCCTAAGATAGTTATGGGTCGTTAGCTGACTATTCTTGGAATGAATAAAGAGGGTAAAGTAATTATGTAAAGACCATTTCTACAGATTTACAAATCGAAAATCTCTGTCGCTATTTTGAAGTGGATTCAACGCGTTCTAATGATTCTTCTCTATTACTTAACATAAGACCTAAATGTACAGTAGATACGCCTTTTGCATCGCACGGCTATATATACATATATATATATATATATATATATATATATATATATATATATATATATATATATATATATATATATATATATAGATATATATATATATATATATATACATTTATATATATGTATATGTATATGTATATATGTGTATTTATATATATATATATATATATATATATATATATATATATATATATATATATATATATATATATATATATACACACACATACATAAATGGGGATGTCTGGAGAACAAAGTTATACAGAGTATCATAAATACAGAGAATACCCCCCCCCCCACAAAAAAAAAAAAGTTTATTTACTTATCCAGCATGCAGAAAAAGGAAAGTAGACAAGCTTGAAAATAGGGAGCATAAGAGACGGCATACTTTCAAAATCGGGAAGGGGATAAGAAGAAGCAAGGATAAATGAATAACAAAGTAGCATTAAATGGACTTCAAAGGCGAATTGTAAGTGTACTCAGATATTTTATAGGGAAGTTTTACTAGGAACGAAGGATACAGAAACAAGAACTTAAGACGGAGAAACAATAGCAGAGAACTGGACGTGATGCAAACTAGAATGTCAAACGTTCCTTGAATAAACACTCGAAAGAGACTAGAAGCAGATGCAATATAGGGAATTAGGAGTAAACTTTCTAAGCATTCAGATGAAAATTGAGCTTAGAATTTTGAAAATTTCAAACGAACGTTCTAGGTTCAGACTAACTGATTTATTTCTGTAAACTATCGTTGGCACTTATGAGCATGGGTGCATCTACACGGAACCGACATCCCTTAGGGAAGGGACAGAAGTGTAGCAACAAATAATTATCATTATGCTAGCCGTTTCTAAGGTCGTTCTCTACAGCATGCGAGAGGAAGCCCCTAAAATATTCTTCGGTTCTCAGAAAATTTCCGTACTGGAGAAAAATTCAGCACAGTTCAAATATTAACAGTGTCAATAAAAGGAATACAACTGTTTTCCCTGGCTCCTGAAAGACTGTGTATTATTGAATGAGAAAAAGCACCAGATTATCTTGAAGCAATTATTAATTCCCTCCATTACCATAATATTATCCTGTTTTGTGGCCTCTAAATCACGGTGGACCTTAACGAGAGACGCCTTTTAATAGTTTCTTTCGTCTACTCATTGGCATTGCTCCTAGATATATTTTAGTTGGAGATATTACTAATGTGGTTCCGAGGCGTAATTTATATTGACAACCGCAGAACCTGTCGGGCACAATACTCTATCTTGTTTCTCTTTCTCTTGATATTTTTGAAGTTTTAATCAATTTATTTTCAAGGTTTTATAGTTTATATATGAAAGATTTATTTTGATTTTATTATTGTTCTTAAACTTCTCTTGTAGTTTTTCCTTATTTTCATTCCTCAATAGGCTATTTTCCCTGTTGGAGCCTTTGAGCTTATAGCATCCTGTTTTTCCAACTAGGGGTGTAGCTTAGCAAGTAATAATAATAATAATAATAATAATAATAATAATAATAATAATAATAATAATAATAATAATAATAATAATAATAAGAGGAATGTTCTGTTACACAGACCTCCATTCCGAATTTGATGAAGATGGCAAAAGCTGACTTTTAATAGTGTGTGCTGCACGAATCGGAGACTTGGGTGGTAATAAAAGAATGACATCACGAGATTAGAGACATTTGCAATGTGCAACTTGAGCAGAATTGAGAAACTGGAAAGGTCAGACAATGCAAAAAAAATTTGTGACTGAGAATGGATGAGTGAAAGAAATTTGGAGGTATTGAATAGGAGAGGAATAAAAGATACAAAATGGGATATCAGAAAAAAAAGGAGGGGCTATAAGATGAATATAAAAAAAGATAGAAAAAGCGGAGGGAAGTTCTTATTACTAACAAAACCTCAAAACACTACAGAAGGATACTGACGATGATAGGTATGAAAACAACATATCCTAGGGAATAAAGAACATATCTATCTCTGCTTTATCACTAACATCAACTAGATATTCAAAAAGGTTCCAAATGAATTATGCATATTACGTGAACATTATCCAAATATCTAAATGTACCTACAAGGTGACCCCTGTGCCAATTTATATCTACAGAACTAGGGTTTGCTTCAATTTTATTCCTCTAAGGTTATGAAAACCTCTCTTCTATTATTTCGTCTATAGGGAAGAGAAAAGTTTTAAGAAATTTAGGGGAAATTTCTTCTTTTATCTCGGCTATAGGGAGAAGAGTCTTGAAAAATTTAGGGAAAAAGAAGTCATTTCTTCTATTATTTCGTCGACAGGGAGGAAAAACGTTTCGAGAAAATTAGGGAAAATAAGTCATTTCTTGTTATTTCCTCTATAGGGAGGAGAAATTTTTCGAGAAAATTAGGGAAAATAAGTAATTTTTTCTTTTATTTCGTCTATAGGGAGGAGAAACGTTTCGAGAAAATTGGGGAAAAGAAGTCATTTCTTCTATTATTTCGTCGACAAGGAGGAAAAACGTTTCGAGAAAATTAGGGAAAATAAGTAATTTTTTCTTTTATTTCGTCTATAGGGAGGAGAAACGTTTCGAGAAAATTGGGGAAAAGAAGTCATTTCTTCTATTATTTCGTCGACAAGGAGGAAAAACGTTTCGAGAAAATTAGGGAAAATAAGTAATTTTTTCTTTTATTTCCTCTATAGGGAGGAGAAACGTTTCGAGAAAATAAGTCATTTCTTCTGTTATCTTGGCTATAGGGAGAAGCGTTTTGAAAAATTTGGGGGAAAATAAGTTATAAATTTCAAAAGTGGCTGAGGATAAGGCAAAAAATTCTGACCCAAGATTATACTGAGCGTCACATTTAATACCATTTTTCTCTCCGTTACAGCAGCAGTAACCTTTACATACATCTGAGAGCACTCGTTTTCATACCATTTACATGGAAAGACAATTTCTTCTTAGCGAAAGATAGTTCTTTGTTTTTACAGTATCTCCAGTATTTCGTTTTTAATCTTACAAACATTTTTTCTAACTTTCGTTCGCCTTCTTCATCTATAATATATTCAAGTTATCGAATGCTTTCTACTGATGACATAACCAGGGTTTAAACTTTTAAGGTATATACCTTAATTTGAGTTAATTTGCATGACTTCAAGGTAATTCTAATGTAATTTCGGTTTAATTACCTTCATAATTAAGGAAATTGGAAAAGTTTGAAGGTAATCTAATGGCTATATCATCATGTTCAAGTTTAAACCCTGGACATAACTATCACATAACTTGTCCGCAATTAGTCATGCAAAAAAAAAAAAAAAAAAAAAAAAAAAAAAAAACTTGAGTCATACCTCTCAAAACTGGCATCTATACACAGTCTGTCTGTCACACAGACAGGCAGAAGACTCTTTGGCAAATATTCCGAGAAACAGAATCGATTTTCTCGTCAATTTATTCATTGAAGTAAAGTCATGAAAATCTATTACGTGGTTCATTTTTTACTTGAAGCTTTCAAAGTTAAATTTATTCGCTGTTAAATAAAGCTTTCATTTCATTATTACTGCTCTTCTTATTATTATTCTGTGGTTTTATTCGTGAGGAACCGGACGTAGAATAAAATACGTTAAAAGAGATTAAATTAAATGAATAAAGAAGTAGAAGGGAATAAATGAATAAAAGCAGAAAAGAAACTGATTTTAAATAATTTTTTTTCTTCATTATATACATATTTACCTCTCAGACTTCTCTTTGAGGAATGGTATAGGCTATAAGGTCTCTCTCTCTCTCTCTCTCTCTCTCTCTCTCTCTCTCTCTCTCTCTCTCTCTCTCTCTCTCTCTCTCATACTACGACGCACACACACACACACACACACACATATATATATATATATATATATATATATATATATGTATATATATATATTTACATATATACTGTATATATATGTATATATATACATACATATATATATATATATATATATATATATATATATATATATATATATTATATATGTATATATATGTGTGTGTGTGTGTGGGTGTAAAATACACAGGAGCAAGTGCTTTTTATTATCAAAAGAAAAACCCCTAGAAAAATAATGAAAACACCATGTGCGTAAATCCTTACCAGTTTCTGTTATTTTCAACACATTGTCTAAGCCATGTCTTGAAAGCAAATGAAACTGATAAGGATTCATATAGTACATACTGTATATACTGTACATACATACACACAATATTTATTCCAAGTGTCTACCATTCTAATATATTTTGCGTATATTTGCTATACTTTTTCATCTTCTAAACGTAATGTTTTGGAAGTATTAATGAGAATGCGTATGATGATTGGTCCAATGTAATCCTGGCCTGTTTTAGTTATTCTAACTCCGTTCTGTTCCTTCTACTGCTAGTAATGGGGTCCTTGTATGTGGTCTAAGGACCCTAATTGTGACATGGGCATGGTCCTCGATACTATTAAACTGCTATTTTAACTTAGATAATGGTTTTTGCGGGATGATGTTCGCGGTCTCAACAAATATGTCTTGAGGGATGGTCACAGTATCTTAAAGAAACCATCCAAGATATGTCTCTCTAATCGTGAAGCTCTAAAAAATAATAGTGTACGACTCCGTTGTTTCGATGGACTTTAATGACGACATCATGTGGCCCACTTAACAAATATGAAGATCCTTACATGACTTCTGAACATTTGAATTTACAACTAACGCTAGTTCTTGAATGTACATACTACGCTAGTTCAGGATCCTTGGAGGAAAACTATCAGATTAGGACACATGAAAACTATTTGTGAGACTCCCTCGTAGAGAGATTGTCTCATACGTTCTAGTTCTGCATGGGCAGCTCTCCAGATATTGCAATGGGAGCAGGGCCTCCTGTTGTACTTTCAGATAGGCTAGGATAGAAAAAGTAGGGATGGAAAAGATGGGAGTGAAAGTAATAAAACGTAAGCGTTTGAAAATAAATTGTATTAGGAAGTAGAAAGATTGTGACAGACCCAATTTCTCTTACGTAAACCAAAGGCTTCGTTAATTTGTTGCCACATGAAAGTTTATTTATTGGAAAAAGTGATCCCAAAATTATTTAATTGTGCCTCAGGGTTTCAACCCGTGTCTATGTTTATACAATGTATATACAGTACACTGGTGCACATATACTGTATATTCAAAATAAAATAATTGTTTTAAACTATACTACCTATAAATGAAATGGTGTTGGGAAATTCACAATTAATTAAGACTTAATTCAAAAATTTTGTGATAATAGTTAATGGATGATGGATCGGTGTTTAAGGAAATAGGCAAGTGAAAAAAAAAATCCTTTATTTTTATTTTAGGGTTTTAGGAAATTTTTACCCGTGCTTAGATCCAACTAATGAAGTATGTCTAGTGCAATAAGCAATAACATTAACATTATGCGATGATGAGTTCTGTTGCACCATTAATACAACCATCTAACGAGAAGCAGTTAGTTTAATTTCCATTGTAGATCATTTTAGATGCTATTTAGTTTAAAGAGTAACACTTTTCAACCAAAGATGATCTAGAGATCTGAAATTTCAATTATGTAATTTTTTCCCCTTTGTTTTAGTAGCTCAGAAGAATATTCTCTAAATTCTTAGCATGTTTTGCATGCCCCTTCATACACGGTGGTATTAATAGTGTTCATGCTACATAATTAATATAGAATTCTTGCAATACTTTTTCTTTCTATATTTATATTCAAAAGGGGTATCTGGCCTTGATTGTTACTTTGGAAGTCTTGTAGTTTCATTATCTTCGTTGTGGACATCATACAAGAGGGTTATGTTTGGGTACTCGGACACGGGTTTAACTCCAGACACTCCAAAGGTTTTAGACATCATTTCTAAAAAGCGCATTTTCTTATTCAGGGTTAATTTTGTTTAGGACACTAAAAGGAACTAAAACCTGTCTTTACAATACTAGTTGAGGCACCCTATTCGATCGAGGCATCTGTAACCTACGTTAGTGGCTTACTGGTCTCCTTGGTATGCATTTCCTCGACGAAGATATAAGTACAAGATTTCTCGTTACCACCAATCTCATTCATGAATTTGAGGACTGAATTATAATTCAGTGCATCTGCCAGTTTCTTTGATCTGTAGGTTTCTTTGATAGCGATGAATATATATATATATATATATATATATATATATATATATATATATATATATATATATATACAGTATGTATATATATACACATATATATACAGTATATATATATATATATATATATATATATATATATATATATATATATATATATATATATAAATTTCTAGCCAAACATCTTTTCACCTTTGAGATTGGGGGCGGGGTCGCATCATTGTTAATCTTCCTGTTCTCTGCCATTCTGTGAGGATGAGGTTGCTAGCCAACAATTACTTTCTTTACTGCTTTAGTCAACTGAAGCACCACGGATTTTTCAGGAAATGAATTGGTTATTTTCCTCCTTTGGGATTTAATTCTGTTCTCTCGTAGCGAACCAAGATTGGAACATTAGTCTATATACATTTTTCCCTTATAGGGTGTGACTTCGCAAAGCGCTACCATTTAAGCAAATAATGAATGATGGTTAGGAGTAACAAATGGTTAAATATCCTTCAAAATGCCTTCTTTGTGTAACTTTTTCGACGAGTGACTCGTATTTTCCGAGCGACAATGAGGTTCATTGCTGCGTACAATTATCATTTAAATTTACAAACTTTGAATGACAATATCAATGTATCTTTAAAAGCATAAAGCATAAGGAAATGTTACACGACATAATTTCAATAACAAGAATGATACTGTGTATAGTTACTGAATGAGACTGAATCTTATCAACTGAGCTCCAAGAATTCTATTCAACCCGTCTCCTCCATCCACACTCCAAAACAAACGATATGCTAAACGTAGCATCTGTCCATGCTTTCATAACTTAGCAATCCCGCTGCTCTATAGTAAAAGGTTTTTATACATACGCTTTAGTCAGTAATTATTGGGTAATATGCACTAACAAGGCACCACTTGTAAACGCGTTCAAGTACTGAGTCAAGATATTAAAAAAAAAAAAAAAAAAAAAAACTTTAATATTAATCAATATAAATTTAAATTTTAGTAAATTTCCGACCCTTTCTGGTCACATTTCAAGAAATAATTTTGTGATTATAGTAGTCTGAAAAGAATAATTATTTTACTAGAGCTTCAAAGCCTTTGATTTTTAGCATTAGTGACTTCCACAATAGCTGTGATTTAAAGATGATATTGTGAAGACTACAATTATTGGCTTTCAATATAGGATTTCCCATTTTCAAAACAATCGTCAAACGTGACTTTAAATAGTAATCAACCAGGATAAAAAAAAAACATATTAACATGAACATTCCCAATCACGCCCACCCCGAAAAAAAAAATCTATAAATTCTTTTCAAAAGTTTTAATTCTAATCTCAACAGGTTGTTCTTTGTACACTTGAAGCAATCTCAAGTATGAGCTGTGTGCGAATGATGCCTAAGAGGAAGTTAAGGGCGAGAAAATCTTCCCCTGTTAATTGCCGAGGAGCAATTAAGATTCTAACACATGTGACCTTTTGGCTTCCGCATAACCTACCTCACCCTTTTCAAAATTGGCTTTGGTGAAAGGTTGCTTGTTTTTCACTTAGTTGTATCTGAACGTTTTTCCTCTTTTTTAATTCTTAACTTTGCGATTTGACAATAAGGACTGATCCGAAAACTAATTTCTAATATGGTAATGAAATTGTTTAAAATGTTGAGCATTGTCTCTAAGAGTTCTTGAATTCAATATTAAACAAAAATAATTTTATGTATTTTTTTTTTTTGCACATCTATCCATCCAAGTGTAACCGATAAGCACACAAATTAACACATACAAATAAAAAAAATACTAACATACACGCTCGTATACGATATATATATACATACACACACACACACACACACACATATATATATATATATATATATATATATATATATATATATATATATATATTATATATATATATATATATATATATATGTATATATATATATATATATATATATAATAATAATAATAATAATAATAATATAAGAGTGTGCTTGTATTCCACAAGAAGCGGTACTTCAAATAAAGGTTACCACAAGACAAGCATTATCGCAATGACACCTTAATCACTCAACTGCGAAATCATCTATATAAGTCACCAAACGTGGCAATATGGTAATGATAATGTAGTGAACTAGTTATTCGGAATTAATAAGGTAATGTATACCTGACTGGTGAAAAGGTTCTCGGGAAATATGTGAGAGATGACTGTTCACGTCATGTGAAAGGAAAGCCAAAAAGAGTGACTGTAATGGTTAAATGAACAGAAATTTATATGGCATCACGAAGAATTTTTATACGGTTTCTTAATGAAAAATCAATGAAAAAACCTGAATGTGTAATGGTTAAATGAACAGAGAGTTATATAGCACCACGAAGAATTTTTATATGGTTTCTTAATGGAAAATCAATGAAAAACCTAAATGTTTTTAAGTGATGAACATTCTGAGTTTATAAAAGGCAGGGAGAGTGTGCATTTATTGCTTTAAGGAGTTTAAAGTCAAAAGGAAAACCGTATGTGGTATTTGTTAAGCTAGGAAACACCGCTCAAGTTGATCGAAGTTTTGTATTGAGTCTTATGGGGCATGGTGAAAAGGGTAATATACAGATAGTGATTGGAAATCTTAATGATAAAAGAAAACCTATCTGTTAAAATATTTGGACAAAGCAGTAGTAATTTGGGTTTAAAAATAGGTCTCCCACAATTGTGTCGCCCATGGCCCTTTTGTATTCTCAACAATGGAGGGAAAAATAAGTCAACGACAGGACAAATGTTGGTGAAAAAATTGCTGGATAAGAAAGGACGTTGTGAAAGGTTGTGGTTAAATGATATTTGTAAATGGTGTCGTGTAAATGATTGGAAGTGAAGAGATTTTATTTTTGAATGGTGATGTTTAAGTGTTTTTTAAGAGAAATCTGAAAGTTAGCATGAAAAATAGATTAGAAATGCCTCACTTGCGTCATTACTTGGGACCAAATGTCAGATGAGGGACAATGCTAATCGCAAATATAGCGATGCAAGGAAGGAAGGCAATAACTCTAAAAAGAACTAGAAAAGATTGAATTTCTATGAAAGAACAAAAATTGGAATGTACAAAGGGTATTTTTGACCGTTCGCTTTTATTTATATATGAAAGTAAATTATGGTAGTTAACTAAATAAACGAAAAAGTTTTTGGATGAAAAAAAGATGAGAAATTACGAGATATGAAGATGTAAAAACCTCGAATCGGTAAAAAGGTGCATCATTAAGTTGTACCTTGTTACCAACGACAACATTAAGTTTACATACCTTAAAATCCTATAAAAACACTTTATTGTATATATAGATGGGATGCTGAAGAATAATGTAGAAGCGGTATCGGAACGAAAGTTCAAGATATGAGTAAATAATACTAGGTACACACACACACACACACATATATATATATATATATATATATATATATATATATATATATATATATGTGTGTGTGTGTGTGTGTGTGTACATATATATATATATATATATATATATATATATATATATATATATATATATATATATATATATATATATAATTGATTTTAACATTTGACAATTCTCTTTCATTACTCAAACAGTATTTGAAGTATTGATGCTATGCTATGTTCCTCATGTTCTTATTTGATAACCTTAGTATAGACATAAAATCTTTACATAAGAAAACTCATTACATAGAAAACTATAAAATCTGTATAAAACAGATTTAGTGTTAGGAGAGATGCTTATCTCCGAGTTAACCCGGGTTATAGAGAACGCTACCATGATGTTATACGCACATGTTTCCTGATTTCCTTAAGAATTTTGGCTTCAAACCTATATCGAATAACATTGAAGCTACGCATATTACCCCGTCTCAAAAATCCTCCAGAGTTTTGCCCACATAAAAGAGAAAAAAATATTGGCTTCTTCGAATGTAATAGGATAAAAAGGTTGAAATGAATGCCAAAAGAAATTGCTTTTGTGATTCCTTTGAACATAAATGATACTAATATACAGTCATTTCTAATAATGTTTTCTTAACTGTGGCTACAATTACTAAATAAAATTATGCTGCTATAACTAGATATAATTTTGAGAAAGACTCATGTGATAATTAGGTTCGATTCCTATATGGTAATGTAAAACCTTCGGAAATACTTTTATTTTAAAATCATAGATTCAATTCTTATCAAAGTTCAACAGGTCTTTTTCAGCTTCCAATTTAGGAAACAGTAGATACCTAACTTAAAAGCGTTCTTACAGCCAATGTCTACAGTAACAGGCTCGAAAATATTTCTACAAGACTTTGGGTCTATTATTCCAGTTGACATTAATTCGAGAATTATACAATTAAATTTTTTTTTTTATTTATTATCACAAAAATCCTCCTAAACAACATTCTTTACATGTCACAGTAACTATAATCACAAGCAAGGCAAGTACACATACACGTACTCACACAAAGACAAATTTATCTAGGTATCTAATTATGCAAACATATATATAACTATATATATATATAAAGCGAATACCACGATAAAATAAAGGACAGAAGGTGACAACGAATGCTTTGGCGTGTTTATTTGCACATCGTATCCCGAAAATGCTTGAATAAACACGTGAAAATCATTTATGCTACCTTCTGTCTTGTATTTATCTGTGGTAATCACTAATATACATATATATTGCACTGTAAATATACATATACAAACAACAACAACAAATGCAGCTGCTTCTGGTTTATTGCAGGACAAAAGCCTCTGAATTATCAATTCATGTCTGGGGTTTGGCCAGTTGTCATCACCTGGCTGGCCAATGCAGAATAGTAATGGTGGGTGATTTTTCGTCTGATCATTCACAGCAAACCAGCCAAGTAAGAGAGAGAGAGAGTATGTAAGATACAAGAAGTTATTAAACCCGGATAGTGAACTGTGACAAGTACACCCCGCAGACTTTATTCCCCACTAGAATCTTGTTTCCTTATACTATTATAAAATTACAGTATATCCGGCTATATGCTAATTCATCAACTAAATTCAAGGCAAAAATAACGCCTATTAAACCATTACCTTGGTAAACCTAATAAAACTTAAGAAATATCTACTATAGAAAAGAAAATATACTCACCTATTATACGGAATAACTTTTCGAGCAGCAGGAAATATCCTTAGGGAAGTCAGTAAGAACTTTCAAAACTTTAACCGAGACACGGATAATTACGACACCAAGTCATCTGGCAGGTTTTTTTTTTTCTTTATCACTGGCCACACCGATTCATTCTCTTTCTAGCGGGGAGTTTGTTTGGGGGAAAACAAAATCAACTCGTTTCGGCGTTTATGAATGCGAAAGCGGGGTTAGACACGAGAGAGAGAGAGAGAGAGAGAGAGAGAGAGAGAGAGAGAGAGAGTGAGATAGAGAGAGAGAGAGAGAATTAAGAAACGAAAGAGGGAATTTGGGGAGAAATTAAGATAAGATCTTAATAGGCATCGTTTCCTAAAACACATTCCACGAAGACATGATTACAAAACCTCGCCCGAATTTGCGAAACAGTTTTCTGCTTAATCCATTGCTTGGGCGCGTCACATGGCAAGACGTTAGATTTCCTCAGGTAGAGACTTTTAAGACTGTTCTCTCCACCCTTTAAATCCTCTAGACGTAATCCTTCCACCTAGTGGATCATCGTCAACTTTCTTTACTCAGAACTCCCCACCCTGCAAAATCGTTGTGGCCGTTCATTGTCTCTCAAAAACTACAGAAGATAACTGAAACTCAACGTTGGAAGAGCAGCGTACATGTCCGTTCGCAACCCCCAATCTGGATCGTCTGGGAAGGTATCTTTTCGGCGAGGCCATGCACATGATACTGTCAACATCCATTTTCTATGTGTACCTTTATTTCCGTTTTCTATACACGTCATTGTCACCATTTTCCCCGACGGTAATTTCATAAGCTCGTTTTCTGTGATGAATCAAGGTTGTCGATTCATAAACCAACACCAGACATATGAGAGGGTTATAGAGTAGAGTACTACATGACAGGACAACTGCTCTTTAATTCATAGGAGCATGGAATGAAGATGTCAGCACCAGCAAATTGATTCGATGGATATTTTACTTTTTATTGTATAGCTTTATAAAAGCGATAGGATATCATATTCATACAAATGGATACACCACACACACACACACACACACACGCACACGCACACACATATATATATATATATATATATATATATATATATATATATATTTGAAATAAAAAAAAATCAAAGGTAGTTTGCTCAAAATATGAAATGAAAAACCGAACAAGATGATGTACCGTTCAAACTGATAATCACAGAAGTCTAGATTAATCCTAATGCCTATTCTTTCTATACTCCGATTTGGACTTGTGATGCAATTCATTCAAAATCTAAGAAACTGCCGTTTGGCCAACCACAACATTAACGAAAACGAATAAATCTGGATGAGAAGCAGATACTTTTCAGTGGGATAGAAGACTTAGAAGAACAGAACGAAATGGCGAGGATAAAAATCTCAGATGACTATTTCTTGCCCTTAAAATCAAGTTCTTGTGCCTGTGATGTCCTCATCATTGCTTGGCTGTGATATCAATGGCAAGAGCGCAAGCGCCGACACCTACACGTTTCCTGCTTAATAAAATACTCTTTCATTTCTCGGTGTTCATGGCATCAACCACTAATGGTTTCTTAGCCGAAGCAAAGATGATCTGTGTAAGGAGCAACTCCTCTACATAAACAGTTTCTTTCCATTTAAAGTTCGTCAGAATAGACTTCCGTTCAACCGATTTATATTCAACCAACTGCAATACTTGGACGAAATTCAGAGGCGCCTTTGTAATATGTATACAACCTGAAAACAAACTGTCCAATGGTACGATTTGGCGGGAGATCTTCCAGACCTATGAATGGCTGACGAAAGTGACGTCATGATCCTATTGATCACCTCACCTACGAGAGCGAGTGAATATCCCTGGAGAGAGTTCGCCACACGATGATATTGATCCTGCCGTTGTCAGAAAATATCTACCACCTTCCAAATAAATCGAATCCAGTCGAATACCCTGCTAAGTTTAGCTGT
>NC_090730.1:148932807-148935307 GCF_036898095.1 Palaemon carinicauda
AATTTTCTCGTAAAAAGGGAAAAGCGTTATAAAACAGTAATAGGTGCCAAAATAAATATAGGTCCGGACGGCATTTCACATTTAACACACGCAAGTAGTGAAATTAAGAATCTCAAAGTCCCATTTCTGCAATATTTACTGTCATTTCCATTTATCTAAAACCCTTATAGTTGCTGATATATCCTTTACTACATTTCTGCCTTCCTTCATAAATAATGACAGGAATCAATTACTGCCTCATTCTAGCAATGGATATCGTTCATTTCCCCCTAATACTTCACAGCCTTCATACACGATTAAGACAACTTAATATTACTTGCAATTCCGCATCTCTAAGTTGTGTTAAGGTTCTTCAGTTTTAGCTTTCAACAGACGAAATAGGAATAATCATCCTCTAGTATTAGCCTTCTGCTTGTATAAACGTTGGTATTTTTATTGCTTCTCATATAGGTATTCTGCTCTCTGGAAGCCTCTACTTACTCATTCTATTGAATTTTAGGTTTGCCTCTTATGAAGTTATAAATATTTAGGATAGAAAATATGTACATACAAACACCTACATAATATATATATATATATATATATATATATATATATATATATATATATATATATATATACATACATATATATATACATATATATGTATATATATATATATATATATATATATATATATATATATATATATATATGGGGTATATTGACTACCTATTAAGACACCTGTGCTATGGATGTGGGACACTTATTACTGACTTATGTAACAATACGAGATAACTAATAAATCAACAAGTTCCACCTTGATCAACAATATATCTTATGTCTATAAAATGAGTGAAAAACTTCCTCTTTGAACATTTCTATGAATAAGTTTAAAATATACGTAGCATCAATCTAGTTAATTATATGCGTTTTCTTAAATAGTGACAGGATTTGATATTTACTTATAAACTACAATCACTCATATTTAAAATATTATCCTCTGCCAGTAGAAAAGTTTGTAAGGAAAAAGGACATGTTGCTTATCACATTAAATACTGCGGGAACTGCGAGCATATTTTGTGATTCGTCATCTAACCGTTTTCGGATTTAACTTTTTTTCCTTAAAAAAAATAAATAAAATAAAATAAATAAATTCACCAGAGAAAGGAATCGATTCTTTATTTTTTAAATGTAGTATTCTCCTCCTTGTTTTTCTTCTTATCGCTCACGTTCCAACTTCTAAGTAATCGAAACTGGGAACATATCCCATACCATTCTGAATTAAGCAATTTGATACGGCCAATTTTATCTTAATAATCATTATATAAAAATTCCTTTGTTACCGACTGGTGAAAAAGTCAAGACTGGCTTCTAAAGTCTTCAGAAAGTATTGATTTCATGTGTTTTTTATCAATTTTCCCATATGATAGAATAATTTAGTTCCCGCGAAGGGTTTCTGAAATATCTCCCATGAGAGTCGCTTTTGGTCTTATAATTAAAATGAATTGCTCTAATAATAATATTGATTATTATTATTATTGTTATCATTGATCTTGTTGTTGTTGTGTTTTCATTGGAGTAAATGAACCTTTGAAACTTCATCTTAAGCTGAATGTATTTAAGATTAATTCTTTCTGGTGATCCTCCAACCTCGGCGTAACCCATTCCCACTTACTTCAGTTCGCCAGTGGGGCATGTTGTAAGCTACAGATAAAGTAACATAAACTACCATTACAGATTTCATACTATAAGCCTAGACATATCATGAAGATCAAATACGAACCATAGAAATTATGGTATATTACTTACAAATCGATAACACCTTTGATAATTGTTAGCAAAAACTTGCATAAAGGAAGAACAATGCTGAGATAATGAGGGATGGATAAACGAAAAATATTACTTCTCGATAACACCTTTGATAATTGTTAGCAAAATATTGCATAATGGAAGAACAATGCTGAGATAATGAGGGATGGACAAACGAAAATGATTACTTCTAAGTTTAGGATTCATGGGAAAACGAGAAACGTTTACCTATTAAAAGCATTAATTTTAGAAGAAATTTTCGGTTCTCAAATCTAAAGTGTTGAGTGATTCTTACGAAATACGTTTAGCATTTGTCGGATGATAAAACCATGAATTTCTCAAGTTTACTAACACGTAGAGTATAAGGGCGTTGAGTTTGTGATTGAGAAAAGAAAGCTAGGACAATGCAGACAGGACAAATAAAATAGGAGTGTTTTTCCTTAGTCGGCATTACGTATCATATTATCACATCAAATGTTTATTAAAGGTTTTGTTTTAACGTAGATACCAATGGGCCAAAATTTTATAATTCATTCGTTTTGACGTGATTCAGGAAGATGGCTGTGAATATATATATATATATATATATATATATATATATATATATATATATATATATATATATATATATATATATATATATATATATATACATTCACAGCCATCTTCCTGAATCACGTCAAAACTTATTTGACTCATAGATATCATT
>NC_090730.1:148940307-148942807 GCF_036898095.1 Palaemon carinicauda
AATGGAAAAATCCAAATTACCTTCAATATCGGTATGAAAATTGTTTACCCTTGCAGGTGTTCACAGTTGGCTACGTCCTTATTCTTGTTAACTATTTATCTTAACATGCACCATTTTATAATTTCCCTTGTTTCTCCTCACAAGGGACATTTTGATCTGCTGTACCATTTGATCTGCTGTACCATTACCCGTATTATGGTTACATTTTACTTGGTTCCATAAAGATATCTTAAGAGGGAAAACTGAAAACTGACAAGTTTCAAGATTTATGTAATTTGAGTCATATGGCACGGGTGAATTAATGCCAACTCCTTTTCATATATATATATATATATATATATATATATATATATATATATATATATATATATATATATATATATATATATATATAATGAAAACTGGCCAATTCCCAGACGTAAATAAGGACATCTCTGAGGCCTTTGTCCAGCAGTGGACTAGAAACGTGTTCTGCACGTGTTTCACTAACGTTTTTGTCTTTTTTTATCTCTCGCTCTTCCTTGCACTGATAACAAAACCTGTTTAAGCTTGCCGCATGTATTCGTGTTTGATTTTTGTGACATTCTTGCTCGGAAATGTTTTTATAAGAACTCGTTATCTGTTCAATAAAGGTTACTTGCATTCTCCTCGCTTCTCTGTTAACAACCACCTTGCGCAAACGGGTGCATTTGTAATTATTGGTGGTGTATATATGCATACAAAATTTATTATAAATATAAACAAATAATATATATATATATATATATATATATATATATATATATACATATATATATACATACCCAGACTACAGCCAACCCCTCCAAATGTGGTCCCAAACGATGACCCAGAAACTATTCCTTGATCTCATCCGATTTCATCTCAGGGAATCACCCTTTTAGATGTTGTTAACTGTCTTTCCACGATATATTCAACTTCACGGTTATTATCGACATTCCCTTTCAATGTGGTCAATAATCCTATTCTTCTATATCTTAGGAACTGATTTTGTATTTTGACACTGTCTTCTACCTTATTGCCAATGTTGTCCTAAACTTTTTTTTTCCCCAAGCACTTGATGAGGGCACTCTTTAAAGCCAGCCTTGAAGGATCGTTGAAACATTGTTAAATGAAGTCCATTACCTCATAGTTGATATTATGGTTTTTATTCCTATCGTATTTAACTAGGGCTGAAGCTTTACAGAAGTATTTGATGTTTTGCGCATGTTGTTTGCCGTTTTTTTCAATAATTTCAATCTTTGTTAAAGATACGTTTCGTCTCAATCAGCGTTAAATCAACCCTCCTTGTCTTATCCTTCCCTCCCAATGACATTCTTTTCTTGATCAACTTTTTCTGATGGGGTTTCTATAACGACTAATGTATGAGGTTATCAGTTTTTTAATGTCTTTATTGTGCTATGAATAAAGCTTGCTAAATATTCGACTACCTTAGCAGATGTAATCAATTTGACAATCGCTATGAAAAATTCCAATTTAGCTTTGATCTCAGTGGGAAAGTAATCTTATAAATGCATCAGAGTTTAGCATCGCACATGTTCACTGTTTGTTTACTTCCCTATCTTTTTAAACTTATCATTTTTTACTTTTCCCTTAATTTTTAATGCTATTATAGCCAGTCAAAGCTTTATCAGTATTGTGATTGCATTTTATATGGTTCCACATTGACGTATAAACAACGAAAATTGAAGTGAGTTTAATGATTTATGGAATTGGGTTCATTTGGTCCAGCATTGATAGTAAAAAGATCTTATACGTTTTCAGTGCCATTGATCACACACTGGCTACTTTGGGATATTGGTATCTTTTTTTAATTTTTAAATCTTTGGAGGTCACGCTTACTGCTGTTGGAATTCCGAATACTTAAATAATTCTTTCTATACACTCAGGGCTGGTGTGACACACTAAAATATCTATCTATATTCTATATACAAACAAAAATATCTATCTATATTCTATATACAATCAGCATACTCATTTCTCCTTCCTGGCAATTAAATTTTTTTTTAATGTGACTGATAGCATCATGCACACCCTCACCCCAACAGCAACCCACCTTAGACAATGAATTAGTAAATAATACAATTAGGTCACCACCGGTACAATGGGACTTAACAGAACTTGTCTAGAGCATTCCAGATTACTCGGAAACCGAACCTTTCGACTCTTGACATTTTTTACAAATCGACATATGTATACGTAATAATAATAATAATAATAATAATAATAATAATAATAATAATAATAATAATAATAATAAAATTAATAATAATAATAATAATTATTATTATTATTATTATCATTATCATTATTATTATCATTATTATTATTATCATCATAATTATTATTATTATCATTATTATTTTTATTATCATAATTATCATTATTATTATTATTATTATTATTATTAGTAGTAGTAGTAGTAGTAGTAGTAGTAGTAGTAGTAGTAGTATCTAAAGAAGAAGCATAAGTTGCTGTTACA
>NC_090730.1:148947807-148950307 GCF_036898095.1 Palaemon carinicauda
TTAGTAGCATGACGATCTTTCCAGGATCTCAACAAACCTATTAATACATTTCTACATTTTCTCACATACATCAACTAAAAACGAGCATTTACGATAACTTTCC
Source organism: Palaemon carinicauda (assembly GCF_036898095.1). Lineage (NCBI taxonomy): Eukaryota > Metazoa > Arthropoda > Malacostraca > Decapoda > Palaemonidae > Palaemon > Palaemon carinicauda. Next base: position 148,947,911 of record NC_090730.1, read on the forward strand.
GTAAAGGGATAAACAGGAATTAAGAGAACTCATTCACAAACAAAACAAAAAAAAAAAAAAAAACAGAAAAAAAAGAAAAAAAAATTGAAATTAGCAAAATTATTTTATCATTATTTAAAATCCATCCTTATGCATCTCCTTGTAATTATTCCCTTTTGTTTCATTTACTCTTTGGTTTGTAACCTTCCTCATTTGATTCAGAAATCACAAACGGCTACATTGTGGTCTCTCTCTCTCTCTCTCTCTCTCTCTCTCTCTCTCTCTCTCTCTCTCTCTCTCTCTCTCTCTCTCTCTCTCTCTCTCTCTCTCTCATAATTTAATTAAGAAAAATAAGTAATCTATATCAAGACCAAGTAAAAATAATTAATATGGAATATTATCTATTTCATCGATCCCTCCCCCAAATTTTCATTTATAACAAGATCTTAATTAACTGGACGCATGCAAATGATTTATGGAGCCCATGCTATAAAAAACAATTCAAGTTCACATTGATGTCAATGAATTTTGCACTATCCAAAAACAAATTTTCACGAGTAGCCTTTTAGCATGAAAGGATAAAACTTTAAAAACAAACAGCTAAATTCATGTTTTGAAATTAACTCATGCTTATTTCAAAATTTTTAATTTGCATTTTATGTGGAGTCTAACGGAAATAAAGACACTTCCAACAATTTAGTATAGATTTATTGCTGAAATCATTGCGTTTAAAGCCTGACACATTTGGCCGTTCAAGAGTTTTTTCTTATAGTCAGAAGGCTTTAACCGTTGTTATGAATTGCCAAACCTGAGGACAAAAATACATAACAGATACATACAGTACACACGCACCTTATATATATATATATATATATATATATATATATATATATATATATATATATATATATATATATATATATATACATATATACATAACATATATATACATATACATATATATACATATATATACATATACATATATATACATATATATATATATATATATATATATATATATATATATATATATATATATATATATATATATATATATATATATTTATACATAATTCGAAATACAACAGCCGTAAATCAAAATGACTTACACAACTTGATTTCAAGTAAACAAATCAATTCTTATTATTAGAAAATAAAGAGAACTCATTTCTCGTCTAACCCATTAAGGGAAAAACTGACGTAAAACTGTTTTGATGATATTTACATATATGTTGTTTTATATATGTGTGCGCGCGCTTCAGACGCAAAGAAACTTATTGCAAATCATGTTCTAACTGATTTAAAAGTTTAAAGGCCGCTCATGAATGGCAGAGGCAAGGGACAGTGACACTGCCCTATCAAGCCCCTTCTCCACCCAAGCTAGGACCAAGGAAGGCCAGGTAATGGCTGCTAATGACTCAGCAGATAGACCTATAGACTCCTCCAAATCCCCCATCCTTAGCTCACAAGGATAGTGAGGTTTCAGCGACTAAGGAAACTAACGAGTTTGAGCGGGACTCGAACCCCAGTCTAACAATTGCCAGGCAAGGACGCTACCACCCGGCCACTACAACTCTAGTTTTAAGAAGGCCAAGATCGGCTATGAAAATATATTCCCTTTTTCCAGTAGGTTGTAATTATTTATATATGCGACGTGAAAAAAATTCAAGCTTAAAAATTATAAATGAAAAGAAAATGATTTGAGATAACGTTCAGTCATTTTCAGAAACATCATAGAGGTCACACGAACAAGGTCAACTTCTTGAATCTCGGTTTAAATCACATCAAACTATAGATGTCTCTATAACTCACACGGTTGCAACACAGTGCAAAAAAAGCTTTTTATTCCAATAACTAAAAATTAAGTTTTATTTTATTTCTGATAGACACATTATCCATCAAACTATATTCTTCCTAAATCAACATTACTATGCCATTTGTTAAACATTACTTTTGTCACAAGGGGCTTTTAGTTGCAACATCGTTGGATTGCAAGATGTATGCAACTGTACCAACAGGTTATTTTTTACTTTGTTTAAGATAAGGACACAAAATTAAACCGACAAAAAAATTAACTTAAATATCTTATTTGATATTCTGAAGAGAAAATTTATCGAAAACACCAGAAAAATTAAACTCAATTATTCTAATTGATATTTTGAAGTGAAAAAATATTATCGAAAACACCAAAAAAATCAAACAATTATTCCAGTTGATATTTTGAAGTGAACAAGTAATCAAATACACCAGAAATTTAAACTCAATTATTTTGGTTAACATTTTGAAGTGAAAAATTATCGAAAACACCAGAAAATTAAACTCAATTATTCTAATTGATATTTTGAAGTGAAAAAAAAAAATTATCGAAAACACCAAAAAAAATCAAACAATTATTTAAGTTGATATTTTGAAGTG
>NC_090730.1:148955307-148957807 GCF_036898095.1 Palaemon carinicauda
AAGGTTGACCATATTTGGTTTAATATTTTTGGAGTGTCCCATATTACGCCTTGCTTACAATTCCTATGTAAAATTGCATGCTGTATAGCCTTTTCACGACAATTTCATACAAAAATTTTGCTGATTAATTTATGGGCGGAATAAACTTCTATCGATACTACTTTTACTTAAAAGAACTGTTCCAGTAAAGGAGTTTCTTGAACTTAGATTAAATTTCCTCAGATAATTACTTACTGACAGCAGGTATTATGGAATAGCAATCTCTTCCTTATTCAAATCAACAAACAGCTCTTCCCTTCTGAATCCCGTCATTCAACTGTCTCCATCAAAGCCATGCCAAAGTTTAAAGCCTTACACATATACGAAGCAAAGACGTACCCTGTCATTTTGAGAATCATCTCTACGACCAAAAACCGGAAAGAATCGTTTTGTTCTTCTGCAGACCTATCAATTAGCTTCCTGATAGACGACTGGGTTGTGGCATACTATTATTATTATTATTATTAAATGCTAAGCTACAACCCTAGTTGGAAAAGCAGGATGCTATAGCCCAGGGGCCCCAACAGGGAAAATAGCCCAGTGAGGAAAGAAAATAAGGAAAAATAAAATATTTTAGGAATAGTAACAATATTCAAATAAATATTTCCTATTTAAACAATAAAAACTTTAAAAGAACAAGAGGAAGAGGAACTAGATAGAAAAGTGTGCCCGAGTGTACTCTCAAGCAAGAGAACTCTAACCCAAGGCAGTGTAAGACCATGATACAGAGGCTATGGCACTACCGAAGACTAGAGAACAATGGTTTGATTTTGGAGTGTCCTTCTCCTAGAAGAGCTGCTTACCATAGCTAAAAAGTCTCTTCTACCCTTACCAAGAGGAAAGTAGCCACTGAACAATTACAGTGCAGTAGTTAACCCCTTGGGTGAAGAAGAATTGTCTAGTAATCACAGTGTTATCAGGTGTATGTCTAGTAATCACAGTGTTGTCAAGTGTATGAGGACAGAGGAGAATCTGTAAAGGATAGGCCAGACTATCTGGTGTCTGTGTAGGCAAAGGGAAAGAACCGTAACCAGAGAGAAGGGTCCTATGTAGTACTGTCTGGCCAGTCAAAGGACACAATAACTCTCTAGCGGTAGTATCTCAATGGGCGGCTGGTGCCCAGGCTAACCTTCTACCTACTATCAGGGCATCGGACTAGAAACCACATACCAAAAGACTTTTAGAACCGAAAGGTTAACACCTGGAGTTCTTACACCCTTCACTAACAGCATAGTTATATACTGCATAATTTCCAAGAGCGAAAAAAAAAAAAAGTTACAGCAATTTATCCAATATTTGTTCAATCAAGAATAAACTTCCTGCGCGGCCTCTTCATCATATTCAATTAGAAAATCATTAATTTTTAAAAAGACGGTAAATTACTGACCTTAGTTTTGTTTCAATCGTTGTGGTCAACGAAGTGTTACATCTACGAATCCGGGACGATATCAAAACCTGAAAAAAAAATAGGTTATCGTTTAATGGGATGAATGGAATCAAAATTATTTTTTCAACTGATCTGTGTACGTTCTAACTTCTTGAATATTTGTTCACTGCTTTAGTTCTTATTGGATACGGTTTCACCATTTCCTTTACAAATTAAGTCTAACCCCCCTCCACCCCCCGTAGTCGTTTAGGTCCATTCTCAATAAGGACAAATGACTTATCACTTCGATCTTTTAACGAAATAAAAGCGCCCAATGCCATTATCATCTTTCTCTGTCGTTGACTTTTGAAATGTGGAACTCTCCTCTCTCCCAAGAGCTTCTCTAATCTTTCCTTTATTCTGCCTTTTTTCGTTAAAGAATATTTGTCTCCTAAGAATGGAAGGCTTTTAGTTCACACCATTGACTTCTGTCTTCGAGTGTCTTGTTCAGTTACCCATAGCATGAAGGAGAAATTTAGGAGGCCTAGCTAGAATAGGAGTCCCTTTAGTAGATTTGATTTTTTACAACAGTCTGTCTTCTAGCCTTGATTTGAAGGTTTATATGAGTCGCTCATGAGTAGCAGAGGCAAGGGACAGGTCGTTGCTCTTATTTTCAGTATCCAAGACCCTCTCCACCTAAACAAGGACTAGGAGGGGCAAGGCAATAGCTACTGATGACTCAGTCAGTACACATATCCACATCCCTATCCTTAGCTCACCAAGACGGTATGGTTGTATTCACAAATGAAAACTATGAAAACGTGGTGTCTATTTTAAGACTTTTTAAAGGTCCAACCTTCAACATCCAAATTTTCTTATTCACAAGATCTGTTTAATAATAAAAGGCTGAAGAAAGTGTACCACAAGAATTTGGTGGAGGAGCACTAACCTCGTGAATACTATTTTTTTCTCTATATTTAGATATAATATATAGATTTTCCCTGTGTTCTCTGATCATTGTAACCCTTCCTCCTTCAAGAGGCGAACACCTAAGCTCTTGTGAACACAGGCAACCATTTTGAGGTTGTTTCCCAT
>NC_090730.1:148962807-148967807 GCF_036898095.1 Palaemon carinicauda
TATACATTATAATGTGATAGGAAAAGTGTTAGTTAATAATCATCTTAGTTGTAATGAAGACAGTGATATATGTGATGATGATTTTGAAAATAACCCTCAGCGCCTCAGCATCATCTTAACACAAATTATTATTTTCATTATCTCTGGAAAGTATAATGTATAAACAACAGTTTTCAACGCACGAGAATTTTCATTGAAAAATATTAAATGCTCTAATAGCCACTTACTGAATCGTTCGTAGTACCTCTGCGATTCTCAGAAAAGCAGCTCGGTCTTTTTTTAAAGCAGAAGGCGAGTAATGAAAATATAAAAATTTTCACCAAATTCTGTTTTTATTTCGGAAACGACTTCCATTACTTCTATGACGCATGTTCGTGATACTGAATCAGTAGTAATGCAGAATGAACGCTGCCTGAAATGAAAAGGCATCTGATGATACAAAATGAAACAAGGACTTTGTGTCGTGATTACAATCGGAGGAAATGTAATGGCAGTCAATCAAAAGACAATTTTTTTCATGTTCTTTACAATGTAACAACGAAAGTGCATCACTTCAGTTTTGCTACCAACACTGGTGCCTCTTACAATATGTAAAAAGAGAAATAAATGCCTGAAAACGCGTTAGTACGCCACTACCTACACTCTTACATAAAATAATTTAAATAAAAACCAATGGAAACAACAAGGAAGGTCATTATTTGAAATTATAACAGTAACACGTCAGATGAAAATTCAGTTTAATGAATTCTATTCGCCGATATTTTTTTTCTTATTGTCAAGAGCACAAACGCATCTCATAAGAGCGTCACATTCTGAGAACAAATCATGGCCTCCTGGCTGGTACAGTGGTAACGTTTTTGCCTAGCATTCGCACGGCAGCAGATCAATCCACGCCCGGGACAGTGAGTTTAAACTGTTTACTGGGGAGGCCACTTCTGTGGTTGAGCACTACAGTGGGGGGTTAGACTTGCTCGGTTGACGTTCTGGTGAGCATCTATTCTGATGAAACTGGAACCAGACACCTTTAAAGGTGACTGAGAGAAATGTCTTCATTATGGAAAAACAATGTTTCACTAGAAACTTTTAATAGACTTTATTTAAGTAAGATTTCTCCTACTCGGTACAGAATACAGGCTCTTACTATGTCGGCAATCTGTAGCATAACTGTAACAGATGGCCTATTATACTGTATTGTCTGATGAGAACGGTAGGGTTAAATCGGGACACGAAGAAACCTGCAGAAAAAATTTTTCCAACGAATTTTGAATTTATCCAGAGTTAGAGATAAAAACATCTTAAAACTTGCAGCGGCAGTTTTTTTTTCAAACTTTTCTAAAGAACATAATCTTAACTCTTCTTTAAATAAGTTTACTATCATTATCTACTTCTCTTACTTCCACTGGTTTCCCCGGTGATATTCTCCAATGCACGTAATACAGTCTCAGTGGTTCCCTCCCATTTCGTGCTGGGTCCCTCAAATTTACATCCCGAGTTAACTTCCCTGGAGACCGTGTTCGGCATGTTGTTGGTCGATATAATGTATAATTCTAATTCTTTCTCTCAATTTTTTGTCCCTTTCCTATGTTGTTTAGACAATGATAACTCTCTCTCTCTCTCTCTCTCTCTCTCTCTCTCTCTCTCTCCGTAGCGGTACCTTTAGATTTTCAGAACAATTTTTTCCAGCGTCTTTGCTCTTCAACTTGAGAGAGAGAGAGAGAGAGAGAGAGAGAGAGAGAGAGACTCTATGACACTTCAAATCTCGATATTGGCTTCCTGTGCAGAGACGGAAGAAATGACCGATTGGCAAAATGGAAGCAGAGCTACAAAGTGACTAAAATTGGGGCTCAGGACAAAAAAAGTGACGAACTTATTATTTTTAAATAAGCCCAGAAACGTCTATATATGTTATAAAGCACAGAGGAAACTCAAGGGTTTAGTAAATGGTTAATGCATAAAAATTAATTCATCTTGTCTATGAGATTAATGAGCCAATTGAGTTTTTTGTCCTGTTTGGTTCAAAATGATGAAACCTTTCACCTAAGTTTTCAGACAATATTTTGGGGTTGGTTTGCTAGAACAATATGTTTCTCAGTCCCTAGCATCGACAAATTATATGGGACTGATTATTAAACTGACTGCAAACACTGATGGCCCTAAAAACTGAGAAAATTACATACGCTGATAAAGATAAGGAAAACACCTACTGGTAATTAAATCAACAAAAGCATCAATTACAATCACTGATAAGAAAAAATTAGAATATACCAATTTTTGATACTAGGTTAACTTCAAATGGAAATGAAAATTTTGCTGATGGAAGAACAGATGAAGCAGCAAACAAGATTCAAAACATGGTTGCTAACATCGAAACGAGGAAAATTGGAAAAGTAAAACCCAAAATAATGATACACTGTTAGAAATTTGCATTAAAATAAAGACAGTAAATGTCTGGCAACATTTATTTGAGGATTTTTGCCGTTTTAGAAACGGATATATTGACGTAAAGGAGTGATGTTACGGTTACCAATCCGTGGAAGATAATAACAAAGGTAAAATTACGGTCGCCTGTATTTAAATGAAATACGGTTGAGAACATTATATTTTTACGAAGAATTTCCGATTAGAATTACAGTTTTTTCGAACACTATGCAACGTATACAATGATGAAAAAGTATTAAATGCTTTGATTAAAAGGAATTGTTGCCTGGACCATATTCAAAATGTAGAGAAGATTTCTCTGGTATTCAAGAAGTGCTGCAGGTGTCCCACCTACTTGTTGAAATGTGATCCTGAAGTTCGGAGGACAATTCATAATAGTGGTGACAGTTATGTTGCGATGGTGTTCTTAAAAACATACGTGACAGATAACAAATGATTACCTGCTGCTAATGTCAAAGATATGGACATTTTGGAAAAGATTGCGAGTTCAAGACTGATAATTAAGTGTGTGGGAAATATTCAAGAAATCACACTACAATGAAATGTAACTCAAAACAGATAAAATGTATAAGGTGCACTAAAAGCTGTTCATATAGTGATTCAAGAAATCACAAAGCTTATGATTTGGAACTAAAGAGATTAGCAACAAATACGGGTCATGGATACTAAGGATGTTATAAATTGTGGCTATGTAAAAATTCAATCTAGGTATTAAAAACTATTTAAATTCAAGAATTGATAAATGAGAAATATTTCGACATATTAGCATTACCTGAAACATGATTATTTTATAGTTTTTATTCTCTTGTTATATTCAAGTTTTTATAGTTTATAAATGAAAGATTTACTTTGATGTTATTATTGTTCTTAAACTTCTTTTCTAGTTTTCTTGATTTCCTTTTCTCACTGGGCTATTTTCCCTGTTGGAATACTTGGGCTTATAGCATCCTGCTTTTCCAGCTATGGTTGTAGCTTAGCAAATAATAATAATAATAATAATAATAATAATAAATGACTTCGACAAAGCTAAGATGGGTAAAATGACCCCTCATATACATGCATCTTTCATATTCAGAGAGGGGGTAAGTTAGACTTTCTGTTTCAATAATGTGGAATTGACAATACACGCAAATTATGCAGTGTGATACGCAAAAAGAAAAAAAAATGTATAAAACAAACTGATCTTGTAGGTCCTGTAATAAGTAGGGTCCCCCTGCGTGATAGGACCAGGAAAGCATTCTTTTAAGTAAAGGTCTCCCTGTTTAAGGCAACGAAATACCATATCTTAAGGGAGATTATTTATTTCACTTCACCCCTAACCCAGATTCGTTAACAATGTCAACTTGCTTTTAATCTTGTTTCCCTAGAATATTAATATCTAGTATCTAGTTTCTCTTCCTCTTGTTTTGTTATAGTTTTTAAAGTTTATATGGGAAATATTTTTTTTAATGTTGTTACTATTCTTAAAATATTTTATTTTTCCTTATTTCCTTTCCTCACTGAGCTATTTTCCTTGTTGGAGCCCCTAGGCTTATAGCATCCTGCTTTTCCTACTAGGGTTGTTGCTTAGCATTTGATAATAATAATAATAATAATAATAATAATAATAATAATAATAATAATATAAAGCCAGTCATGATGTACATACCACATCTTTTAGATTAATATTGCAAATAACATTTACTGTATACTTTCTAAAGTACATACACTATACTGTTTACCAATAAGCTTATAAAGGTTAAAGTCCCCATGAAAGCACAAGATTTAGGAGGTGCAGGCGTGTTAAATGCGTCCTCCAATTTATCAAGGCTTTATCTAATTATCCAGATATTGCATTTTTGTTAAATAACGTAAGGATATGTGGAATTCAGAGTGCAAATCGGATAGATAAGAACTATTGGGTTGATCCTGTTTTAAGGGAATTTTTCAGTTCAAATCAGATAGATGAAAACTTTATTCGGTTGATCCTGTTTTTAAGGGAAATTTTTAATTCAAATCAGAAAAAAATTTTATTCGATTAGTCATGCTTTTTAAGGGAATTTTTAATTCAAATCAGATAAAAATTTTATTCGATTGGTCATGCTTTTTAAGGGAATTTTTAGTTCATATCAGATAAAAATTTATTCGATTGGTCATACTTTTTAAGGGAATTTTTAGTTCAAATCAGATAAAAATTTTATTCGATTGGTCATACTTTTTAAGGGAATTTATATTTCAAATCAGGAAGATAAAAAATTCTATACGATTTGTCATACTTTTTAAAGGAATTTTTCAGAGTTTAAATACGATAAATAAAAAAAATAATGGATTAGTCGTTTTTTTGTTTTTTTTTCACATTGCCTCACGTATATCCCTATACAATGCATTCCCCACCCCCCACCCCACCCCCTCAGATGAAGTTGAAATACTACAAGACATGAAAATGTCCAAAAAAAAAAAAAATGAAAAAAGAAAAAAAGATTCCTCCATTGTTCTTGTGTAGACTGACTGACTAAATCTCAACTTAGATCTTATTATCCTATCTTCAGTGAAAGTATCCTTTTCGGATAAATAATTATGAA
>NC_090730.1:148975307-149002807 GCF_036898095.1 Palaemon carinicauda
AGAGAGAAAGAAATGTAACAAGGAGGTAAAGCAGAATGATTAAAGAATGGGTGTATCTGGCAGTCGAAGGAACGCATGAGGTGAAATCTCGATTTTGTTTTAATGACGAAAGTGTGGTTTTAATAACTTGTGAGATTCAGATATTCATGGAAGTTAATACTTTATAGCAATTGAATAGATGTATTGCATATTTTTTCGCAACCAAACTGGTGTTTTTTCTCCGTTTTCTATCGTTCCAAATCGCGTTTTCTCATTTTTTCTCGTCTTTATAAGTTAAGAAATTCTTTTAAGTTTCCTTAACGAGCAACATTGAGGAAGTAAGACTTTTATTTTTCACAATTATACTGTTATGAATTCTTGGTAAAATCTCATAATGTATTACTATAATTTCCTTATGAAACTCAAAATATTTTCCTTGGTGTTCTGACAGTCTGATGAAATAGGCAACTCGTTACTCGCAGAGCTCTGACAAGTTGGCAACTCTGAGTCGGACTCGCCGCTCGGCTCGGCTATTGTATAGCTCTGCATTCGAAGTCTGCAGTCAAGCAGTGACAGTGAAGTGACATTTCGATATTGGCAATTCTAAATTTTGGTCTAAATAGTCAGTAATTCACCAGCGAACTCTGATTACTATGTATAATAACGCTGAAAGTAAGAATCTAAGACATGAGAGCGAGTTGTGTACTGTGTTCCCGAAGTGATGGAAAATAAACGGGTTTAAGGTGCAGTGTGAACATGGTATTCGAAGGTGAGCAAGTTTACAATGTTATGGTCATGGGGGGTGAGGCATAAACAATATCGTGCTTTAAAATCCTACATTGCCTTAAAACTTAATTCCGTAGTACATTATCAATACCTACAAAACGAGCCTGGCATTATACCTTGAAATCCCACTGATTAAAAGCTTATATAATTTTAATTTTATTATCTTAACGAGTGACAGATGACAAGTCGCACGCTTTTGTAGGAAATATTCGTAGCCCACTATCTGGGTAGATGGGCGTATAGATTTGTTTTCATTATTAGTTATTAAAATTGTCTTATTATCAGAAATATTATTTTTACATGACATGACAACTAAGTCACTTGCGTAAATTATTTTCATGGGAATTAGAACTTGTGGATTTGGGACGGATGGCTCAGTGCTGGAACCGGGGAGGCCAAACAGAGGTGAGGGGCAACTGTGAGAAAATCGGTGAAATAAAAATGCAGTGAAATGAAAAGTTTTGAGGTCCTGCACATACACCGAAAAGTCATCACACGTTCCTTGCCCTTTCTCCTCTTTCCTCAAAATTGACAACATTAAGCATATTATGCTACACCTTATACTATGTTAAATGGGTAGTCACTGTAAATGTTCAGTGACTATTTTTTTTTTCAAACTGTGCTGGGCAACCCTAAAGGGTCAATGATATGGGTATTTATAAGGAGGTTGCCTTCTATCCTACTTAAATTAAATATCATCAACTGTGACCTTAATTTTCAAAATAGTCAGTATTGCCCTTCTCTGTATAAATTAGTGTTTATAATTGTATTTTTATAATTTGTTATGGCTCATTTATATTTTATTCTTCACTTTTTTCTCTTTTTGTACTAGGTTGCTTTCCCTATTGTAGCCCTGGAGTTTAGCATTCCTATTTTCCAATTAAAGTTGCAAGTTACTTTATAATGGGATGCAAGTGAATGATCTTATAAAGATATGATAGTAGAATAAGATAATAAATAAAAATATGATTCATTGGCATATTTTGCATCTTGCTGCCACTTTCTTAATAGCAACCTGTCATACCAGCTGAAGTAAGGAACCCCCATGTTCGATGTATTGTGGTCCAGTAGATTCCCAAACATAAATTATTCAAATCTGTAACTTTTGAAGCTTAATTTACCAACCTAACAGTATAATTTACATTACTTGGTAAGATGCATATAGGCATCTCCTTGAATGGATTAAATTGCCTATTTGGTACACCAATGTCTTTATCAACATGTGCATTGTGTGTCATTAACAAAAGAGGGTAAATGCTGTTAGTGCTTCTCGTGTGGTGCATTATAAGGATGCTAAAAGAACTTTGGCACTGTCCCTTCAACCCTTAACTGCACAGACCTTAGCCTTAAACTTTACACCATCCCTTTTTTCTAACTTTCTGTTAAACCTCTCAACTTTTAAATTCTTCTAGAATACTTTCACCCAACCTCACTTAGAATGCCTTGACCGAACCATCAACAATGACTGGACCTAACTTTACGGTCAAATATTAATACTAACTTCACTTACATATATGACATTATATTTATCGTATTCATATTCTCTCGACTCTCTTCTTGTCAAATCACTTTCGTTTATGTAACTTGTGTTGCTAACGAAGTTTAACCTGTTATAATTTTTTATTTTCCTATTTTCATTATCATTAGAACCTGGCCACTATTTGGAATTCCAGAAATACTGTATTTTCATGCCTGAAAAAACCATATTTCAATGAAGAAACAAACAGAGGAATACTGTGCCATCCAACCCAAGGTTCTCCGCCTAACCTAACTTAGGGTGCAGTGTCTTTAGCTTATTGATTTGAGATATAAATTTGAGGCTATCCTTTACAATCCAGATGGTGTTAGTTGTAGTAAAGGGAGCAGTTAATGAAAGAAACCACTTTCTATGGCTCCAAATTTGTCTCTTCTAAAAAAAAAAAAGGCCTTCTAGTCCACAGAAATAGGAACGTCACCATTTCTTGGTTTTTGAAATGCAGAAATTCATGCATTACCTCCAAACATGATGTTTTCCCCTTAATGTGCTGTAAATACCAGAGCTCGAACACTTAACACAATTTATGACTACACAACACTAACAGTAGCTTTTTCATATCTAAAACAAATTGAAATGACCATTCAAATAAAATGTTTCTAAACAAGGCCACAAAAACGACCTACCGAAACAAGATCATGAAAGACTAGTGAATATGATGATAGCGATTGGCAAAAAAAGGGACGTGATAGTGTAGCAGGCACTGACTGGTCATTTAGACAATGATTGCAATGACAGCCTGGTGATAATGATAGGAAAAAACAGGCAGTCTAAAATAATTATTTTAGGTGAAACCTGTGTTGGCAATAAAAGTTACATAGAAAATGATTCAGCAGGAAGAGCGTCAGGAGGATAATGTGTTTCATCATACGTGTGTTAGTGTTAATATGTATCATTTCACCTAGGATGCCTATACAGTACCTACTCTAGTCTCGGATGTTTTCATCATACCTTTAGATTACCTTGATCTACTCTCATCTAGGATGCCTTGACCTAACTTCACCTAGGATTCATGTATCTCCCTTCACTTAACCCGTAGGGCCGTAGCAGAGTAATACCTTACGCGGTGCACTGTAGGCATTACCTAATGGTCTTTGTAGTGTTCCGTCAACCCCTAGCTGAACTTGCTTCATATTCTTATTATTATTACTAGCTAAGTTACAACCATAGATGGAAAATAAGGACGCTTTAAGCCCAAGGGCTCCAACAGAGAAAAATAGCCCAGTGAGGAAAGGAAATAAATGAACTGTTGAGAACTAGTGAATAGTTACCGGTAATATAAATTATCTCAAGATCAGTAACAATGTTAAAATAGATCTGTCATATGTAAATTATGAAGAGAGGTTTATATCAGTCCGTTAAATATTAAAACATTTGAAGCAGGTTTGACTTCTGAAGTTCCACCTATTCAACTGCCTAATTAGGAAGGTCATTCCACATTCTGGTCAAAGCTGGAATAAAACTTCTAGGTTACTGTGTAGTATTGAACCTTACGATGAAGGCATGGTTGTTAGAATTAACTGCATAACTAAAGTCTGTGAAAATCTGATAAAGGAGGGTCAGAATTATGACATGTCTCATGAAACATTCATAAAGAACTGAACGATGATAGCAGGGACTAACATTTAAATAAGTAACAAGAAATTTAATAGACTGTATATCCTCCTACTTTACCTCCATACCAACTTCCTTTCTTCTATCTTGCTGTCCAACCCTTCAAATTTTTACTTCAAAGTGTACCTACAGGGTTTCCTCAATTTCATCTAATACCAAATGGTCTCACAAGCCCCAGCACCTGGCTATATAACCCAAATTTACAGGTTATGTGATATATAGGCTAGCTATTTTGACATTTTTCTCTGCATAACTAATGGGAACTGGGGCATAACAACTTACACATGGCTTAAATAAAATACGAACACCATTCCATTGTATAAGTCGACTGTTTACTTTTATGAGACTTTATGTTGGTCACTAGGTCACTGCGCATGTGGTTTGCATTTACTTCTGCCAGCTGTTTATTTTTATATAACAAATCATTAGCTGGGTTTTTTTAACAAATTGAGAGCCTCCAAATATTTATGCATAAATTCAAAGATTTTGTTTTACAAGAGCCACTTTTTCCTCTGCTTTAGTTCCAGGCTTCAGCATGACTACCATCACAATAAGATGTCACCTACGTTAGTTCAATGCAGTATAGGTGGTATTTGAAAATTTTGGGCTTAATTTGATATCTTTAGGTAACTGATTATGTTTAAAACACTCCATTTAGTATATAGCTATTGTTGCCTACCTGAAAGTAAAGACTATCCCCAAAATAATGACCCACATGGTTGTGTGCAGCAGCTCATCCATGTACCGCTTGTCAGAGGAGCAACGATATAATGTTTATTTACAAGTGAAGCAAGCCATGGTGGAGCAAAGACCATTTTAGGGACGTGATATAAACTATAAGTAATTATGATACTTTATTGCACATAGTGTGCTCAACTGCATATATGTACCACTTGCCAGAACAGAGGAGAAATGAGATAATGTTAATTTGGTCAATAGAGGCTACATTAATTTCTAGCAAAACTGGAATTGGCTATTAAAATGAGTGAGTAACGGATACTTTGGCATTTTCCTCTATGATTAATAGGGCTGCGACATAACTTGCATATCAATCAATTGTTTACTTTTGGGAGACTACAAATGAGTTATTGTGCATTTGTTGGTTTCAATCGCCATGGGGAGCTTTCAGTGTTTTTGCAATGACGTATTATTTAAAAAAATAAGAGCTTCCAAATATCTATGCACAAGTTCCCAGATATTCTTCTACACAGCCATTTTTTCCCACCCTCATCTTCAGTTCCAGCATTACTGCCGTCAGAAGAAAATGTCTTTAAGAGGGAAGCACAATCTATTCCAAAATTTGGTGGAATTCGTCCCTTTCGGTAATTGATTATATTGAAAATACTCTCCGGTCAGTATATAAGTATAGTTGCTCATCTGAAAGTAAAAAATTTCCCTGAAATAGACCCACATGATTAGCATACGCAGCTCATCCATATACCGCTTGCCAGAACCAAGGATTAGTGAAATTATGTTAATGTGCGAGCGAAGCAAGCCGCAGTGAAACAAAAACCATCTTAGGACATGAATTATCTATACAGTATATTAATATGATAGCGTGTGTTATTTATTTTGTCACGCTTTAAAGAAAACAGAAATAATTTCATGGTATACTTTTACAAATTCACGCTTTAAAGAAAACGGAAAAAATTTCATGGTATACTCTTGCAAATTCACACTTTAAAGAAAATGGAAATAATTTCATGGTATACTTTTACAAATTCACATTATAATTTGATTACTTAACCAAAGTACATCTTATATAGTTTTCCCAATTTTGTCCTTAGCACCTGACTTTTTTTAAATATTAGACAAAAAATTGAGTTCTATCAATTTCCATAACCTAGATTATAAAATTATCTATCTCGGGCCATTTTATTCAAGCATGTATAGGTTTGGAACAAGATAATCAGTATTGAAAATATAATTTCGTGTAATTTACACGGTTTCCGCTAGTAGGTAATTATGATACTTTATGAGTAACCCACGGGCATGGGATGGTGTTCGCAGCACATCCATTTACCGCTTGCCAGAACAGATGAGCAGTGAAATCATGTTCATATGTGAGCAAAGAAACCCACAGTGTAACAAAAACCATCTGAGGGATGGGATATTTTAATTTCATACCACTCAAATGAGCCATATATTTTTCCAACTGGTTATCTTGTGTTTATTATACATTAATGATCATTACTATTCTTGCAAATCATTTGTTTTAGTGTTTCCCAAAACCCCAGTTTACCACATTTTTTTTTTTTAATAAAGGGGCCAGGAAAACTCATGAACGAGTGGTTTGCCCCTATATTCGTAGTCAGATATGGTGAAGCTCAAAATGAAGAGAAGGAAAAATCTATGGGTCATGTATTTCACAAGAAATCAAAGTACCACATATTAACCAAATTGATACTTTAATTTTCAGCCACTTGCATGAGCCATATACAATATTTATCAAATAGGTTATTATTGCTGTAAATCATTGTTTTTTTTTTTTTTGGGGGGGGGCATTTACCCCACCCACCCCCATCAAAAAAAAACAAAACGTTTCCCATTGGTGTCCCCAATCATTTTTTTTTTTTGGGGGGGGGGGGGCATTTACCCCACCCACCCCCATCAAAAAAAAAAAATGTTTCCGATTGGTGTCCCCAATAATTGTCATTAGCCTATATAAGAGGGGTCCAAAAAACTCAAACGGGTGGTTTGCTCCAATAATCATGGGCAGAAATGCATAAAACACCAAATAGTTAGTAGGAATAGGCTATATATGGCTAGAAATTAAAGTAGCGTATTTACCCTTTGTTAGAATGTAGTCTATTTTTCAAAATGTCCCCGAGAAAATGGCAATAGCCTATAGTATATTTTCAATGTCGTGAACTCAATTATTTTGTGGTCATGATGTAATAATTTGTTCATAATATAGTCAGATGAAAAAGAAATGAAATTATTCTACGTCTACAATGTTGTCCATAAAGTATATTATTATAGCCAAATGTATACAAAAACATGGTAGTTCTAATCCATAAATAGGCTTTAGCCTTCCTAATTCCTGAATAAGCTATAACCATTCTAATTCATTAACATACTTAGGATATATACCAATTTTCGTAAATTTCATTTGGCTGAGATGATGAAACCCTTGTAGCATTGCCCACTATTTCAATTATTACACTTAAAATTATTGATTTATTATTGGTCATTATGAGCTGTGTGGTATCTTAATTATTCCAAACCAACATAAAGGAGGGTATTATTGTACTGTATTACGGTGCTGAATGCTGGATACTGAAGAAGAGAGAGGAGAAAAAGTTATTAGCCTTTGAAATGAAATGTCTGAGAAGAATCTGTGGTGTAAGATGGGAGGACAGAATTACGAACGAGAGAGTGAGAGAAATGGCTGGTGTTGAGGACACAATTCTGATTAGAGTGGAAGATATTCAGAGGAGATGGTTTGGGCATGTACAGAGGATGGAACAGGACAGATGGCCAAAGATAGTGCTTCATGGTCAAGTGGCCGGAAATAGACCGAGAGGACGACCAAGAGATACATGGGTGAAAACCTTCAAGAAAGCAAATGGAGGCGAGACATTTCAGCAGCTGGCACAGATGGCATTGGATAGGAGTCTCTGGAGAGAATGGCGATATCAGATGCAGGACCCAACCCGGAGAATTCCGGACGGGATTTAGTGAGTGATTACAGGGTAATGTAACCTAGGGAAAAAAAACTACTTTTTTTTCTATGGAAAAAGGTCCGTTCTCTTTGAAATGAAGGTCAAATTCGGTTAAATCACGTTATTTACTACAGGGTAACATATTTTCTGTTCGAAGTGATACTCTGTAATACAGTAAAACTTTACCTCAAGGAGACAAATGTTTCGAACAGTACATTTTACCAATGTAACTTCACCTAAAGATATTGGTGTAACCGCAACTTACTTGAGAGGCAAAATGAAGGTCGGGCCGCTGGGCGTCATCTTTGGGTATACTATAATACTCCTATAAACAAATGAAAAGTTTGAGATTGATGTTGCTGAAATAAAGCTGCAGGTCCTCCTTATTCATATCTGGCAGAATAACGAAAAACAAAAGCGGTGGTGGAATGTGTCATCTTCATTTCACTACGAGTAACTCTTTTACATGAAATCACAAAACTAAACATCCACTATGGAATTATGGAACCGATTATTTTTTTAAACAAACATCGTTGCCAGCTAAGGTATTAATTTTCAAATTTCCTTGGTATATCTGTATCCTTGCATAAAGTATATGGAGTTTATTCAGTTGTCAATTTTCTGCTGTAAAAACGGATTTATCAATGATTGACAAAGTTTGTGTATTCTCTCGATCAGCAATTTATAGTTCTTATGTGTAAGGGTAAGTCTGGTCAGTTGGCAATACTGCCTTGAATTTGATGACGTGCCGCTAAATTTTTTAATCCTAAAAGTGGTTTAATGTTGATAAAACAAGTGGGTGGGAAATATGTTGTTTCCTTCATTTTCATAAAAGTGGGAAAGGATATAGGATAGCGATGCAAAGCGAATATATACTGTAGTATTAACCATAAACAGAGTTGAATACTTAAAAAACGAATACTAGCATAAACCGAGTTGAATATTGATGTTTCCGAAAGACCTGATTTTATTTCGTGGGTGGAACAGACCAAAAGGCACACTCAAAAGAATATATATATATATATATATATATATATATATATATATATATATATATATATATATATATATATATATATATATATATATATATATATATATACATGAATTGGTTAATGTAAATTATTTCTGTCATACTTTCATTTAGAAATGTGTGACTTACATAAGTTACTTTGCTTCAGTCCGGTAATCAGTTGAGACGAACGGATTTGTAGACCAATCAATAACATGAAAATCTATCAGTATCATGGTCTTCCACTGTCTTGGGTTAGAGTTCTCTTGCTTTAGGGTATACTCGGGCACACTATTCCATCTAATTTCTCTTCCTCTTGTATTGTTAAAGTTTTTTTTATAGGTTATATAGGAAATATTTATTTTGATGTTAGGCTACTGTTCTTAATATTTTATTTTTCCTTGTTTCTTGTCCACACTGGGCTATTTTCCCTGTGAGGGCCCCTGAGCTTATAGCATCTTGCTTTTCCAACTAGGGTTTTAGCTTGGCAAATAATAATAATAATAATAATCACGGGCTACCCATTTCTGTAAGCTACATCCCTGTACCCAGAGAGAGTAGTCATACCTCTAACAAGGTTAAAAGGAGGCTCATGAGTGGCAGAAGGAGAGAGAGAGAGAGTAGTCATACCTCTAACAAGGTTAAAAGGAGGCTCTGTAATGCAACGCGCTCTCTTCCGTTATTGGTTCTCTGTTGCACTGCAGAACAAAGGCCTCAGACATGCTTCCACTTGCGTCTGTTTATGGTCTTTCTGTGCCAGTCCACGCCCGCAAACTTCCATATTTCTCGATCCATCGTCCTCTCTCTCTCTCTCTCTCTCTCTCTCTCTCTCTCTCTCTCTCTCTCTCTCTCTCTCTCTCTCTCTCTCTCTCTCTCTATATATATATATATATATATATATATATATATATAGTGTGTTTGTTTGTTGTGTACATGGGTAACTCTTGGCATGACCTATGGCGTTCGAGTTGCTTTACATCATGGATCGGCACGTGTGGCTAGTTGTGTTAGTTATGGAGATACTGAATGAAGAGAATTGGTATGGAAAGCTATAGGAATTGGTATGTATAAATTTGTAATTGGTAAACTATAGAATTGTTGGGAAGAGAAGTTATTGCAAGAATTTCGTGGATATGATGGTGAACGTAGGTAAAACAGGCCATAGTGTCGTGCATACACTGAGGGGGAAAATTGTTTATTATTATTATTATTGTTATTATTATTGCTTGCTAAGCTACAACCCTAGTTGGAAAAGCAGGATGTTGTAAAGCCAGGGGCTCCAACAGGGAAAATAGCCTAGTGAGGAAAGGAAACATGGATAAGTAAAATATTCTAAGAACAATAACATTAAAACAAATATCTCCTATATAAACTATAAAAACTTTAACAAAACAAGAGGAAGAGAAATTAGATAGAATAGTGCGCCCGAGTGTACCCTCAAGCAAGAGAACTCTAAACCCAAGACAGTGGAAGACTATGGTACAGTGGCTATGGCACTACCCAAGACTAGGGAACGTTTTATTTTGGAGTGTCTTTCTCCTGGAAGAGCTGCTTACCATAGCTAAAGTCGGTAAATTTACAGTTTCATCCATTATGGGGAAACTGGAATAAGAATATATTTGTTGCATCAGAAATAGTGTAGTTCCAACGAATTTAACGTTTATTGTGACCGCAAACCATCCGATTTAGAGATTTACTATGTAATTGGAGTTAAAACAACAAGTTGTTCCAGAATGCCCCTACTTCATCCCAACAATTATGGGGGACACCAGGTGGGAACCGGGGTTTTGGGTGGGGGGGGATCAAATGATATTTGTAATAAATGAATACTTATCCTTCCACCACCCCTCCCCCTATACTCCTATCTAGCCCTACCGGGGGGGGGGGCTCCGCCCCCCGCCCCCCCCTGCGACCCCCCCCTTAAGGCCACAGTGATTTTCAGGGCACTACTGAACCTAATAAACCCACCTAACCTAGCATAGGGGCCCTGTATCCCTACCTAGGCCTACCGGGGGGGGGGGCTCTGCCCCCCCCTGCGACCCCCCTTAAGGCCACAGTAATTTTCGGGACACTACCGAACCTAATACAACCACCTAACCTAGGGCCCTGTACCCCTACCTAGGCCTAGCCCCTGCGACCCCCCCCCCCCCTTACAGCCACTACCTAACACATCCATCAAACCAGATCCAAAGTGATGGTACTGCTGTATACATTGTTATACTATCACCATTATAATATACTCTATAGATTAATGAAGCTTACCTTAAACTGTTGGTTCATAAAGATGTGTTGCTGCTTTGAGGAAAACATGAAGCTGTTGCGAAGGTTCCTTGGCATGCAGGACAATTTTTATTTTGTAAAATTAAATTGTGTCTCTGGCACAAATG
Organism: Palaemon carinicauda; assembly: GCF_036898095.1. NCBI lineage: Eukaryota > Metazoa > Arthropoda > Malacostraca > Decapoda > Palaemonidae > Palaemon > Palaemon carinicauda. The sequence continues at coordinate 148,986,285 of NC_090730.1, forward strand.
CACTAGTTTTTCAACAAATTCATTGTGAGTTAGGAAACAGTCAGGACAAGAAGATGGAATTTCAACTTCTTGTGCAACATGAGATGACGTGCTTTCTATGGTCTCCATGTCTAAGAACGAAATGAAATGGCTGGGTAAGAAAATGTATTGTCGCGCTGTTGTATTGTCGCGCTGTGATTGGCCAAACATGTATGACGTCATAGTGGACAGGGGCTGTGATTGGCCAAACGTGTAAGACTTCATAGTGGACTAGTTTGTCTGCGGATTATAGTGGTTACAGGGCTCATTTAATCAAATACAAGACACAGTCAACAATAACAACAGACTTAGAAAAAATCTGGGAGGAAGACATGAGTAGCGTGAGTTTGATCGTCGATATATAAAGAACTAGGCATTTGCGACAGATAATATTTTACAGAAATACTACAAAAGACTTGCTTTACTCGGGAAATATATTATCATAATAGATTTCCCATAATGGATGAAACTGTAATAATACCCTAAAGTCTCTTCTACCCTTACCAAGAGGAAAGTAGCCACTGAACAATAACAGTGCAGTAACCCCTTGGGTGAAGAATTGTTTTGGTAATCTCAGTGTTGTCAGGTGTATGAGGACAGAGGAGAATATGTAAAGAATAGGCCAAAATATTCAGTGTATGTGTAGGCAAAAGGAAAGTTAACAGTAACCAGAGAGAAGGATCCAATGTAGTACTGTCTGGCCAGTCAAAGTTAGCCATAACTCTCTAGTGGTAATAAGGATTTGCGTAAAGGAGTGATAACTGATGAAGGTTGGAATTTGTTAGGGGTGGAAAATCAGATGGAAAGCAAAGGATAAGAGGGTGTGATGAGTGAATGGTGATTTGGATAAGGAAGGTTTAATGAGGGAATATAATTTCAAAAGAAATAGTTGGACGTTCATCGAGGTAGCCCATAGTTTATGTAACGGTGAAGATATATTATGAATATGGGGATCCTCTTCCCATGATATATTTATTTCACTTTTGTTTACATTTTATAAGTCATATGTAGCCTATCTGCTCCTGTTCGTACATGTGTGCATAGATTGTTGCACAATAACGACTTAATACTTCCTGCCCACAAGCCATCCTCTACTTTCTTTCGACCAATGGAATTACTCCTGTTCGTTCATTTGTAAGAAGCTCCTCCTACCATATGACGAAGTTTAGCATATTTGAGCATGTATGTATGCTTGAGTGTGATGTAGGCAGTTCTGTGACACACCCCATTTTCTTGGAACAACTCCTCAGTTCCTTTACAGTATAGCTGTGTTATTTGTTTGGACAATGTATATGAGCCACTTTTTCTTTTGGCTTTGAGGAGGATGAACCTGTCTGCCCCCTGCTCCCTTAAAAGACTTTGGCCATTGATTTTTCAGATTCTTTTTCTTTTCAAGTGTAGCCTCGTGCGTACTTGTCTAGGGCCTGAAGGCCGCTCTTACAGTACCTTCATGTCCTCCATCAGGACCAAACCCCCATTCATTGCGTCCGACCTGCAGAGGACGCCACTGCTTCTTTTCTTCCGCCGTGATGTACGTCTGATGAGGCCTTTTCTTCCCAAAAAAAGTCCACTTTTGTCACAGTTGAAGACTTGTTGGGGACTGTAGCCTTCCTGGAGAGTCAACTCGTCGAATGTCTTAACAAAGGCTTCGGCCGTTTTCGTGTCGGAGCTGGCAGCTTCCCCATGCCGCTCCACTGAATGAATGCCAGACCATCTCTTAAATTTTTAAAACCACCACTGGGAAGCTTTGAACTCTGGGAGTGCCTGCTTTGATGTCCCTTCTCCTGTGTCGTCTTCGGCCTGATCATGCACGAGATCACTGAAAATGGCGCTGGTCTTCTTGCAGATTATCGTCTCAGTGATCGTGCCTCCAGTGATTTCCTTATCCTTAATCCTAACAAGCAGCAGTCTCTCCATCTCATCATGGACGTGGCTCTTCTTGCTGGAGAAAACAGTCACGCCCTTAGGTGTTGCTGCTTTGATGGCTTCCTTCTGTTTAAGGATGTTTCCTATTGTATACGCATTCCACTTAACCGCATGCCAGCCTCATACTTCTGGATTATCTCATGCTTTGTCTCCATAGAAAGCATCCTCTTCTTATCCTACACATCAGCAACTTTCTTGGGACCCATGGCTGATAACGTACAGTACGTGTTGAATAACGCAACACAATACAGTTCAGTAACTACAGTAAAAATACAAAAGTGAAATCACCAACACCAATTCAATGCTAACAATAACGCTGCTGAAACGAAATATTAGAGGGATGTTGATACGTAGATGCATGATGGGATACTGTACAGTACAGTAGATGCTGGCTAATAGGAGAGCAAGATCGTATGGCAGTAACTAGTATCAGAGTAGGGAGATAACCAATGGGAGCGAGAGAGGATGGTGGCGAGTTTATGGCTGGGGCTGCGCGAATTTCAAAATTAGTATCAGCGGTTGGGCGAATCTCGTACCGTATCTCGTTTCGTAGCATGAAACATTTTTCGCAATATGAATTGTAAAAATCTCTTTTCACAGCAGGAAATTTTTGTATGCAGAAGCTTTCATATCAAGAGGTATTACTGTAAGAAGAATGGCATGTGTAGTGAAGATTATATAGGTGATAAGAGTGTCATGACTATGCCATGGTCACGTGTTAAGGATATATGATGAGGAGGACTTGGGAGGAACCTGTCAGGGGTAGAAGATGAAGAGGGAGGCAGAGAATTAGATGGAGAGATAAGGTGATGGATGATGTGGAGAGAAGAGGTTTGGTAGAATAGAATGCCTTTGATAGACGGCATTGGAGAGGGCGCATCAGGTAACCGACCCCGTAATGTAGGGTGGGAAAGAAGAAGAAACAAGTATATCACCATATGCATTAATATAATCAAGTGTTTTTATGTACTGTATAGTATTAATTTTTATATTCACAGAGTGACATCAGTCGTAATGTCTGATTCAGCAATTCCTGAAAGATTAAACACTCAGTCACTTTATTTCATTTCTATCCCCCCGCCACACCATCCACTGTTGGCTCGGACATGTTAGGTTATTGAGGAACTTAATGTTTATTGTGAATAAAGAAGTAAAAAAATATATATTTTTTTTTTTCAGATATTCGTGTTTGAAAGGCTGATAGAATGTCAAGTAATTTTTTGAAATTTGCAAAGATGATAATGCTAATATTTAATTAGTTTTATATACTGTATCTAATTACAACTTGAATCCTATAGTCTTTTTGCTGCTAATAGGATTTTAGTATTATATCACAAAACAGATTTAACCACGTATTGCATAAGATTGCTGTATCAGAGATTATTTTGCAAAATTTTCTCACAGTTTTTTCTAGACTGGGTGTTTGTAAAGGTGAACCTTTGGGTGCAAATACATTGGTATACTGTACATTCGATTCCCTTTTTTGTTTTCAAAGTTAGATTTAATTACTAATGATTATATTCTGTGTATCTTGCATATATTTCTGAAAAATATTTAATGATTGTGTGTTTAAAAAAACACCGATGTCTGTCTTTTTAGCAATATGTTTGGCTTAAAGTCTAATTACAGTGGGGCGATCATTTGCTTAAAACCAAAGAATTTCTTTTTATAGTACAAAACATATTAAGTCAAGTACAAATTGAAATTCTTTTTGTAACATCCTATATTAGGCGGGAGTAATACGTTGTCATTATTCTTTTTGTTTGACTTATGAGAGCTATTAAAAGGTAACTGACCTACTGATTGGTAAATAGAGAAAGGACACCAATTTCTTATAGCATCATTCTCTGTCAAACTGCTTATGGGATTTCTTTTGGCATTCTTGATACTAATTTTAATAGATTTTCCACTGAATGACTTTAGTTTATTTATCAACCTTTATCCCACCATTATTCATTCCAGATATGTCAAGGAAATACCTAAAAATGATATATAACAAAATTTTATACTTCATTATTATGGTGCCATGTTTATATATGTAAGCAACAATTTACAAGCATTGATACAGATACATATTTGTTACTCTTAATTTCTGGATTATTATTGTAAATAAATTTTCATATATATATATATATATATATATATATATATATATATATATATATATATATATATATATATATATATATATATATATATATGTATATATATATATATATATATATATATATGTGTGTGTGTGTGTGTGTGTGTGTGTGTGTTATAAATCTGAAGTTACATCGTTCTCTTTTTCATCCACAGGCTGCAACAGGAGGCAGTGAGACAGGTGGTAAATGGTGGCTTTGTGGCCGTGTGAACAGTATGTTGTGGACAAGGGCATGGCGACGTTGGCAGAGGTGGGCATGTGTTGGCATTGGAGTAGTTGTGGGAGCATGGCTGTTATTGGCAGCTCCATGTGCCCTATTGGCTTGCCCACCCAGAGATGCACCGGAAGAAAAAAGTGAAGGCACAGGCCCCTCACAAGAGGGCAACGATGCCGCACACCTTGTTTGCGACACACTTTCATTGGTACCTGCAGGACGTATGCGGGAACCCAAAGGTTCCCCTCAGCTGGGCGATGAGGGCCCTTATAGTGTCCTTTATGAATGGATCCCCAGCCACCGTACCTACACCAGTAATGAGTCTGTGACATACACAACCCACACAACTCCTGAAATGATTAGCCATGTTGGAGAGCTGGCCTCCCGCTGGTCGGGACCTCTCTCAGTAGCAGTATACGTTCCTCACTCAGACTTCTGCATAGCTGCAGTTCGTGTGGCGCGTCTCCGGGCATGTAGCACATCAGCAGTTAGAGAAAAGGTCTCTTGGCATTTGTTTTGGCCGAAAGAATCACCGCCAGCTGCAGACTGGCACCTAATGGTGGATGAATCTACTATAGACTGCAACAAAGATCACACAGCATCCATTAAAGGCTTCCGTACCATACAAGGCTTGCCATACCCTGTAAATGTTGCTCGAAATATTGCTAGATCAGCAGCATCAACTTGGTTTGTCCTTCCCTCAGACGTGGAGTTGTATCCGTCAGCTGGTCTGGCTGAACAGTTCCTCAAGATGGTTACACAAGTGGCAGCAGGGAAAGATCTAAGGGTTTCTAGTGCTTGGCCTCGTGTTTACGTAGTGCCTGTTTTTGAAGTGGCATCAGTGCTGCCAAGCAATAAGGAGGAACTAATAAAGCAGTACCAGAGAAATGATGCTGTCTATTTTCACCGCCATGTTTGTGCTCATTGCCAAAGATTTCCTGCTCTTACTGACTGGATTAAACAGTCTGGTACTCCAGGATCAATACAGGTAAATTGAATTGCTATGATTGTCATTAAAAATGACTACAGTATATGATTGATTGCATTTATACTAAATGTTGACTATGACATTTTATTACAGTACTGTGTTTTAATGAATTAGTTGTGTGATGTTCATATAATCATCTATTTAACCTGTTAAACAGTTCCTACAGTATTGTCTATTTTTCAATATTAAACTTACCCGATAATCATGTAGCTGTCAACTCCGTTGCCCGACAGAATTCTATGGAGGGATACGCCAGCTATCACAATACTAGAAGGGGGTGTACTTACCAGCGCCACCTGTGGCCAGGTACTCAAGTACTTCTTGTTAACACCTCCTCAATTATTCCTCTGTCGTGCTTCCGGCAAGACGTTCTGGGATATGCTTATGATCTTCGAGTTTGTTCACGGCTAATTGGTGAAGTATTCTCTCAGATTTCGGCTGTCGCTTTACTGGAAACCTTCTTATATTAGCTAGATAGCTTTTATATAGTCCTGATATACGGTTAACGATCTTTTGCTTGATTTTGGAAACCCCTTTGGCTAACTCTTTGAATTCAAGATGTCTGACATTTCGCAAGCCCCCTCCCATAGACGATGTAGGTCTTGCAATAGGCGTATTCCGAAGGCCTCGGTAGATCCTCACACCGCTTGTTCTGACTGTAGGGACAGACCCTGTCAGTTAGAAAATCGATGTGAGGAATGCGCCGGACTTTCGGAACTGGAATTTGTCCGTCTTTTAAAATATTCAACTAAGTTAGAGAGAGGTAGAGTTAGGAGGAGTTCTTCTCACTCTTCACTGTTTTCCTCACCTCATGATCCCCTACCTTTTCCTACCCCTGTAGTGGCTACCCCCGAACCTACTGTTTGCCCTCCGCCTGATATGTCTGTTGTTTTGCGTGCTATTCAGGCCTTAGGCGATAAAGTAGAGTCAGTGGTAAGTGACCATAAGTCTCTGATGGCCGAAGTTAAGGAACTTAAGGTCAAGAGTGCAGTGGGTGGAATTAGTGCCAGTGCTGTGACGAGTGCTAGTGTCAGTGCAGTGCCAAGTGCTAGTGTCAGTGCCAGTGTGGTGCGTGAGGATACTTCTGTGCGAGCCAGTCGTCCTCCCAGTCCGGGACCTCTTGCAAGCTCCCAAGCCCAGGGGAGAAGCAATGTCGAAGGGCATAAGGGTTCGGCAGGCCTTGTTAGGCGCACAGAAGTATCCTCGGTGGTTGCGGGCGTGTCTTCCAAAGACCGTCACTCCCACCTGCAGACGATTGAGCCCGTCTTTTTCTCGTCCGCTGATCATCTGTCAGGGAAGAAACGTTGGTCTCAGGTCTCGAGACCACTTAAACGCAGAGTCCAGTCCGCGAGTGCTCAGCCAGGTTGCAGTCATTGGCTCAGCTCTGACTCGCCGCAGTCATCTGTCGACTGCACTCCGCCCAAGAGGAGTAAGGTTCTGCCACAACAGAGCTCGACTGTTAAGGCTTTACCTCAGCCTACTGTAGTTTCTGCCGACCCTAAGTGGACTCTACTACAGTCCATGCAAGCACAGCTTTCGGACTTGATGCGTGAGTGTCGGGCTGAGAGTGTTGCGCCTCCGCCTCCGCCTGCGTTCGCTCCGCCTACGCTCGCTCCGCCTGCGCTTGCTCCGCCCGATCGCAGTACCACCTGCCAGGCGTACGATGTTGAGCCACAGTCTGAGTTTGCTGTTCCCAGTGGTGTTCAGCCTCCGCCTTCTTTAAGGCAACCTTTGCTATGGGATCAGGAGGATTATACCTCTCTTCCTCCGCCTCCCCTTGCTGCTCCACCAGTGGTGCAACTCTCGGCTGAGGTACAACAACCTCTCCCGTGCATGAGTCAGTCTCCTCAGCTCTCGCTGCAGCGAGCTCAACCATCCACAAGGCAAGCTCCACTACACCTTGGCCTTGCGCCTCAGGAGCCTCAGCTTGCGAGACATTTACCTTGTTCTGCGCAGCCTCAACCTCACGCTCCGCTCACACCACAGGAACAGGAACTTGCTACTCCGCTTCCACCAACCGCTCAGCAAGCGCAACCCTTGGGTTCAACCTCTCATGCTAGGAGTCAGCCTCCTCCACCCATGCGCCTTCCTTCTGCTTTGTCTGTTATTCAGCCTTTGCAGTCTGAGCCTCAGGTTCTCCCTCAACAGTTACTTGAAGAGGAAACCACTAATATTGTTCCTACTCGTTCTGACTCTGCTGTTCAGCATTCTTGTCCAATATCTTCGCTACACTCTGGTGATGAGGCGTCTGATGATGAGGAGGCACACCTGGATCCCTCGTCAGACGTGGATGAATCCAAGCCTTCTCCACAGTCTATTGACTTTCGTAAGGTCTTGGCTCTGCTTAGGGAGGTTTACCCAGACCACTTTGTCTCTGCTATTCCCCGCTCTCCGCCATCTGAGTTTTCGCTGGGCGTACAACAAGCTAAGTCCTCCTATACTAAGCTAGTCCTAGCAAGGTCCTCTAAGAGAGCATTAAGGATCTTAGGGGAGTGGCTGCAGACTAAGCAACACCTTGGCAAAACTTCTTTCATGTTCCCGCCGACTAAGCTCACTTCGAAAGCGAGCGTTTGGTATGCCACAGGAGAAGCACCAGGCTTGGGAGTACCTGCCTCTGCCCAGGCTGACTTCTCAAGTCTGGTAGACTCGCCTCGGAGAACTGCAATGAGGCGTTCTAAGGTTTGCTGGACCTTCTCAGACCTGGATCACTTACTGAAAGGACTGTTTAGAGCATTTGAGATGTTCAACTTTCTTGACTGGTGCCTGGGGGCCCTCAGCAAGAAGACCTCTCCTGCGGACAAGGATTCTGCCATGCTATTAATGTCCTGCATGGATAAGGCCATTAGGGATGGATCGGGTGAGCTTGCGTCGATGTTTGTATCAGGGGTTTTGAAGAAAAGGGAACAGCTGTGTACCTTCCTTTCCTCCAGCATTACACCTTGCCAAAGGTCACAACTCCTTTTTGCTCCGCTCTCGAAGTTCCTCTTCCCCGAAGAGCTGGTTAAGGACTTGTCTGCTGCCCTGATACAAAAGGACACACACGATCTTGTAGCCTCATCGGCTCGTAAGTCTAAGGTTGCTACCTCAGTCCCCAAGACTTATCGCTCCCCAGTGGTTGATACCCCTGCTACGAGGTTCATACCGCCCTTTCGTGGTAGAGCCCCCAGCCGAGGAAGCTCCCGTCCAGACTCTTACAGGAGCAAGTCCAGGAAAGGCTCCAGGACATCTAAAGGAAAAAACTGACTCTCCGCATCTCCAGACAGCAGTAGGAGCCAGACTCAAGATCTTCTGGCGAGCCTGGGAGAAGAGAGGTGCAGACGCCCAGTCTGTCAGTTGGCTGAGGAACGGTTACAGGATTCCATTCTGCCTCAAACCACCTCTGACCACATCGCCCATCAACCTCTCTCCCAACTACAAAGAAGAGGACAAGAGGCTAGCATTGCACCAGGAGGTGTCGCTACTTGTGCAGAAGAAGGCAGTGGTTATAGTCCGGGACCATCAATCCCCGGGCTTCTACAACCGTCTCTTTCTTGTGGCCAAGAAGACAGGGGGTTGGAGACCGGTGCTGGACGTCAGCGCGCTCAACGCGTATGTCACCAAGCAGACGTTCACGATGGAGACGACGAAGTCGGTCTTAGCAGCGGTCAGGCAGGAGGACTGGATGGTCTCGTTGGACTTGAAAGATGCCTACTTTCACGTTCCTATTCATCCAGACTCCCAACCTTTCCTGAGATTCGTTTTCGGAAAGGTTGTCTACCAATTCCAAGCCCTGTGTTTTGGCCTAAGCACAGCTCCTATGGTCTTTACTCATCTGATGAGGAATATAGCAAAATTCCTACACTTATCGGACATCAGAGCCTCCCTCTACTTAGACGACTGGCTGTTGAGAGCCTCCACGAGTCGTCGCTGTCTGGAGAATCTCAATTGGACTTTAGACTTAATCAGAGAACTGGGTCTATTAGTCAACATAGATAAGTCTCAACTCATTCCCTCCCAATCCATTGTGTACCTGGGAATGGAGATTCGGAGTCAGGATTTTCGGGCTTTTCCATCGGCCCCCAGGATAAGCCAAGCCCTAGAGTGCATCATGAGCATGCTGAAGAGGAGCAGTTGCTCGGTGAGACAGTGGATGAGTCTCACAGGGACCCTTTCATCACTGGCCCTGTTCGTCGAGCTAGGGAGACTCCACCTCCGCCCTCTTCAATTCCATCTTGCAGCTCATTGGGACAAGGGTTCGACTCTCGAAGCAGTCTCTATCCCAATCACCCAAGAGATGAAGACCACTCTCCTGTGGTGGAAGCACAACCTCCTTCTCAGGGAGGGTCTATCGTTGGCTATTCAGACCCCCAATCTTCATCTCTTCTCAGATGCATCGGACTCGGGCTGGGGTGCGACCTTGAACGGACGGGAATGCTCGGGAACGTGGAACGAAGAACAGGGATTACTCCACATCAACTGCAAGGAGCTACTAGCAGTTCATTTAGCCCTGTTGAACTTCAAGTCCCTCCTGCTAGGCAAAGTGGTGGAGGTGAACTCAGACAATACCACAGCCTTGGCTTACATCTCCAAGCAAGGAGGGACCCATTCGAGGAGCCTATACGAGATCGCAAGGGACCTCCTCATTTGGTCAAGAGGTCTAAACCTCTCTCTGGTCACGAGGTTCATTCAGGGCGATATGAACGTCTCAGCAGATCGCCTAAGCAGAAGGAATCAGGTCATTCCCACGGAATGGACCCTCCACAAGAGTGTGTGCAACAGACTTTGGACCTTGTGGGGTCAACCTACCATAGATCTGTTTGCCACCTCCATAACCAAGAGACTTCCGCTGTACTGTTCCCCTGTTCCAGACCCTGCAGCAGTTCATGTGGATGCTTTTCTACTGAACTGGTCCCATCTCGACCTGTACGCATTCCCACCGTTCAAGATAATAAACAAAGTTCTGCAGAAATTCATCTCGCACGAAGGGACACGGCTGACGCTGGTTGCTCCCCTTTGGCCTGCAAGAGAATGGTTCACAGAGGTACTTCAATGGCTAGTCGACATCCCCAGGACTCTACCTCTAAGAGTGGACCTTCTACGTCAACCTCATGTAGACAGGTTGCACCCAAACCTCCACGCTCTTCGGCTGACTGCCTTCAGACTGTCGAAAGATTCGCTAGAGCTAGAGGCTTTTCGAAGGAGGCAGCCAGTGCGATTGCCAGAGCGAGAAGGGTTTCCACTCGTAGAGTCTACCAGTCTAAGTGGGAGGTCTTCCGAAGCTGGTGTAGAGCCAATTCAATATCCTCTACCAATACCTCTGTGACCCAAATAGCTGACTTCCTTCTACATCTTAGGAATGAGAGATCCCTTTCAGTCCCTACGATTAAAGGGTATAGGAGTATGTTGGCTTCAGTTCTCCGCCACAGAGGTTTGGACCTTTCTTCCAACAAGGACCTTCAAGACATTCTTAAGTCTTTTGAGACGTCTAAAGAGCGTCGTCTATCCACTCCAGGCTGGAACCTAGACGTAGTCTTAAGGTTCCTTATGTCACCTAGGTTCGAACCTCTCCAGTCAGCTTCCTTCAAGGACCTTACCCTCAAGACTCTTTTTCTCGTCTGCCTTGCAACAGCTAAGAGAGTCAGTGAGGTTCATGCCTTCAGCAAGAACATTTTTTTCACGACCGAATCTGCAACATGTTCTTTTCAGCTCGGATTCCTAGCAAAGAACGAACTTCCTTCACGTCCTTGGCCTAGATCGTTTGAAATACCTAGCCTCTCCAACATGGTAGGTAACGAACTAGAGAGAGTTCTTTGCCCTGTCAGAGCTCTCAAATTTTATCTTAAGAGGTCTAAACCTCTTCGAGGACAGTCAGAAGCCTTATGGTGTGCCATCAAGAAACCTTCGAGGCCCATGTCCAAGAATGGGGTTTCATATTATATAAGGCTTCTGATTAGAGAAGCCCACTCTCACTTAAAGGAGGAAGACCTTGCATTGCTGAAGGTAAGGACCCACGAAGTAAGAGCCGTAGCTACTTCGATGGCCTTTAATAAAAACCGTTCTCTGCAGAGCATAATGGATGCAACCTATTGGAGGAGCAAGTCAGTGTTTGCATCATTTTATCTTAAAGATGTCCAGTCTCTTTACGAGAACTGCTACACCCTGGGACCATTCGTAGCAGCGAGTGCAGTAGTAGGTGAGGGCTCAGCCACTACATTCCCTTAATCCCATAACCTTTTTTAACCTTTCTCTTGAATGCTTTTATTGTTGTTTTTATGGTTGTTACGGTAGGCTAAGAAGCCTTCCGCATCCTTTTGATTTGGCGGGTGGTCTATTCATTCTTGAGAAGCGCCTGGGTTAGAGGTTTTGTAGAGGTCCTTTAGTAGGGGTTGCAACCCCATATACTTTGGCACCTTTGGGTTGATTCAGCCTCCAAGAGGAACGCTGCGCTCAGTAAGGAAGACGAACTTAAAAAAGAGGCAGAGTAACGGTTCAATTCGACTTCCTTACCAGGTACTTATTATTTCATTGTTATTTGAGATAACTGTTATATGAAATATGGGATACTTAGCTATCCTTTAATCTTGTACACTGGTTTTCACCCACCCCCCTGGGTGTGAATCAGCTACATGATTATCGGGTAAGTTTAATATTGAAAAATGTTATTTTTATTAGTAAAATAAATTTTTGAATATACTTACCCGATAATCATGATTTAATCGACCCTCCCTTCCTCCCCATAGAGAACCAGTGGACCGAGGAATAATTGAGGAGGTGTCAACAAGAAGTACTTGAGTACCTGGCCACAGGTGGCGCTGGTAAGTACACCCCCTTCTAGTATTGTGATAGCTGGCGTATCCCTCCATAGAATTCTGTCGGGCAACGGAGTTGACAGCTACATGATTATCGGGTAAGTATATTCAAAAATTTATTTTACTAATAAAAATAACATTTTTTGTACTTCAAATAGTATATACCTCTAATTTATTTTCAGGTACTTTATTTACAATCCTAAACTTTTAACCTTTTATCTAAAATTTTTAAAACTTCTCAGAATTTTCCTTTTCAAATAGCCATTCAATTTTTATGACTTGATATTTTTGATACATTTCATCTTTTAACATTCATTACTCTCTTGGCAGGCCTTTTCGGTTGTGAAACGACAATCTCCATACCACAGATGGGAGCCTATCTACATATGTACTAAAAATGAGCCTTTATATGACGAAAGACTCTCGTGGGAAGGTTTGCAAGACAAAATGACCCAGGTAAATTTCTCTCTTTCTCTCACTTTAATTTTTCAGTCTCCTTCTAAGATCCTTTTAATTATTTTTGATAACTATAAATTTTTCATAAATCAATTTAAACCAAGAGTCATGAATTGTGTTCCTTGATGACTTATAAGTTTTGCTTAGATATAAGCTACAAGTACTGTACTTTTATATGGGACAGATCTGCCAATTGGTCAGTAATTTCTTTAAAAAAAGAAAAAATATAATTCCCAAATATATTATTGGGTATGGCATCATTTCACTAATATTTCATTATAAGGTGAAGATGATTAAACTTCACTCAAATCTCTCGCCATGAGCATCCGCCTTACTCTTGTACTTGCAGATGCATGAATTGTGTCTGCGCGATTATCACCTCGTCATCTTAGACCGAGGCTTCCTTGTCCATGCCCCTGGCATCAAGAGAAGGACCAAAAGCAACGCCAAGGATAACGCTTGGCGTGAGCCATTTGTTTTGAAGAACTCTAGAGTCTATGACCAAATTATGGAAGAAATGCAGAGAAAATTTGGTCCTAGTGAAAAGTGTCTTCGACATTAACAGTCGGTGATGTTCTAGAGGAAGTGATTCTGTAGTCAGTGAGAAAAACAAAATACAAAGACGTATCATGATTCATCTTGATTTGTGTTATGTTATCTGCTTACAAATAGGAAAATGATATTGACATTAAATCGTTATATTAAAAACTGGCCAAGGTGCATCTGTGGCACCTCCAATTTGCTCCTGCTTGCATCAGTGCCTGATTCCATTTTTGTTCTCGTTTTGTGTTTGTTCTGTCAAGACAGGTGAACTCATTTCGCCTTGTAATATGCCTTTGATGAACATTTCGTTGTTGGAAATATGCACTGATGCAGGACTCATGCTAGTATGCTCAGTGTCTTTCCTTTGTACTTGATCTGTCTGTTTCTCTTCTTCGCTGTCTTGTGCGTATATAAAGTCCTTGGTGTTGAAAAAACAAGAATAATGATATTTTTCCACGTAGGTGTGATAAAATTCATGCGGGTAACTTGAGGTGCTTCATACAATGTTTATAGCTATTGTTGTTATCATTGGAGTGCTGTTGATAATACGTATTGTTTAGTGATTGACTGATGATGATAAATGATGACGATAAGTGTATCTTAAGCAAAATGACATTTAGGAGTTTTCATCTCTGAATTTACTCCGGTTTCAGTGAATAATTTATTTGCACTAGAAAATGGATTGAGCCTGACTCAACAAAAGCCCCATCCTGTAAGAGATGGTGATGCCCCACTTTTATTGGTCTGTAGGAAAAAAATAATTTTGCAAGTGTTTCCTGTGAATCAAAGCAATGTTGCCATCCTTTTGTTACAGAGATGGTTATGGGGACACTATTTTGGCGATCCTTTCAGATTCAGGAAAAGAAAAATCTGCTGTTGCAGTTTCCATCTTTGTAGGCCTAAATTATATTTTTTTTTTCTAAACTAAAAGAAAGTTATTGCTGTTTGCCTCTTTATAGACAAATTATAAAAAAATTCTAAATATAAGAAAGATATTGCTGATACTTTATATTTCTTTAGCCAATGGTAAGATAAAAATGTGTCACAAAAAGTAATTTATTTTAATAGCACACATTTTAATATCACCTGTAAGTAGTTTTATTTCTATAGTATTGATAAAGATATTTCGATCAAACTTTGATAAAGATTTAGTAGAAAATTAAGTCTTCTCTAGTTTTATCTCGTTTTATGGTTTACACTATTATCAATGTCAAAGTGTGAGAATCGATACCCTATAAAGTAGATTGAAAGACTTGCAAAGTAACGTTTCAAGATGAGATAGTGAATAATTTTTCCCGTTTTGAATGTGAGCATGTGCCAAGCCCACTCAATTCCATGATGGCAGCAACACTTTAACTGATGGATTATAGAGATTACACAGTGCTGTACATATATCAATGCTTTCTACTGCTTTTGGCTCATCAATAGCTTTGCCAGATGCTTTCAAAGCTGCAAGTTGAATGGGATGAAGAGTCATGGGTTGGTATCAAGTTTCTTTCCTTAAAACTGCTTCATTAAGAATGGCACCGAGGGTAACCAGCAACTGCTTATGTTAGGAAAATGTTCTATGATGATGGAAACTGTTACGAGGTTTTCTGGAAATTTGTTTTCCCTTTAACTGCTAAACCAAGATGGCTCATAAAGGTTTACATGACCTAAATCTCAGAATGTTTCAAGGGTTCTCTTCTGACCTCAGCATTAATTTTGTGTGAATATCTGAATTGCTACTGCAGTAAAAACCTCCATATGATGGAATGAGAGAATTTTATAACTACGATTATTACCACTAAGCTTTAAAACTTACCTTACAGTTTTGATTGCTGGCGATAATTAACTCGCCACACCAGCAATACCAGTGGCATTGTTGAATTAAGTCTACCACGCCCTCCTATACCTTAGTGGCAGCCTGTAGCCTGTTATATTGATAGTGAATTTTGCATCTGGTAATATTTCTATAGATTAAATCATCCAATCTTGCCTAATAGTCTGAAAGCTCTAGTTTTTAGGTGTTATCATGCTACTACAGTATTTTTAAGCTAGCTGTCTGGCTTTCATTCACTAGTCTGTAAAAATTCGACATGGCTTTTTCTTACCTTTTTCAAATGCGGTTACAAATGCATGGCAAATTTTATTCCTCGTCAGCCTTATACATATTCTTCTTTCAGTAAGTAATTGCATATCATCATTCCTGTACCGGAAGACATCACTGCTTAATTCATCAATAAAGCTATGATATAACAGTACAGTATATTACTTTATCGTTAGGAAACACAGGGAGCGAAAAATCCCTACGTACATCCTAAATGACCGCTAGACAGCACCAATGTTTTAGTATTATTCGCAAAAGTGACCTTAGACTCATCGCACAATGCTATTGTTATGTAAATATTTAAGGTGTTTTTGCATGTTACAATACGGCCTTGATTAGAAGTTGAGTAGCTGTAATTCACAAGCATAGACCAAACACTTCAAATTAGATAAACCTTTCTCTAAAAAAAAGAAAGGCTTTAGAAAAGAATCATATGAAATTTTGTACAGATGTGCTCTTATTTTAGATATATTCATTTATTTATTTTTGTCTTTTTACTATTGGAATTTTCCTGGGTATTTTTCAACTTGTGTACAGTACTTGTAATGGAGTTTTTATTTGTTTTTGTATATACACTATATATATACAGTATATATATATATATATATATATATATATATATATATATATATATATATATATATATATATATATATATATCTATATATATATATATATATATATATATATATATATATATATAATATTTATATATATACTGTATATATATATATATATATATATATATATATATATATATATATATATATATATATATATATATATGTATATATATATAATATTTATATATATATATATATATAATATATATATATATATATATATATATATATATATATATAATATATATATATATATATATATATATATATATATATATATATATATATATATACATATATATATATATATATATATATATATATATATATATATATATATATATATATATATATATATATATATATATATATATATATATATATATATATATATATATATATATATATATAGTCACCTAGTGAAAATTGAGAGTACCTTATTCTATTTGACTAGTATGTTGTATAACTTTTAAATAAGAAAGGAAAGTCTGTTTCTATCCCCGATATTAGCCGATATCTTACCAAATTTATTGTACGTCTATGGTATTTCAAGATTGTCATAGAAACCTTTTTTTTTTTTTTTTCTCCAGCCAGATTTGCAACAACTTTGGAAATACAGTGACATGTTTAATATTTGAGATGTTAGTAAGTTCTTCTTGGCAATTGTTTTATAACCAATTCTTTATCACAATTTACTACTATATTTCAACTTTATTTAACTGCAGCATAAAA
>NC_090730.1:149007807-149116081 GCF_036898095.1 Palaemon carinicauda
TGATCTCCTTCTATGTATTTACCCCTATTTCTTCCTGCTTTTCTCTGTGAAGATTGTGACTTACGTTTACAGCCTATCATACCAAATTCTAATTTCTTATCAATGTTTTGTCATACCAGCTTAATCACTTCATCTGTCTATTTTGTAAATGATTGCCTTATTCAGTATGAAGTGAAAGTTTTTTTGGTGTGGTGAATTATATTACAGGATTCCAACATGAACTCTTGAAGACACCTGTTAGTTTTGAGTATTTTTTTTTCACTTCTTTGATCATTATGTGTGCAGTGTGCATAGTTTGAGAAAAAATTCACCTGCCATGAGTCATTGCTGATAAACTAAGCTTTTATCTTATGTTCAGTGTGGTTAGTTCACAAATAGTCAATTTCAGCCTCTTAGAACCTCAAATTCTTTACTCACATTATGGTAACAAATATGTTTTGAGTGAAAAAAAGAATATTTTATGATTTAGAGGCTCCAAGAACCTGAAATTACCCTTTTATCAATAAACTCTCTCCAATGATCTTGAAACTAAGAAAGAAATATGAGAAACTTTAGAAAATCTCTTGAAATATTAATACATTGGGCGGACAATGAAAAAGCTTATCCAAGCCAGTTTTAGATTGAAGAAACTGATGTGTCTGTGTTACAAGAAGTCAGATCAGCTTGATGTATTTTGCTCAGGCTGTTGAGCTTCAGCTTAAATCTTCAGCCAATAATAAATGTTATACGTTACCAGCATGCAGGCATTTTGGATATGCTTCCTCTGCTGTACACCATCTTCGTTGTTAGGAGGATAATTTGGACTTATTACAGTATATAGCAATAAGTCAAACTCCTATCTTCATTCTCCTAAATCAAAACCAGTTCATTCAGGAATATATCTTTTCTTTTGATCAGGATTAGCAACAGTACCATAAGCACCTTGATCTAATAGCTTGCAGCAAGAATCTCAAGAAAAAATGGCCCAGTGTATCTAAGACAGAAGTGTGAATAAATTCCCACAAGATATGTGTTCATAGCCTCTCTCCACATATGCTAGGATCAGGGGATCTAATCAATTATCATTGACCCAACACAATTCAAAGTTCTCTCAGACTGAGTTTGTGTTACTTTGTCTATATATAAAGCCATATGGGAGAGCTCAAACTTTGGACTGCCACAATGATGAATATAAGTTATACCAATCAGATCTATAATGTTTCTCTTCTAATATTTGTACAGTAATCTCCAAATCTAAGTTCACAATATGCTATTCTCTAGCTGGAGGAACCTTCACATTTACCTGTAGCAACATCATTCAACATGAAGTTACCTGGTTGGTGTTCCCTTTTCCTAGTCCAAGAATCTGGATTGTGGTTGTCAGGCACCTATAAGAGACCACAAAGTCTGTACCTTTTCTAAAGTGCCGTCCACACGGCGAGCTTTGTTTGGTGAACTTTGTTTAAGGTGACGTCAGAAGCGTAGAAGCAGCTAACAAAGTTCTGTACAGTATACTGTAGTTGTTTTTGCATGATTACCCAAGTAATGAGAGCTGTGTTCTATAGTTAAAGGTTTGGGAGAAGTCGTTGCCTGACGAACGAAGTTACGTTTTTCACCAATGCCAATGAATTCTCTACGTTCAAGTTTAAACATGTACAACTTTAAACTTGATATTATAGTTGTATAAACAGTCCTCCTGCAGCCTTTAGGGTGTGAGGGCTAATTTTTTTAGAGATTGTGATGCACAAGTTTCTGTAATATCTAAAATAACTCTCGCCATTAATATTGATAATGTTATTGAAGGTGAGGTGAAGCAAAAACTAGCACTTTTTCACAGTTAACATAGATGAGAAATGCAGCAAATTAGCAAGTTGAACAAATCTCTTCTCTTAGGACTTCATAGATCTCTCTGAAAGTTTTGGGTATAATTTTACACAAAATCTGCTTGGAAATCCTTGTTGTATTTTGTACTGTATTAAAGTGTTGTATAGTTGCATCCTATTGACAGATAAAGACAATGTTGTCTGTAATAGAGCTTTAGCACAAAAAATTGTCTCATATTAGTATCCTGTTTGGTGGTTTTAGGTTCCAATTTCAAGATGATTGTTAAACTTATTTGGATCCATTCTCATGTAATTTATAAAATCTTGTTCTGATTCACTTTACAACTCTCGTAGTACTGTATTGTAATATGACTTCCCAGATTTTCTCGCCTTTACACCAAATCTTCATCTTGCTTTTCTTTCCAGCACGCAGCAATAACAATACACGAGAATTTTCGTTTTGCATGTACAACTGTCCATTATCTCATTATTAGTACAGCAATTACGCTTGCTGCCATCACCAGGCTCTTACTGCTCAACTGTCATCATTTGGACACAAGCATAAAGAGCTTTACCAAACTTTGTTCGATGAGAAACAAAGTTCACCGAACAATGTTATGTCATGTGGACAGAGCCTAATATAGTTCATGGCTTTTAATTTGAAAATTTATTAATCTCAAAGTATGTGTATAACTTAGTTCCAATAAGATCAGCAGTTCACTCTGTTACTAGACTAATTGAGTGAATTCTTGTGTTTACCTATAAAGTAATATCTTCAAAAAGAAATGCTAAATCAATTTCTAAGACTTCTAGATGCCTCAAACTGTGTTAGCAAGATTTGAACCACAGTTTCCATGGATTACCATATCAGTTTCAACACTTCAAAATAATCTGTATTTACAACCAACAGACTTACAGATCTGTTATCTGTAGTGAAATACTGTACCTTTTCAAGCTAGGAGCAACTAACAAGCTGAACTTCTATTTTTTTCAGCGAGTTGGTTTCAGATATTGGGAGAATGCTATTTTTGCTGTCTCCTGATGCGTATGATAAGTTTAGAAATATTTCTTCCATATGAGCTTTTTAATGATCCTTCATATGAATCCTGATTGTGTCTTTCAGCTTTGTCAAATGCATTTCAATAAACTGCATCGTTACCAAAATGGTAAGTCTTTAGGTTTCTCTCTTTATCAGCCTCATTTCCTAAACTTACTGGAGCAACATATGTGGACAGTACATTGTGCTTTCTTAGGTCTATGGGTTAAATATTCATTTGTTCCTACACTTGATACAAATCCTCATTCTTTACTATAGGAGATATTCTAGCGCGAGTTGGAAAATACAGCAGAAAAACCGTAACAAGGTCGTTAACGACCGGGCAGGTAGTTACCCACCTGTTAGTGGTGGGGGGACCGCCTGTCGGTAGCTGCTGTTTACCTTCAATCGAATTCTAGCCATCGCAGTGGTAACACCGCTGCTCCTGCTCTTATTTGACTGGCCGACTAGCCTTTCATTTTGGATTTTTGATTAATCCTTTTTTCTTTTTCTTTATTAGATGTGATGTCCTCTATTATGAGGAAGTGTTCCGGGCACCTTTATGTCGCCGCTGAAGGTGAATCCTCTTTCCCTATGCCCTGGGTACAAAGGGCATAGGTGTTCTGAAAGCTCCCCCTGCCAAATATGTAGAAGTGGTCGCCCTCTCAATGGGAGAAGTTCGAGAGAGGTAGAATAGGAAGTCCTAGAAGGACTCTTTACCTCCAGGATTGCTGTCGAAGGTAAGGAGTCACGGACCTCTTCTTCAGCCTCTCGATCTCTCCCTTCAGACTCTTCCTTGCTTGCCTCCCTCCAGGGGGAAGTCGAGGAAGAGTGGCACCATTGATTTAACCCCCATTCCTCTTGGTCAGGCGGATCATGTTGCCTCCCCCAGTGGGGCAATACTTTCCGCCACCGGGAATGACTGTTACTGCTTCCATTCCAGATCATGTATGAGTGGTATGGCCTGCCCTTGGACTTCCTAGTTTTCCTTCGAAGGAAGTTTGGAACCAGTTCCTCGTGGGCAAGGTAGTGCCTCAGGTCCCTTCTGTTTTGAAACCGGAGTTCCGTACTTCGCCTACCTCTCATCAACTCGGTCGGCGCCCACAGAAGTTTTAGTAGATATAGTAACTTCAGCTCCTGCGGCGTCTACTTCGCACTCCGTTGCACATCTACAAATTACAACATCGCAAGCGCAAACATCGCAGTACCTCCTCCTCCTCCTCCTCCTCTTCCTCCTTCGGAGGCTAGGAGGGAGAGAGAGAAGAGGAAAAGGAGAGCTCACTCTCCTTCGCCCAGACGTTCTCGCCAGAGACACAGCCGGCATAGGAAGAGACATCATCATTCTTGCTCTTCCTCGCCTTCTATCTCTTCACGAGGTGTCTCCCACAAGACTATAAGCGCTCTCGTCACAAACATAAGAAGAGCGCTTCCTCCTCATCATCGCCCTCTTCGGAGGTTAGGAGGGAGAGAGAGGAAAGGAAAAGGAGAGCTAGCGCGCCTTCACCTAGATGTTCTCGCCGAAGAGACAGGCGATATAGGAAGAGACATCATTGTTCTCGCTCTTCCTCGCCTTCTCTCTCTCTCCTCGACATGTCTCGCCTCGATACTATAAGCGCTCTTGGCACAAACCTAAGAAGAGCGCTCCCTCTCTTCATCGTTCTGCCTCGCTGTCGTCTTTCTCTTGCGAGGGATCATCTAAAAAGCCAGGAGCGCGGTCAAGAGCAAAGCACGTCCTGACCTCGAACCCTCTTCTTCGCATAATAGTTTGAGGGTCTCCGTTCGCTCTAGAAAAGTCAGAAAGAGCGCTTATCCTCGCTTTCACAACTTATCTTCAGAGAAGATCGCTCTCGCCTTCGACTTCTCGATCTCTGACCCTTTGGGGTCTCGTGACAAGGAAACTTCGGTTTCCCGGTGCGCTATCCCTTCGTTTTCTCGCAACTCAAGTTGCTGAAACCTCGGACACTCGTGCATTTAGTCACGCTGACACTTCGGTGTCTCGTGACAAAGGAAACTTCCGTTTCCCTTTGCTCCGGCCCATGGGGTTCTCGCAACACAACCTCTAGGGGCACACACTTTCACGCTGAACCTTCTGGTTCTCGTGAAACAAGTCACCAAGAGTTTTACTCATGACAGAGTGTCTTTGGACTCTTGTTGCGCGGAGTGTTCGCGTGCGCTCAACCAACACTGCGCCCATGACCATCAAGAGTTTTACTCTTGTGGCAGAGTCTTCAGACTCCCGTCACGCAAGGTGTTCGCACGCAATTAGCGCTACACACGCAAATCTCCGGTCATACACTCACGGGGTCAATCCCTCGCTCTCGTGTTTCAGACAGGACAACCTCCCCAGTTCCTTTGCTCCCTAATGAGTTAAGGATTACGAGTCTCTCGAAAACCTTGGAAGAAGATGCAGGGGTTCGGCCCTTCTTCTCTTCGGTTGAGAGCAGAAGGAAAAGGGGAAGCGTGTTAGAGAGGCTAAAAGAAATCACCCAGATAGCAGCGACGTAGAACACAAATCCGATGGCTTCGGCCGCTCTGTTCGTTATCCTGCGCTTCATGTGGCAGCTCATGAGCTGCCCATGTTACGAGGTAGCACGCATTGTCAACTTGCAACGTGATCATCTTGTTGTTGGGAAGCATAGATTGCTGCCAGGAGGTTCGCCTCCAGGGGTTAGAGAACCTCCCCTTACGAGGGAGTGATAACCTTCCTCGGAATTGGGCTGCCTGAGAGAACTACCCCCCTTCCGAGGGAGAGCTTCCCCACTTCAGCCATTCAGCAACCTTCCCTCCTTCGTGAAGAGTTGCGGACAGCTAGACGAGTTTTACCTCTGCTATCTTGTCCCCGAAGACTGTGCTGTCTCCCCTTGAGCTGGGTAAAAGCAAGTCTAAGGCTTGTTCCTCCTTCGAGGGGAACTTCTCCCTCGTTCGCAAGAGAGATTATTACGCCCACACTTTTTTCCCATAAGAGCTGGGAGAAAGCTTGGCTCAGGCGATGTCCTCCTTCGTCAGGACTTCTCTCTCGTTCACGAGAGGAAGATTATTAAGCCTACGTTTTTCCCATAAAACTGGGAGAAAACTTGTCTTAGGCCATATCCTACTTCAGGAGAACTTCTCTCTCATTCGCGAGATAGAGATTGTTACGCCTATGCTTTTTACCCATAGAACTGGAAGATAGCTTGTCTTAGGCGATGTCCTCCTTCGGGAGGACTTCTCTCTCGTTCACGAGAGGGAGATTATTACGCCTACGTTTTTCCCATAGAACTGGGAGAAAACTTGTCTTAAGCGATGTCCTCCTTCGGGAGAACTTCTCTCTCGTTCGTGAGAGAGATTATTACGCCTATGCTTTTTCCCATAGAGCTGGGAGAAAACTTTCCTTAGGCGATATCCTCCTTCGGGAGGACTTCTCCCTCGTTCGCGAGAGGGAGTTTATTACGCCTACGCTTTTCCTCATAGAGCAGGGAGAAAGCTTGTTTTAGGCGATCTCCTTCGGGAGAACCTTCCTCCCATTCACGAGAGAAAACTTGTAGGAGTTTGCTGATCCACGCTCCTCCCCCTTACGCTTTTGGTTCTCCTCCAGGGGCGGAGCGAGAGACTTGTCTTAGGCGATGTTCTACTTCAGGAGAACAAACCTACCCTGCAGAGGACTTATCTTCATCCCTGACGTTCTCCCCGTCTTTTTGAACCTACTGGTTCTCGTCACGTTGACCCCTCGGGGTCTTGTTACTATCAGCCTTTCGGCGGGCGTGGTCGGGAGCCTTTGAACTCTTGTCATGTTGATCCTACGGGTTCTCATGACCTTAGGAGTCCTTCGGGCCTCTGTCGCGTTAGACTTAAGAGTTCACACGACTTAGAACCTTCGAGTTTCAGTTACGCTGAGTCATCGGGCTCTCGTAACAATTAGCACAGAGTGTCAGCGCACACGCAATTAGCGCTATGCGCGAGACCATCGCCATCAAGAGTTTTACTCTTATGACAGAGAGTCGTCCGACTCTCGTCAACGGTCTTCACCATTACCTCCAGAAACTCCGACTTCTACTGTTCTTCCCCTTTCGATAAGAAAGATGCGAGGGGTAAGACATAAGGTTTTTCTGTTACTCGCGTCTCCACTTTACCTGTAATAACACGCAAGGAATTAAAGCAGCCTGAGGATTCCTCGGAAGAGCTGCCATCGAAGGACTTAGAATCCTCCTATTTAAGGACTCTAAGAACTATGTGTAATATCTCATGCCTCGGCGATTTGCATCTGTCTCCTCGACCTCTTGACGCTCCAGCCTTAGACAGGCTATGTCGTCCACCCCAAACCTTAAGACCAGAATTGATCTTCTGGCTGTGGCCTGATTGGTAACGTCTCTGACTGGTGTTTGACAGTCTGGGGTTCGAGTCCCGCTCAGACTCGTTAGTGCCATTAGTGTCTGCAACCTTACCATCCTTGTGAGCTAAGGTTGGCGGGTTTGGGGACTCAGGTCTATCTACTGAGTCATCAGCAGCCACTGCCTGGCCCTCCCTGGCCCTATCTTGTATGGAGAGGAGGCTTGGTCGTTGACCATATAATATATGGGCAGTCTCTAGGGCATTGTCCTAACTGCTAGTGCAATGTCACTGTCCCTTGCCTCTGCCATTCATGAGCGACCTTTAAATCTGGTCTGTTCGCCCTGCAGGCCTTCTGAGGAGGTATCGCAGGCGGTCGCGGGAGAAATTGGTTCCCTGAAGTCTCAGGAATCCAATAAATTCCCGTTTAAGAGACTAAAGCCCTTTACGAGATCAGAGACGTCAACTCTTCTCCTCTGATCTTGGATCCCCTCACAGCGAGGCTCACACCGGGCTAATCCTCGAAGAGAATCTCTACTCTTCCAGGCTCTTCTCAGTCACAGAAGCCTCGGCAATGGAAGCGGCTTCAATGTCCCTTCTGGAGGCTCCTTGGCTTGACACGTGGTCTGGTACAGTTGGCTACCTCGCGAGTGACGAGGACTTGTCAAACCAAGACTCCATGCAGTCCCTACAGGAAGCCCTAACTGCTGGGGCCAAGAATATGGACTTCTTAACCGCTACAACAGCGACCATGTTGAGCAATTGGGTTCTCAAAAGGAAGGAATCAGTAGTTCCCAGACTTCATTTTGTACCTCAGTGAGGAAAAGCTCCTCTCAGTCTTAGCGATTAAGGGCTATCGCTCAGCCTTGAGCATCATATGTAGACTGAGAAGGGATTGACCTCTCCGCCTTAGAAGACATCATCTTGGTTGATTCGGGGTTTTGAGTGATCTTGCCCCCCAGTGGAGATCAGACCATCACCATGAGATGTGTCTTACGTTCCCTGAAGGGTCTGCCCTATGAGCCCTTAATGGCCTCAGGCTACTTTCTGAACCTTAAAACCATCTTCCTCGTACCTCTGTCCTCGGCGAAAAGGGTCAGTGAGTTACATGGTCTGTCTTACGTCATCACCCATTCTAAGGGATGGGGGGGGGGAGTGTCTCGCAACTTCGTACCGGGCTTGGTGGCTAGATTCATAATCCTTCATCTACCGATGAGAGATTTCGAGAATTTCAGTTTTCCAGCCTCAATAAGGTAACACAGGATACAGACCAGTCGTTACTATGCCCAGTCAGGGCGCTAAAGAAATACCTGAAGCGCACCAGACCTTTCAGACCACGTCTCCGTCATCTCGTCCTTAGTACCAACAAGGTAAAGAAGAGAACCTCTCGCAACATCATCCCTTTCTGGTTTAAGAAAGTTATTGCGAGGTCTTTTCACGGAGACCCAGAGGCAGCGCAACTCAGAGCCCATCAAGTTAGGGGAGTGACTGCCTCACTGGCGTTTAAAGAGAAATTTCTCAGAGTCCCAAGTCTTAAGTGCTGGGGTTTGGAAACGCCAATCTACATTCACTGCTCACTATTTGAGCAACGTGACACATAGGTCTCTAGACACCCTTTCTATAGGGCCTATTGTGACAGGTCAGCGGGTGCTGTACCTACCTTACGCCCTTTCAGGGGACAGTAACCATTGGCTGAGGATACTGGATTACACTAGGTTTTAAGAAGGACATTCATCTATCTTCTTCGTCTCTTTCTCCCTCCCATCTGGGGATCATAGTCTGTATTCAGTTTCAGCTGGACTCGCCAATGGAAATAAGGTATGATACTCATCTGATTCCTCTCACAGGGTATAAGTTATACTCGTGGTCACGAGGTTTCCCCTTTTCAAGGTCGGGGGAATCCTAAGTTTGAAGGGATCCAAGTCGAATGTTCCTGACCCACTTCATCCTGAAACATTTGTTTCCACGAAGCTACAAACCTTCAGTCGTGCTGAGATTATGGGGATCTACAAAGAAAGAAGATTAACAGAAGATTATTGCTTCAAAAGAGTCTAGTCTGAGGACTATCTTCCCTAAGAATAGGGAACTCCTTGGCCACCCTGGCTTCAAGACTAAGTCTCCTATAGTAAAGAATGAGGGTTTGTATCAATTGTAGGTACAGTACAAATAACAAACTTATAACAGAGTTTGTATTTTTCCTAACATACAAACCCGAATTCTTTACACAAATCTTCCTTCTATCACCGCCCCCTAGAATAGTCCTAGCTAGAATCCGATTGAAGGTAAACAGCAGCTACCGACCAGCGGTGCCCCCACCACTAACAGGTGGGTAACTACCTGCCCGGTCGTTAATGACCTTGTTAAGGTTTTTCTGCCGTATTTTTCAGCTCGCGCTAGAGTATCTTCTATAGTAAAGAATTCGGGTTTGTATGTTAGGAAAAGTACAAAGTCTGTCATAAGTTTATGTTTCATGTTACGTATAAGTTTATGTTTCAAAGCTTGTTCTGCCCAACTCATATCATTTTTATTACCCTTTCAGCACTAATTTTGTTAAAAAGTATCGAAAATTGTTTCGTTAAAGTTATAAAGAACTAAATCCAGATCTTAATCCCCATCTATCTGGTCCAAGAACAGCTTTAAATCAGTTTCCCACCTGCATAGTGGAAAAGGTACATGACCTTCATATCCTCCCACAGAAATGTGTTTTCAGATCCTTGGAAAATTTTCTTTGGCCTTTTAGTCGCTATATCAAAGATCATAGAGGATCTTGACCAACCTCTTGCCATGTCACTTATTCCAAAATAGCTTTGTACTCTTACATCTTAGCCCATACTGCTACAAGGTCCTACCGACATATTTATTTATGTAAAATAATATTGGTAGGACTTACAGATCTTGAGTGAAATAACTTTTTAAGCTAGCAGCAGCTAACAAGCTGAACTCTGTTCTTAAGCCGGTTGATAAAGCATTCACCACCTTTTATGCCTATTCCTATCTGGGTCCTAGCTTTGGTCCAATTTTTAGTACTATAATAAACTACCACCAACTTTGGTTCATCTTTTATCCTTTGCGGTAGACATACTGTACCTTATTTACCTTATGAAATTCTGCATAACAAGCTAGCTTATAATGTCACTAATGTACAGTATAAAGAGTAAAGCAGTTGGCTTTCCAACTACTTTAATTGGATATACAGTAAGACTAAAGTTAAGCAGTTACATGTACTGTGAAAAAATGATTCGTTCCTACACAGTAATACAAACCATCGTCCTTTACCATAGGAGATAGAACACAGAAAAGGGATTTTGACGAAGGAAAAATCTATTTCTGGGGAGAGACCTGTGACGCCTGGTGAAAAAGTCCTTCTTTCTACTTTTTCTGATATAAATCTTCCAAATATACCAGAGAAAATTAAAAGCATGGAATGCAGAGGTTACTACCCTCGCGCGAGCACTTCGTGAGTGCCGTGTATACATCAGGGGCGTGTGAAAACCACTATTCACAGGCTGTCTTCCATTTAGATAACTCCTCCATCAAAGGGAAGGGCCGTAACAAAGACCCCAGAAACCACACTTGGACCACGCCACGTCACTCAAACGCCTTCTAGGTCATCCTTCTGTTTGTCGTTAATTCAACATGACTGACGTTGCTACTTCACCTTTACCAATGTTAAGTACCATAGTTTGTTTTGACAGTTTATTTCAGTACCGGGCATTTGTTCCTTTTCCAGTATTGTGGATATTAGTTTTGGAAGCGGTTGGCCTGCCTCGGTATCGGCAGCCATTTTGGGTGTTGTTCGCTTCGGTAGATTTTCAAGTTAATTTTGCCCATCTGGTACTCTGTCATCTAGATTATATCACTTACGTTTTTTGACCAATTTTATCATCATTTTTTATTATTGGTTTTTACTATGGTATTTATTTGCTAGCAAGTCCAATTTAGACCTACGAAGAATAGCGATTTAGTCTTTGTTATAGTTATGATCACACCTCAGGAAGGTGCTCGATTTAGACTATATCTTTATGTTTATTTGTTACGTTGTCATTATTCTTCGTTCTTGGTTACAATTACTAAGAAAAAAGCACTGGAACATGGCAGTTGAAATCTCCATACCAGCCAGTAGTTCAATGGCCAGCCACTAGCAGGCAGATGCCCATACCCGTTGGTCCGCCAGTGATCCCAAGCACTTTGACTCCAGCCATTGGAGAGTGCGGTCATACAGTACTCCTTTCCTCTCTGGTGATTTTGGCAGAATTAGTAATGCTTTACTTTCTCTCATTCTAACGTGCTTGTGATCTTGCCGATTTTCGAACGTGTTTGAGTGCCGGTGAAGGTCTGCGGTACTGTCTTAAGTAGCCTTAAGGTTAATCCTTATTCACCATGCCAAGTTTACTTATGTCATGTATGCACTGAAGCCTCTCCTTGTCATGAATGTTGCGAGTGGGTGACGTTCAACAGGAGGAAGATGAAGCCTAAAAGGAATCCTTCACCTTCAGTGTACTCCTCGAAGTCGAAGAGGCCTAGGCCTACTTCTTCTTCTCCCGGGACTCTCCATTCCAACTCTTCTCTAGTGGCTTCTTTAGGAGGCCACTCGAGTAAAAGTGGCATCATATTAACTCTTAGACAAGCCCAGGGGCAAGAGTGTGTTCAGGGTAGGCAATAGCTTCTTCTTCTTAAGGCTAGTCTCTTACAGAAAGCCGAAGCTTTGCGCATCTAGAGATCATCGTTGGGCATCAAAGGCTCACTGTTGGAGGACAACTTGAATTGTTTTCTTGTATTTAAGCACTCGATAGAAAGCAGGTGTCAGTGCTTCATGCAGACAGTATCAAAGGAAACTGATCCCCTCCTTGTGGTCCTGCTTTCCCCGCACAGAAAATGTCTCCTGTTGCTCTTCTGTTCCTCGGAAGCATTTTAGCTCTGTGGGATGCACCCCTCGTGTTGCAAGACAACCTCCTTGCATTTTCTTCCTCAGGGGAAGTGAGCATATGCACCAAACAATCGTATCCCCTGTGCTTGCCTTTTCCTGCTGGTCGCCCTAAATCCAGCCTGATGACATGAATCTTTGGCTCCAGTCCTTTGGAGAAGTCGTCACCGCAGGAAGAGTTGCCCCCTTATTGCAGGTATAAGGAACGCTCTTCTCGTTATAATCGCTCCTCGTGAGCTCAAGGTAAGTGTTCCTCCTCGTTTTCATCATTGTCTCTAATCAGGCCTAAGAAAGCTCATGTAGGTTGCCATGGTTGAGCTCTTATTCTAGTCATCGCTTGCGCAAAGCTCGCAAATCTCACCATTGCCATCGTGACATCACAGCTCTTCACTCTCGGCATAATCGCGTCTTGCAGATCCACACCCTCGCTCATTGCCTTCAAGTTCCCACCGAGCTTCACCCTCGCATTCCAGGTATGCCAATTCTCCACAATCGAATCTCCCATCTTAGTATTTTAGTTGCATCCCTCTAGATGTACCCCGTCGCGTTCCAGGCGCCCAAATGGGAACAACGAAGGAGGAAAGTGTGAAGCTATCCAGATCAACGAGTTCCTCTCCAGTAAGGGTGGTCAAGCTACAGACTCCTTCAAATTCTGCAACTCCAGTCACACTAGCAAGAGACTCGGACCTTGCTTAGGAACTGCCCACCATCCCAGTAATTCTCCATTGTCTAGTTCATTCTAAGCATCATCTCCCTCCACCAACCAGAAATCCAACTGAGAAGTCTCTCTTCCCCTTTTCTTCTCTTTGCCCATCAATGATTGATGCACTCCCCAGGCAAAGGAATAGGAAGAGAGTTCCTGTTACAGTACCTTCCCCTTGGGGCGATATGAGACATAGAACTCACATAGGATCTCTTTCTCTAAGGGAGATCACCTTCACAGATTCATACAGACTTTCGCTGATTAAATTAGTCAAGTTTCGGTCCGTCATCTTCATTACAGAAAGGGAAAAAAGATACTACCTCCACCAAGACAAAATTGGTGTGAATTGCTCATCAGGCTGGGAAGTCTCTCAACAACTACTGGCCTCCCACAACCAGTTACAGATGACCCTCTTCCTTTTCCGAGATCCGGAAAAGACTTATAATGGTTTGTCTGGGTCTTTGGAGGCGGAAGGCGATACCCCACAGCCAGCTGCATCTAGAACACCAGCATCAGAAGAAAGAGAGGCCCAGTCCACCTTCTACAAGATACTCTGCTGCTCTGCAACATCTGCACCCTCAACAATCTGAGGGATAGATTAGTGTCTCCTCCCAAGGGAAAGACCGCCACCATAGACATCTTCTGCTGTGCTCCTCCCTCTAATGCCAAACCATGCCTAGAGAAACCTTGGTCCACCCTAGCCAAGGATGTCCAAGGTTAAGTGCAGAAACAGGTTGCAGGAAAGGATTCCTTAAAGTCAAATAAGTGTTACCGACCTGATTCCAGTTCTCCACCTAAGAAAAAGAAATGTTACAGGACCATAGGGGCCCTTCCTTTTCTTCCACTAGACCTGAAGGTTGCGGTCATTACTCTGGCCTGTTCATCAGAGAAAAACTCTTTGGTCCCATTTTCCTTCTCTCAAGCAGAAGCAACATCAATGGAAGTTATGGCCATGAACACCCTCCAGGCTGCCTCATAGATAGACCACTAGTCTGGCACTATCGGTTACCTTGTTGATACCTTGGACATGACCAACCCGGACAAAGAGCAGACACTGAAAGACATCGTGCTGACAGGTGCCAGGGCAGTCGCGTACATGATAGCCCAGGCAGCCGACCATTAGACTAACGGGGCACTGAATTCAAGTGCCAGGAAGTCGTGACCTCCAGGATGTACAAGTGCATCAGTAGGAGAAAGAAGCTGGACCTAAGGAAGGCCTCTTTTATAAAGCCTTCATTGTTTTCCCCGGAAGACATAGCATCCACCATGGAGAAATAGAAGAAATGCCTCAAGACTCCTTGTTGCAGAGGCCGGTGTTATTTCATCCCCAGCATCCTTCAACATTGGGACAATCATTACCTGAAAATCGGCCCTTACCACCTAAGAGGAGAGGTGGCACTCGACCCCAACCAATCGTCAGGAAACCTTCTTTCTCCCTCGAGGATGCAACCAAGGGAAAGGTAAGGGAAGGAGTAGACATATGCGCTTGGATGGGTACTACCCCCACCCTGCTGCCTCCAGTGGTTGGATGCCTGCAAAGGAATTGGAGGTGGTGGTATTTCCACAGGGCGGATGACAGGATGGTGAGGGTCCTGTGCTCAGGATACCTCCTTCTGTTCATCGGCTTTCCCCCTCCTCTGATTCTTCTCCGGAGTCCATATCATCTTATACCCTGAGAAAGACAGATCATCTTGCACCACAGGAAGAAGTCAAGGAAATCCTGCAAAAGGATCATCAGGAAGTCGTCAATTGGTCTCACTGTTTAGTCAGTCTTTTTCTTGTAAAAAAGGTATCTGGGGCTGGAGGTCAGTCATTGGTCTCTCTCCATTAAACGCGTTTCTTCCACAAAAGCCATTCAAAATGGAGACTCCATTTGGCCTTTCAGGTGATAAGACCAGGGGACTTCCTGGTGACTTTGAAACTCAAGGATGCATACTTCCAGATTCTGGTGCATCCGGCATCTCTGAAGTATCGGAGGGTAGTGGTCAACAAGGTTTACCAGTTCAAGGTCCTTTGCTTTGGTCTGTTGACAGCCTCTCAGGTATTCACAAGGGTGTTTGACTTTGTGAGTCCTGGGCTTACGCCATACCTGGACAACTGACTGATAGTTGAAGAATCCAGAGAGAACCTTCTCGCCCTTCGGAACAGGTTTCTCGACTTTTGTTAAGACCTGATAAATTGAAAGAAATAAATCATCATCCCATTCCAGTGACTCATCTACCTAGGGATGGAGGTTGGCACCATTCAGGAACAAGTATTTCCACTGGAAAAAAGGATTGGATGACTTCGTCAAATGGATCTCCTCTTTCTTCATTATCCAAGTCTGCCACTCCACTCTGGGCAGATAGTCATGGGTTATCTCTATTCTCTGAAATGGTTAGATCCAGGAGGAAGACTAAGGTTATGATCTCTCACCCAGTCATGGGTGACCCTTGGTGCAGAAGCCAAAGAAGACCGAGAGCTGTGGTTGGAAACCACAAACTTGATGAAAGGAGTCTTGCCAACAGTCCCTCCTCTGAAGATTCATTTGTTCACAGGTGCTTCAAAGGAGGGCTGGGGAGCCTGTCTAGACCACCAGATGGTATCAGGAGTGTGTTGAGACTAGGACTATCAAGGTTATAGAATTAAGGGTGGCATGGCTGGCCCCTACAACACTCCCCCCCCCCCTCCCCCTTTTCTTGAAGGCCACTCTGTGGTGTTGATGAGTGACAACATATTCACAAATGGGGAGGTATGGTGTCCCATGTGCCACCTAGCAGTGAGGACCCTTGAGTGGGCAGAACACTCGGTAGACCTAACTGCCAGATTCATTCAGGGAAAGAAAAACATGGTAGCAGACAAGCTGAGCAGGAAGACAGATAGTTAGCTCAGAATGGCCTTTATGTCCCCAGATAGCAAGGGGGATCCTGACAATAATTGTCACATCCCTCAACAACAAGCTCCCAGTCTAGTGCTTACCAATCCCAGATCCAGCAGCAAATTCGAGGATGGGTTGCAGCATCCATGGGACAGTGTCAACACCTACACTTTTCTTCCATTTTGTCTTCTAAGAAGGGTAATAAACAAGGTCCTTGTCATGTGGCGGCTATGTCTCTACGTCTTCATGCATAGAGGTTATCTAGTATCTCCTCTCACAGAAGGGTTTTTCTTGAGAGACAGCACAACAGATGTCTGCACTCTATCAGGCCAAGTGGGCATTTTTTTGTAGTGTCGTGCAAAGGGTATTCATCTACCCGGAGCTCGGAGCCTTCGTACCAATAGTAGTAGATTTTTTGCTTTACCTCTGTAAGGAGAAACTCTACTCAGGGTCTGCGGAGAAAGGATATCGCTCAGCTTTGAGCTAAGTCTTTAGACTTAACAGAGTAGACATTTCTTCTTCGAAGGAACTTTCTATGCCTGCCAGTTGAAGTGAGCTCTGCTAGACCTCATCTACAACATCTTTTTGCTAGTACTGATAGAAACAAAAAAATGGTCACCAAGAACACCATCTCCTTTGGTTGAGTGAAGTAATTTTACGTTCCCTTTCGTCTCCAGTTTAAACGGGAGTACAGTACAAATAAAGGCTCACGACATCAAAGGTATCGGTACCTCTTTAGCCTTTTCACACAACTTTCCTATAGTACGGGTTTTTCAGGCGGGAGTCTGGAGATGTCAGACGACGTTCAATGACCATTACCTGCGGCATGTGGCTTACGGGTCCATGAAAATCTTTATTCTTCAACCTGTTGCGGCTGCCCAGCAAGTGGTTTAACTACCTCAACTCCCTTACAGGACAAGTAGCTTCAGGTTGAGGGCAGAGGATACGAATAAGCCCGATTTGAAAGTGATGAATAACTGGCCATTTTTCATTTCCTTTCAATCTTACGCTCGGGGTACAGCATCAGGAGCCTCACCAGCTGAACTCTTTCCTGAAGTGGAGGTAAGATCACTTAGTTCTCAGCTACCTTATGATTGTCTTAAGGGGGTCTTTCCCCTTCATTCATTTTGAGGGGGCGTGTTTTATCCAAGCAAACCCACTGATCCATATTATAACCTTATCATCATGTTTGTTATACCAAAGAGGTTGATGCCCAACTAAGTACTTTGAAACACAGTCAGTGTTCCAATTCACAAGTTGGTTCACAAGGTGTGGGAAGCCGTGATTCTTTGTCATGACGAGAAGAATAATAGGCTTCCAGGTAAAGTTGGAAGGGGACTTCTTCCCTCCTAAGGATGAGTATATTATTTTTCCTAACTATACAAATTTGAGTTCATTACTCAAACTTACTCTCCATTACCACTGCCAAAGAAGTCCAGGCTTAAGTCAAAGTGCTTGGGATCAATGGTGGCCTGGCAGGAATAGGCACCTGCTTCCTAGCATGTTTATACCTTGAAGAGGATTTTAACTCGTGTTCCAGCTTTTGTTGTTTTCTTCTCCTATAGTAAAGGACTCAGTTTTGTATATAAAGGGAAAATACAAATTTTTCAAGAAATATTTCATATTTTTTTTTTTCTACATACAAGCCATTGCCTTAACCTTTTCTTCCTCCTCTGAAATAGCACAAATGTAGATGTACAGTAATTTATTACCACCATGTGATATGAAGGTTGACATCCTACTTGCAATTTTATTATTCTTTTCATTCTGCCAGACACCAATTAATAGGCTCAACCACAAAAAGTTTGTATATATAAAAAGTAGTTGCTCAAAAAAAGAAAAAGGTCTTAACTTCTTTAGACCTCATATTAATTTTATGTATTACAACTCTGACTGGGGAATGCTGTGCTCAGATTAGATGATAGAAATATCCCAGTTTGGTCAAGTTTTAAGTGGATCTCATTATCGTAAGGTAACCAGTGAGCAACCTCTAAATATTTTTTAAGTGCAATTTATAACATTTATTATTGTATACAGAACAGAGTTTATCAAAATATTTATAGAAGGGTGGTATTTATTGGTTACCCTAATTATATTAAATAAAACCCAAAACTCAACCAAAAGTGAAAAGATGTTCAAGAACTGTTTCAAAGCTTGTATAAAAAATTATACCTTGCAAATAATTATTCAGTTCTGAAATACTGGTATGTAAATTGAGTTCTGAAAAATAATTGATAATTTCTCTAAATCTTCACTTCTTTCTTTTGTGATTAAATTTATTGCTAATTCTTTAACAATGCTTCATTTATTATCAATGGAATTTATATACTATATGTGCATTTGATTAATTGGTGTAATGAAACAGGTGATTAAAATGCTACCAAATTTACCTGTATGTGCTTTAGCAAAAAGTTTTTTATAATCTTGTCCTTGAAACCATGAACCTCATAGTGAACATTTATCTCAATGAACTAACATATCTAAAAACAAATTTTCTATTAAACATGGGGTGGCTCCCCATCTTTGATAATGTTTAAAAACATGGTGGTGAACAAAATATTTTCCTCATTTCTAAGATTATACATTATTGATGATACTCTTGAATTGCACATTTTTGTACTGTATATAAGATCTTTATCACAGGTATCAGTCAATATCATAAAAGTATATAGATTTCATTATTATTAATGGAATAAAAATCACTAAACCATCACTTCCTTAGCCTAAGTGGTGATTAATTATCTGGAAGCAGTCATTTGCTGTTTATGTCATTATGTCATTGCTGTGGCCTGATTGGTAACGTCTCTGCCTGGTGATCGCCAGTCGGGGGTTCGAGTCCCGCTAAAACTCGTTGGTGCCATTAGTGTCTGCAACCTTACCATCTTTGTGAGCTAAGGTTGGGGGTTTGGGGGAGCCTATAGGTCTATCTGCTGAGTCATCAGCAGCCACTGCCTGGCCCTCCCTGGTCCTAGATTGGGTGGAGAAGAGGCTTGGGCGCTGATCATATAATATACGGTCAGTCTCTAGGGCATTTTCCTGCTTGCTATGGCAATGTCACTGTCCCTTGCCTCTGTCATTCATGAGCGAACTTTGTGGAATGGAGAGAGAAAGCTATTTCATAAGACCATACATATTCACATTGTATCGAAGTGTAAAATGACCGAATTACAACTGTTACTCTTCACCCATACTTATTTTCCTCTGATCTACCTATCATTTAATTATTTCATTTCCTCATAAAGATGACTGCTATTTGTTTTGTTTTTCTGCATATATATTTCTGTGAATAGTATTTTTAATGATTAACAAATTTACTGCACAGTATTTTCATATTTCCAGCATAACATTACAAATTTTAAGTAATTTATATTTTTTCTAACAGTACTTACCTCGAACTACTTTCTTAGGAGTATCTGGGATCTCCTTCCCATCCGACCAGAGTTTTGTGTAGTTTACCTTAAACCCATTTTCTATGACGGGTAACCTCAGGCGGAGTGATACGCGCCCTGAGGCTAACCCCGGGTCAGAGAGCATGCTTGCTCAGGTCTCGACCTCCAGTAAGTTCTTGGTAGCTAAGGTCTTTAAGAATACCAGGGGACACTCGGGGAAGGCAGGGTGGGCCATTACCCGAAAGTAGTTCGAGGTAAGTACTGTTGGGAAAAATACAAATTACTTAAAATTTGTGATTTGTTCCAACACGAAGTACTTACCTCAAACTACTTTCTTTGGAGACTTATACTTTAGGAGGTGGATGTGGCCCTAAAACGTTCTTGAGACCGTGCTGAGGAATATCCAGAGACCTAGAAAGGAGGCTAGGTCGTATTGACCCCATAGAAAACCGATCGAGAGGAAACTACACAAAAACCTATCTTAGTGTCTAAGAAACTCACCTGTGCAAGAAATCCTAGGGGACATGACTTCCCCCCGTTGAGGTACTTGTCTCCGGCTCAGGGCCCTCTCAGAGCCCACTTGCAGCGGGAAAAGGGGAAGAAAGTACAAGTGGGTTTAAGGAACAAACCTGTGTCTCTTGTGCTTTTTACCCGCGGTTATCACTGAGGCTATACCTTTAAACCGTTTGGAGCGCGGAAACGACGGTACCTATCGAGAACCCGTCCAGGGATTTTTTTTTAATAGTCCTTCAAATAGTGAGCCGTGAAGGTAGACTGGTTGGTCCAGGTTCCTGCCCTTAGGATCTGGCCCACTGCCATATTCTTCTCGAAAGCCAATGTAGTACTAAGGCCCCTAATGTCATGGGGCCTGGGCTTTCCCGGCAGGGGGATTCCTGCCTTACTGTAGGCCCTGATGATGACCTGCCGCAACCAGAAGGAGATGGTATTTTTCGAGACTAGCTTCTTCACGAGGCCCGTGGAAACAAAAAGGCTTTTGATCCCGGGCCGGAGTTT
Source organism: Palaemon carinicauda (assembly GCF_036898095.1). NCBI lineage: Eukaryota > Metazoa > Arthropoda > Malacostraca > Decapoda > Palaemonidae > Palaemon > Palaemon carinicauda. Next base: position 149,027,838 of record NC_090730.1, read on the forward strand.
GGCTGTCCTCTCCAAGTATTTCCTCACCGCCCTGACAGGGAACAGGCGCAAATCCTTCGCGTCGTCCGACCGGGGGATTGCTGGAATTGAGAAACCTTCAAACCTGGGGTCCCACACGGCAGGATTCTGGGTCTTAGCTACGAAGGAAGGGACAAATTTGAACGTGACTTCCCGCCAACCTTTCGAGTGAGCCACTTCGTAGGAAAGACCATGGATCTCGCCCACCCGTTTAGCTGAAGCTAACGCCAGCAAGAAAACTGTCTTGAGAGTGAGATCCCTGTCCACGATGTCCTTCAGGGGCTCGAACGGGGGTTCGGATAACATTTTCAGGACCCGTGCCACGTCCCATTGTGGCACCTTCACAGCTTGGGGGGGGGGCATGATTGCTCAAAACTTTTAATGAGCATTGAGATATGTCTGGAGTTACCCAGGTCTATGCCTTTCAGGAGAAAAACTTGGCCCAGAGCAGCGCGGACTCCCTTGATGGCCGGGATGGACATGTTGACCACGTCCCTGAGGTAAACTAGGTAGTCCGCTACCTGCGGGATGGAGGCCTTCAGGGGCCTGATGTCCCTAGCGATGCACCATTTGGGTAAAGTGGCCCACTTAGCCTGGTAGACTGCTGCTGATGACCGCCTTAGGTAGCCCGACATCCTCGTTGCTATACTCGACGAATAGCCCTCCCTCCTTAGGAGGCGCTCGATAACCTCCACGCGTGAAGGCGAAGGAACCGAGGATTCTCGTGGAATCTTTGGAAGTGTGGTTGCCGGAGAAGGTCTGGCCTGTCCGGAAGGGGCCAGGGCGGCTGTTGTGCTAACTCCCTTAGGTCCACAAACCATTCTCTCTCCGGCCACCAGGGCACTACCAAAGTCATCCACAGGTTGTTCGCCCTTCTTACTCTGTTGAGGACCTGCCTGAGCATCCTGAAGGGGGGAAAAGCGTACACGTCGAGATTGTCCCAAGGATGTTGGAAGGCGTCCTCGAACGCCGCTTTTGGGTCTGGTACAGGAGAACAGAACACGGGGAGTTGTGTGTTCAGCCTTGTTGCGAAGAGGTCCATCACCGGAGAACCCCATTTTTGAATGACGGTTCTGGCTACTTCTGAGTGCAGAGACCATTCGGACCCTACCACTTGCCCCATCCTGCTGAGGCCGTCGGCGAGGACGTTCCTTTTCCCTGGAATGAACCTTGCTGAGATTCTGATCTGCTCCACTTCGGCCCACTCCATAAGTTCTAACGTGAGGACACACAGCTCCTTCGACCTTAGGCCTCCCTGTTTCTTTATGTAAGCTACCACCATGGCGTTGTCGCACATAAGAGCCACAGTGTTTCCCCGGAGTAGGTGTACGAACTACTGGCACGCTCTTCGTACTGCCCTCATCTCTAGCACGTTTATGTGCTGGGTCTTCTCTAGGGCCGTCCAGCTCCCTCTTGCTGACTTCCCTAGGAGATGGGCACCCCACCCCTCCTTCGATGCGTCCGTGAACAGGAGCATCTCCAGGGGATCGGCTACAAAGGGCATCCCTTTGAGGGTGTTCGTCCTGCAGCTCCACCATCCTAGGACTTGTTTCGTCTTCGGGAACACCGGGACCACTCTGTGGGGGGAGTCCGTCTGGTTCCAGCTTTCCTTCAAGTTCCACTGGACCTCCCTGAGCTTTAGCCTGCCCTGGGGGACCAGTTTCTCCAACGACACTAAGTGGCCTACCAGCCTCTGCCAGTCCTTTGCTCTCCTGGGTTGGTCCGTCAGGAAGGGGCGGAGGACCTGGTCTAAGTTGTCCAGCCTTTCCGAGGAGGGGAAGGCTTTCACTAACCGGGAATCCAGAACCATTCCGAGGTAGGTCGTCCTGGTGGAGGGTATCAGTTGGGACTTCTCTAGGTTGATGGTGATCCCCAGACCGTTGCAGAACCGCAGCAGCTTCACGCCTTGCTCCTTCAGTACTTCCTCTGAGGCTGAAAGTAACAACCAGTCGTCTAGGTACCGAATCAGGCGAATGCCCTGTTTGTGTGCCCAGACTGAGACCGTCGTGAAGACCCTCGTGAAGACTGGGGGGCCGTGGACAGCCCAAAGCAGAGGGTCTTGAACTGCAATGTTTGGTTACCCCATTTTACCCACAGGTACTTCCTGCTGGAGGGATGAACCGAGATTTGGAAGTAAGCATCCTTGAGATCTACTGACATCATGAAGTCCCCTTCTCTCAAGGACGCCAAGACTGACTTCGGAGTGTCCATTTTGAAGTCGGTCTTGCAGACGAACTTGTTGAAGGCTGAGAAGTCTATGACTGGTCTCCACCCTCCTGTCGCTTTCTCCACCAGGAACAGCCTTCTGTAGAACCCCGGACCTGGGTCCTGGACAGGTTCCATTGCTCCTTTTGCCAACATTGCTGAGACCTCTCCCTGCAGAGCTGTCTTTTTCAAGGGATCCTTGGGGGCTAGCCACTCCGCCTGCTGGTCTGGCATCAGAGGTGGAGGGTCCACTAGGAAGGGCAACCTGTACCCTTCCTTCAGTACTGTCATGGTCTACAGGTCTGCCCCGTGGTCTTCCCATGCTTGCCAAGAATGTTTGAGGCATCCCCCCACCTGAGGCTTCGGCAGGAGTAGGGGGCCTCCCTCCCTATCTTCTTCTTGAGGAGCGGCCTGAACGTCCTCTTCTGGACGCCACGAACGATGGTCTATAGGAGGCTTGGGTCGAGGCTGATGCCCTACGGGAGGGCTGAGACGACTGGGACCAGGCCGTAGCCGAGCTGTCTCTCCTGGGCTGGCTAGGAGAAGCCCGAGGAGGGCGAGGCGTGTCGGCGGAGGACCTTCTGTACGCCGGCCTTCTGACCGGATGGGGCCTGGGCTCGTACGGGTCCTTCAACTTCCTAACCCCCTCAATCTACTCCTCCGCTGCCTTCAGGGGAAAGATCGCGTCGTCCCACAGGGTCAGGCTCCTCAGAGACCTGGCCTCTGTCCGGAAGCCTCCTAGTGATCTTGCTCAAGACCGTGTCCCTCCTCCGCAGGACCCAGTTGGCGGCCAAAGCTAGCGACTGGTAGGAGAGGAATTTCAGGGCCCTACCTCCCGAACTGATAAGTTCCTTGAGTAAAGCCTGGGTTTCCGGTACCGTCAGATCGTATGAGGACTGGACGCCCACCAGGGTGGAGGCCCACCAGTCCAGCCAAGAGGAGACGTTGACTAAGTCCTTCGATATCTCCTCCATCATGATCGCCTCCGAAGGAGAGAAGCAGATCGGAGCCGTCGACGCCCTCTCTTCTGAGGCTCCCTGCCCCAACACGGCGAGTGCTGGCTCCAGTGCACAGGCGCCTGCTCGCTGTCCCTCCGGGAGGTAAAACTTACTCTGGGACTTAAGGCCCTGGAGTAGTTTGGAAGCGCTCTGGTTCTTGGGCGCCTCGGCGTGGTTGGCCATGATCCTGTCCACATGGGCTCTACCCAACAACGTCCCTCGCTAAAGGGAGAGCCAAGGAGGGGCGCTGCTGGACCGGGGCGTCCACTATCCTATTGAGGCTGGAACGCCACGAATCTTCGGAGGAGGGCTCCGACTCGTCCAGTCTGTGGTGGCTCCTGATGAGTCCTATCACCCTCCGATAGGCCGATACCTCCGCTGCCGAACTCTCTCCATGGTCGTCGAGATCTTCCGAAGGGCGCGCTGACGCATGCGACAGGGGTACTCCGACGGAGGACCTCGCACGTGGGGGAGTCCTGGACCGACCCTATCGCGGGGGTTCTCACTGAAGCACGGGCATCGCTGTTGGAACAGGGTCCTCCGTCCTAGGTCCATCACCCCTTCCGGAGATCCTCGTATCTGCGGGCCTGCCCGTCGAGGAGAGCCGTAGATCGCGCTCATGACGAGCTGGGTGGGCTTTGGAGGTCAGGACTCAGCTGCCAGACCGCAGGGGCGACTCTCTCCGCTGGGCGGATGGAGCCGGAACCTTCGCGGGCTTACCCCTGTCGACTGGAACCTGCCAGGATGAATCCCTCCGTCGGTTGCCACTGCTGCCGGAAAAGTATCTATCCGGGGAGCGCGTTCTCGGACGCCAACTTAAAGGGCCCGGCGCCGCAGCTAATTCCAGCAGCCTGTCGCGGTGAATCATCACCCACTCACCGTCCGGGGAGGCACTTTTCTTCCACTTCCTCTTGGGGAATCCTGGGCGCCGACTCTCTTGGCACGACATCTTCCTGCGGGACTTCTCCCTCCGTCTCCTGAGCTTCCTCAGCGCCTCGTCCTCCGAAGAGCAGGAAAGCTCCTCCACTGAGGAGACCGAAGATTTGTAGGCCCTCTTCGATGACCTCGCCTCCCGTGCTGGTGTAGGTGGATTCCTGCGATGCTCCGTGGACGGCGACGCCTGTAGAAACACCTCCGGGAATATGGCCGACGGCGCTGGGGGGGGAGCGAGGAGGCTCTCACGTGGGGGACCAGGTCCTGAAGCCTTCCTCCATCCTCATCGGTGACCTGAAGGGCGTCTTGGGGGGAACCCACGCAGTCGGGTCCGACGGCGGGGAAAGCTCCTTCTCGGCTGCCGAAGTGCCTGAAAAACACGCCCAAGAGGCTGGAGAAGAATTAGGTAAATTTTTCCCCCACATGGGGTCATCTGAGGAGACGTGACCTGCTTGCACCAGGACTTCGTCTCCCGAACACACTCCCGCCCCACCCTCAGGCCCTTCACTCGCCTGGAACGACGTTACAACTCCACTATCTTGAAGGCCAAACTCTTGGGGAAGGGCCGCGGGCCTCTTCCTCGCAACGGACTTACCTCGTCCTCTACTCTGGGTAGGGGAGGTTGGAAGGAAAGCTCGGTCCGACGAGACGCCCGGCGAAGCAAGGGAGGAAGGGACGCTCGGCTTCTTAGGCGACTTCTTCGCCGCCGCCTTCTTTTTGGTGCTATACCGCACCCACTGCACCTCATTCCACGACTCACACTCTGGACACGTAGCGGAAGGGGAACAAACGCTGCCCCTGCACGAGGAACACAAGGAGTGCGGGTCAACTTCGGGCTTCAAGAGGAACGCTCCACACGATTTACCGGCCATAGGACCAGGACAACGGCGGGGATGCTCCATGAGGTAGGAGAAAGCACTACGAGACACAAGCACGCACAGGGAAAGCACAAAGAGAAAGCACAAGGGGACCACGTGGGTAACGCGTGAGACACAAAGGGGTCGGGGACACACAAAGTCACACTGGGATTAGGAGAGCGGCGAGATGATATCGCGACGCGACCAGAGAACTTACTGGAGGTCGAGACCTGAGCAAGCATGCTCTCTGACCCGGGGTTAGCCTCAGGGCGCGTAACATTCCGCTTGAGGTTACCCCTCATAGAAAATGGGTTTAGGGTAAACTACACAAAACTCTGGTCGGATGGGAAGAAGATCCCAGATACTCCTAAGAAAGTAGTTCGAGGTAAGTACTTCGTGTTGGAACAAATTACAGTTATTGGATTGAAGCAAGTTTGATTTTTCTTTTTATTTCACCAAGTAAAACTTAATCTTATTCTTGCAATACCTTGATGGCTGAATCATTTCATGAATATCAGTTGCATTTTTATTTTATGGCTGAATCATTTATAAATATCAATTGCATTAAATGAAAATTATACCTTTTTATTATTGTAGTACTATGATAATTGTTAAACAGTATTTAATAAAGCTCTTTTTCCCATCTTGATTTTATTTTTCATAATGCCTTAAAGGAGGAGGTTGTTGGAGATGGATGTTCCAGCTAGGAGGAGGAGGGGGAGACAAAAAAGGTGGATGGAGTGTGTAACAGCAGATATGGGGGAGAAAGATCTCACAGTGGAGGACATTGGAGACAAGAAATTGGAAACAGCTCTCAAGAAATAGTGACCTTGCATAACGGGAAAAGCTTTAGTCGAAGAAGAATGCCTTTCAGGATTCTAACGAGGTGTAATTCAGTTGTGTATACTGTATTGTCACCCAACCCCCATTAACCTGTGAAGCATTTCATCCATGTGATATTAAATTTACAGCATTCTACTCGGTACCACCTTCAACACGATGTTACGTTTATGACTTTAAATGCACGTGTCAAACTGTCATTCCCGTAATAATATGTTTACTCACATAGAAAGAGTAGGAACATCATTTGGGAACACTCTGCAAATGTAAGTTGTAAATGGAAAGTAATAGGCTATCTGGCAAGGTTTTTTAGTCGGGCACTTGACTTCAGAAAGCTCACATTTTTATAGTATGCTTTTTTTTTTCCTAACAATGAGCTTGTTAAAGAGGAGACATTATGTCTTCAGGAGGAATTGGATGATTACAAGACAACTAATATTGATAACCAATTGGATGAGAAGAGCTCTTAGTTTTGAATTCTCCAGTGATAAAGATATTGAATTTTTTTTATACCAAGTGATGATAACGTTTCATTACCAAGTGACTGGATGACAATAGAGAGAGGAGAGATATCCCTTTGCTTTTGTTGCTGATCCTGGTGTGAAATTTATAGTAGAATATAAAGAAAGCTCATTAGACTATTTTGATGGTGAATGGCATGATGGTACGGAAGCAACAGGGTTAATCATATACAGTAATACTTAATTTCAGTAAGTTGCCACAATCGACAGGCTGTCACAGCATCCCAATAACCTTCATCTCCAAATCCTCAAGTGAAGTTACTTCATATTACTTGGAAGATGTAATTTTGATAGCCTACACAATGACAACTTTATCCCAGCACAGTCACAAACTGAAAGAGTTGGTATGTCCTTTTGACATCAGACTGTGATAACTATCAGCTGTGGTTTAGAAAGGATCTACCATATTGAATCCTCACAAGTTATTGCTTGAAAAATTAGTGTCTCCCAGTCAACTCAGATTATGATCCATTCAAATTATGCCATGTAAATATTGGTATGCCTGATGATTGCCAAGTTTTGACCAGCCTTACAAAAGTTTTAACAAATCTGAAATGGTTACAGAGCAAAATATCAAAATATCTGGATCCAGATGTCTTAATGTTCTGGATACAATGACTTCTGTACATAGCAGTAGGTAAGTAGTTAATTCTAAATCTTACCTTCTCCATCATAAGGCTCCATACCACACAATATCCTCAAACTCTAATTCTATTATGGACAGCTTGTGGAATGATTTTTCAAATCTATGTTGAATCGATGGAACTTCAGAAGTTCAAACTTTGCAATGTTTTTCTGTTGAACAGGTTGGCATAAGTCTCGCTTCGTAGTTTGTATATGACTTACCTATTTTAATGATGTTACTGATCTTGATATATTTTGCCTTTTTGTTATTCTTTATATCTATATCTACCATGGCACTTTCCCCGGGCTGATGAGCTATCGGAACAGCGTCGCAATCACTCGCCATTCATTCCTATTTCTAACATGCTCTTTTGCTTGTCACATCTATCCTCCAATCACCCAGAACTTTTTCCATTCCATCCATACACCCACAACCTTGGCCTTCCTCTTGTACTTTTCCCATCAACTTTTGCATTCATTCCCTTCAGGAGACAAACATTTTCCTACATGGCCAAACCAGCTAAACACATTCATATCCACTCTAGTTGCTAATATATTTCTCACATCCGTTCTCACCCTCAGTACTTCGTTCCTAACCCTATCTAATTGATACACCAACCTTACTCACACAATTCATCTCGAACACATTCAATTTCTCTCTCCATCACTTTCATACCCCACAACTTCGATCCATACATCATGGTACAATCACTCATACAAAACTTCTTACTTTCATTCCTAACTGTCTTCCCCAGACACTTTACATCCTTCATTCACTTTCTGACGTACACCTACCTCCACTACACCATTTGCAGCAACCACATACTCAAGTACATAAACTGATCTACTTCAAGTAACTCTCCAGTCAACATGACATTCAATCTAGCATAACCCTCCCTTTTTGTGCATCTCATAACCTTACTGTTACTCACTTTAACTCTCAACGACGCTCTCTCACACACCCTTCCAATTTCTCACTAATCGACACAGCTTCTCTAAGACTGCAACCAATACAGTATTATCTGCAAACAACAATTGATTCACCTCCCACTCATGATCACTCTCATCTATCAGTTTCAATCCTCGACCAAATACCCGAGCATTCAACTCTCTTATAACTCCATTGACAAATATATTGAACAACCATGGCAACATCACACATCCTTGTCTCGGCCCCACCCTCACTGGAAACCACTCATGCACTTTGTTTCCTATCCTAACGCGCTTTACTGCCTATTTATAAGCTTTTCACTGCTTGCAACAACCTTCCACCAATACCATATAACCTCATCACATTCCTTATTGCTTTCCTATCAACTCTATCATAAGCTTTCTCCAGATCCATGAATGCAACATACATCTCCTTACCTTTTTCTAAATATTTCTTGCTTATCTACCTATGACAATAAAAATCTGATCCATACATCCCCTACCTCTCCTAAAACCACCCTGCACTTCTAAGATTGCATCCCCTGTTTTAACCTCAATGCTATTGATACTCTATCCTCTTCCTCAGGACCCAATTGGTGGCCTGGGAGAGAGATTGATAAGATAAAAACTTTAGGGCTTTGCCCCCTGAGCTAATCAGCTCTTTCAATAAGGACTGGTTCTCTGGAAGGGCGAGATCATGTGACGACTGAAAGCCTACCATGCAGGCCCACCAGTCTAACCAGGACGACATGTAAACCAAGTCTTGAGCCATGTCCTCCATCATGGAAGTCTCCGTAGGGGAAAAGCACACCGGGGCCGTGGACGCTCTGTCTTCAGCGGCACCCTGGTTCAACGTGGTAATGGCTGACTCCACTGCGCGGGGCACTCCACGACGACCTTCTGGCACGTAGAACCTCTTCTGCGTCCTTAGCCCCGGGAGCAGCTTCGAGGAACTTTGGCTCCTAGGGGCGTCTGCCAGGCCGGCCAAGAATTTGTGTATGTGCTCCATACCAAGCTTGACGTCAGGAGCTAAGGGTAGAGCTAAGGAGGGCTTCTGTTGCACTGGATTCTCCACAAGCCTACTGAGTCCGGAGAGCCAGGTCTGTTCCGCCGCGGGCTTGGGCTCATCTAGCCGATGGTGTCATCTTATGAGGGCCAACACTTTCTGATAGGTGGAGATGTCATCCGATGAGCACTCTCCTCCTTCTACCAGGGCCTCCGTCACCAGTCCCTCCGCACGAGTGTCTTCGGTGACGGTGGGGGGGGGGAACGTTAGACGGGCGGACCCGCAGAGGCGAAGGTATCCGTCATGGGATTACCTTCCCCTGCGGGGTTTCTCGTGTCCCTGGGATTGTCTTGGGCCGCCAGGCGCCCTTGGTGCTTAATGAAGTCAGCCAAGGTGCCCGCAGCTGGCGCCACGCCTTTCATCTGGTGGAGCGCCTCCCTCCGCAGGGTCGATGTAGCGGAGGCCTTCGTAGACTTAGGCGCGTCACGGGGGGCTTGGATCGACCTCCCGACGGGACTCTGGTCCGTAGGAGGAGAAGGAGGGGCGAGACGGTGGAGAAGAAGCTCTAGGGAGCCAACAAGAAGCGGCCGCGGCTGTGGTAACCTTAAACAGCTCGCTCCGGGGCACCGTGATGTTCACCTAATCCTTCGATCTACTCCTTTTAGCCTTCTTCTTGGAGGGTCTGGACTCATTCTTGTTTTGTCTGGAATGGGAGCAGGACTTCTTCTTTTTCCGGGACCTCTCCCACTTCCTCTTCGTGGACTTGGTTCCGTCCTCCGATGACGATGAATCCGAGGACGAGGATGACGAGGAGGAGAGGGAATCCGCCGAATCGCCTGAGACGTCCAACGCAGCAGGGGGAACTCCATGTCGAATCTCTGGTGTCGCGGGCTGAAGAATGACGGGCGGGAGCGTTGACGAGGGCACTGGGGGAGGCCGAGGCAGCTTCTTACGGGCGAACCAATGATCGAACTCCTCCTCTAGTCTGAAGGGCGTCCTAGGGGGATCCCAAACGGCGGGGTCCGAATTAGACGAACTTTCTTTCTCGGCGTCTCCCCCGGCGGCCGAAGCACCTGAAACACATACCCATGACGCTGGGGAAGAGGTAGCACCCGATTCCCCCACATAGGGTCTTCAGTAGAGACGGGCCCTGCGGGCACCAGGACCTCATCTCCCACACACACTCCCGTACCTCCCTCAGGCCCCTCACATGCCTGTATCACACCAGAATCTTCCCCCACAGACAATTCAGACTCCTGGGGGAGGGCAATGGGCCGCTTCCCCGCAACGGACTTACCTCGTCCCCTACTCTGGGTAGGGGAAGATGGAAGGGAGCCTCGTTCTGACGAGGCATCTGGAGACACCAAAGAAGAAGACACGTTGGCTTTCTTGGGCGACTTCTTCTTCGTGCCGTAAAGGACCCACTGGATCTCGCTCCAGGACTCGCACTCCGAGCACGTGGTGGTAGGGGAGCACACCTTGCCCCTACATGACGAACACAGCGAGTGGGGGTCAACCTCGGGCTTGGAGAGGAAAGCCCCAAAAGACTTACCGGCCACAGGCCCAGGGCAACGGCGGGGATGCTCCATAACGAAACACTAACACACCAAGAGACACAGGAACACAAAGGAAAGGATAAGGCTAAGGACACGTGGGAACCGCGTGGTAGACACAAAGGGTCGCACTGGGTAAGAGAGAGCGCGGCGAGATGGTAATCACGTCGCGACCAGAAACTTACTGAGGAGCACGACCTGAGCTAGGACGCTCTCCGACCCCGGGTCGCCTCAGGGCGCGTATCACTCCTCCTGAGGTTACCCCCATAGAAACCGGGAATAGGGTAAACTACACAAAATTCTGGTCGGTTGGGAAAGAGTTACCAGTAACTCCTAAGAAAGTAGTTCTAGGTAAGTACTCTGTGTTGGAACAAACAGATATTAAACAATCTCACCAACCATTCAAGTATAGTCTCTCCACCTTTCTTTAACATCTTGACCCTCACACCACCTATACCAGGTGCTTTCCCTGTTCTCGTTTCATCTTGTGCTCTCTTCACTTCCTCTCCTTTAATCTCTCATTCTCATCTCCCATCACTGACACCTCAGCACCTGCAACAGCAATTATATCTGTCTCCCTATAATCCTCAACATTCAGCAACCTTTCAGAATATTCAGCCCACCTTTTCCTTGCCTCCTCTCCTTTCAACTTTCCACATCTCCTTTCAACTTTCCATTTTCATTTTGTACAGTCTATTAATTTCTCAATCCACATTTCCTTACTCTCTTCACTTCTGTCCGAAACTACTACTTAATATCTTCATACCAACAACCCAAACCCTGACCTCACATACAGTACTAGCAGCAGCCCTCTTTGCCTCAGCTACCTTGTTTTACTTTCACATTTATCTCTATTATCTTTCATACTTCTCTACACTATTACTCTGCAGCCATTCTTCAAATGCCCTCTTTTTCTCTTCAAAATTTCAGTCACTCCTTTATTCCACCATTCACTACCCTTCCTCATGCTGCCTCCAACAATCCTCTTGCCCCGCACAGTAGTTTAATTATTTCTCTATTTCCTTTCCACACTGGAATGATTTCCTTGTAGGCACCCTTGAGCATGTAACATCCTGCTTTTCAAATTAGCGATATAGCTTGGCTAGTAGTAGTAATGATAGCACATCTATAATACAAGTTTACACTCATTGGGACAATCTAAAGATACATAAATTTGATTTAGTTACTTTCTTAGGTGCCTAACCCATAAAACTTTGACTGCAGGGTATTGATAAAAGCATCCATTTAATGTTCTTTAAATTATCTGTGGTAAAAATATGCTATAATATTCTTGAAATCAACTGGGGTAAAAATATTCATAGTAGTTATAAATTTACATTTCCAAAAATATACAAGTAGTAATATTTATATCCTACAAATAAAAAACATGGAGAAATATTATTTCTATCAAACAATAAAAGACAAAGGAAGAGTCCTACCCATTAAAAAATGGTTAATCTCAAGAAAGCAAAACTTGAGCAAAATCCTGGCATTACTAAGGACATAAACCAGACCATCATAATAAGAAATTTTGAAATGAAAGACGATAGTTTTAATTTATGACCGTTATTAGAAGAAATTAGAATGGATTAGAGAATTTGCATCTGTTTTCCAACAGCTTTTGGTATTACTAATTAAATGAAACTTTCAAAGATACATTATGAAAAATGTGTAGATTAGAGACAGAAAATTAGGAAGAAGTAGTAAACATTCCACATAAAACTGATTAAATTACGACCCTACAAGCATTAACAAAAGAAAAGTTGCAGACTCCCCAAGGTAAAATTCATAGCTTTTTAATGACTCAACCTATATTGAAAACTATCAATATGGTAAGAATCATCCCTTTATTTTACAGAAATTACTCAGTAAAGGTACTAATAATGGATTATATTAAAACATTGTCAGAGGTCTTAAAAGATCACGGCAGAACATATCTAAGCCAAAAATGGATAAAATAAAAAATATTAAGTCGCATAGTTAAATTAAAACATGGGTGGGGAATTTTCAAAATCAATATTCGCCTTCACACTGAGCAGCCCACGATCTTGTTCTTTGTCTATTATAACTGTTTCATTTAATCTCTGCTTTTTGTTGATATTGACTTCCTGGAGAACATTGAGAGATCCAACCTCAAAAGTTGAATTTAGAAGGGTTTCATGCTTATCAGTAGAATCAGAAATACTATTATCAGGTGTGGTTTTGTTTTTACATTTCATAACAGGGCATTTGCATTTCAAGCTACAAGAATTTTCATTTTTACGACACTTACAAAGCTTACTGGAACAATCACCTTTACAGCCACATTTAAGTTCACCATTAGAATCACGCTTTGATCCTTTTTTCCCCTTCGTTTCCGCTTCTTCCTCACTATCATCATCTTTTCCTAGACGGTTTCCTCTAGTAATCTGCCTGATCTTTTTGAAAAGAGGAGTTTTCCGCCAGTCAGGGTCAGTATCATTATCATCATCATCATCATCAGGGTCACTTGATGAGGCATCTACTATCTCCACCAGTTTCTTTTTTACGGGTGGTTTCACGAAAGTACGGCGACGATCATTTGCTGTTATGTTGGGCATTAGAGAAACCTGCAACATAAGCAATTGAAATCTTAGCTTAGCTCACAGAACATTAATATAAATAGTCAGCCCAACTCATTCACAGGGATTAGGTAACAAAGACAGGTGCGAAGATTGAGAATCTGCAAATGAGTGCTACTCTATTATCAACTCATAACCTACCAACTCACTGACCATTGCCTACCTGTGGTTGACTAACATACTAGGTAACCCACTGTACTGCACTACATTCTTTTCATGTGGTTTGTATCATGGTATTTTAGTTCATACTACTTTTTAGAGGCAATTGTACATTAATAATAGAGCTTCCGAACAAGGTAAGACGACTCATAACGCAAGTCATCGCCACACCACGTTATGTACAGTTCAAGTAACTACTAAACACTGTTCATACATAACAACACTTGATAATACTGTAAAGAAAGAGTCACTAATAGTTGATGGTTAAAATGCACCCAAAATTAAATGGTCCTCTTAAAAATCATGATTTTTTAGAGTGCGATGTCTTCTTAAACTGATCCGTCAGCTGACAAAATTTAATGCATGCTTTAAGGTTTTGTATGGGGCCTACAGTATAATAATGTAAATACACTATTAGCAGTTCTTTATCAATGAGAATACAGTATATGAATATTTATCCTACCACAAGTGGAAGAAAATTACTAAAACGTCACTTACGTTTAGGAAGTTCTATGCTGTAAAATCTATCGCACAATAAGCCTTAAGGATTGCTCATTGAACATGAATTGTACATATGCTGTGCATACACTACAGTACAGTATTGTACACGGTTGTCTAGACAATCATAGAACTAACTAACTACTGTAAAGAACACATCCTCATGTACATAACACTTTAAATGAAATTTCAATCTAATATCCCTTCAGCTATTTCCCTTCCTTTCATAGTTTTTATCTGATTATTTTCAACTTATTACTTCCTTTCAATAAATTTGATTCCTTCCCACATAATAAATTACAAGCGTATTATTTTAAGACAGTAACTAGAATAAAACAAAAACTGCAGTCCACAATATTTTGTGTTTAATATTAATATGAAATAGAATTTACTATTGTCCAGAGAATATAAAAACAAGTTTAAAAAATAACTATCAGCTACCCAACTTCAAAATAGAAATGGATTTGTTTGCCTTAATAAAAAAATGTTTTTTATAATCTATCTCTTATTTCTTAACATACATTTTAATTTAAAATAAAAGAAATCTTTTAAAACATAGCATAGGATAAGAACATGAAATATGTTCCATTACAATTTCCAGTCCCCTGCAATTCAAGAATTTGTTGCAGTCAGAATGAAACTTAACGAAATTTGAAATGATTATAATCGAACAAATATCATGTCTCATGATGGTAATTTTGAAAAGATTTCTTTTGAAAAAGTACAAACTTTTTCGGTAATAAATAATTAAGTTACCAATTACTGAAAATTCTATATAAATTCTAATTTTCTATTTTCTTCATTGAAGTAATTCTTCTAATAGAAAATTATTCACGCGTACGATAATTAAATAAACAATCCAATTTCAACATTTTTCATAGTGAGAGATAATCCTTTCTTTTAACAGTAATTCAATGAAATTTTTCATCAGCATTATACATTACATATCAATTATTACTCAACATACTGTATGTATGAACTCCTTTTAATAATTTTTGAAATTAGAATGACTAGACAAAGGATTTATCACAGAATAGTTTACATGTGTTAGCTATAAAGTTGGATTGTCTTGCTTTGCACGGTTAGTTTGAAAATGTCAGGCAAACAAGAGTACTTATCGCAAAACTCCAAATAGATGATTTTTTATTTAAGTTATACGGTTCTCTGTATCGCGAAAGACCAAATCCGCAAAGATTTATGTGAATATCTTGAGCTGACTAGATTGAGCAAAGTAGTCATTACCTAATACTTTTAAGTAATACTTCAAAAAACTATAACGCTACCACTTTATTCAAACAATCACACTAGATATTACTGTATTTACATTACTGTATTGAAATGGGACTTGAATATCAAATAAAAAAAACTACAGTAATGCCTTTTCCAATTGAAATTATAAATATGAACAAGTAACGACCCTAAGCAAACAAAACTTACCCGCTTGCCATGAGTCATAGCAGATACAGTCAACTCTTTCTTAAGTTCTTCACATTCTTGCGTCTTGGCTTGAAGCTCCTCATGGATAGCAGATAGCCGGGCAATTTCCGCTTCTTGGAACCTCAGACGTTCAAGCAAAGCGTTTTCTTTTTCTTCATCGGATGCAGAAATATTATCCTGCAATCATGTGCATAATTATTTTATTTAGCAATGAATGCCTTTGAATCTAGGTCTCATGAATACATTTTTAAATTCTCAGTCCCCTTAGAGTAACTTAAAGCCTCATTGCCATGAAGAAATATTAATTCAAGAGCTATTGTACTACACTGGAGCTAACAAAAAATAATTTGCATGACAAACTGCATAAATATACTGTATCAAAATTGATGCTTAACGAGATGCAAATTGCAGTTCATATGATACCACAAAAACGTGGAGGGGATGATTTATAGCATATGTATAGATACTCTTGGGGCTAAGGATATGCATAAGCCCTTTTCCCTCCCTGAAAGTTTTATTTGGATAAAGTATACAACAAAACCTTAAAAACCAATATCTCAATCTGAAAAATAACTGAAAAAAGGTTTCTTAAGGTTCAGACCACTCTATATCCTGTAATTTTGATATGTCTGCCCATTTACTGTAAAAGAATCACAATACCGGAAGGCTATTCTTTAAGGTGCATTTTTAAGTATGTATAAAATATGAATATAGTTTTAAATGGTACTTCTAATTAAGAACTACTGTACTGTATATAAATGAGGCAAAATTAGAATGAATGGCAGAAAAATATACTTTTGCTGTTGGCATCTGTCGTAACAGGAAGAGCACTTTGTCTTCATGTTCCTGCCCAAGACGAGTCAACTCCGCTTGGTGTACTTCTTTGAGTCTTCTTATTTCAGCTTCAAGATCTTCCAATGATGCTGTAAGCTCTTCATTAGCAACCTATAAGTCAAAAGATGGTTAACTTGAATATTAACCAATAAGGCAATAAAGACTAATAATTAATAAGTTAAATATATAACTCTTTAATTCAGTTATAATTTAACTAACACAAAGTACATACACTTTTCTTAGAAAATAACAATATTAGTAAAATAATGGTGAATACATGGCATTCAAGATCACTACAAAAATATAAAAACCATCACCACCATAAAAAATTCTTCAATATATTAGATATTGCATAATAGATAATTTTCCCCTAAATGGACAACTCTTAAACACAAACCACAATTAGGATTTCACTGCTTTAGTATAAGATCATATTGAGTTATCACTTTCTGCTAATATTTTATCTCCCTTGAGAAGGTAGTTAAAATATTACCTACTTCAAGTCATTTTAATTTTTCATAGCTATGCAAACCTGAATCCTTTAAACAGATACGCGTTTTCAATTTAAGCTGGAACAACCGTTCAAATTGTTAATGACAGGTGCTGAGCACAAGCGAGAAGCAAGGAAAAATATAAATTACTTTTAACATTTGTTATTTATTCCTACACGTTTCCTAACCTTTTATCCTGTAAATAGTGAGACTCACTGATTGGTGAATTGGAAGTTAGCCTAGAACCAAACTGGCTGATTCTTCTTCTTCCCTGGAAATGTCAATCTACCTGGTCCTATATGGGAGCAAAGGAGATAACTCCAGCAACCTCTTCTCTTTCTATCATAAAGATGAATAGGCTGGTAAGACCTGGCCTAAGTAGATTGGTACATAGTCCCAGGTAGTGAGAAAAGTGAAGAAGAGCAGAATGAGTTCTGGAATGAATTAACTAGGTGTGTAGAAGGACTGGGTAGAAGGAATGATGTAGTTGTCATGGGCGACTTAAATGCTAGAGTGGGTGCTGGAGAGGTAGAAGTATGGGAAGTATGGCGTACCAGGTGAAAATGAGAGTGGTGAGAGACAGGTAGATGTGTGTGTTGAACAAGAGATGGAAATAAGTGCTAGCTTTTTCAAAAAGAAAGATAAAAACAAGTATACATAGGTAAGAGTGGCAAATGGAAGAGTAGTAGAAAGGGCATTAATGGATTGTGTTGATAACTATAAGAATGTTTGGAAGATTGAAAGACGTGCACGTGTTTAGGGGTATGGCTAACGGTATGTCTGATAATTTTTTGTAGGAAGGAAAATTAGTTGTAGCAAAAAAGTGGGGGACTAGAGTAGGTGGATGTAAAAGGGAGCTACTATGAGATTCAGGGCCTCTGTAACACGGTTTTTTGGACTTTGCTCCTTATCAAGGCATCGGATGTAGCTGAAAGTTGACATATGTATATTTTACAACCACACACAAATTTTGTCAGCATTTTCAATAACCTAAACCCGAGTTTTAATTTTTATAGAGTAAAAATGATCTAGCCGACGCCATGGCCAGTGATAACGAGCCATGAGTCGAAAACATTCATTACGTAAGCAATGTAAACACCTTTTGACAAAATTTTGCCCCGCCCATCCACCGGACACCCATTCACCTTCTTCCATCGGCTCTGGAACCCATAACAGTCAAGAATGGCTAGCAGGATTTGGAATTGCCCCTGTGGTTGCAAAACTGCATTTATCTTACGACTTGCAACTTTATACAGTCAAGAGAAATCCCATGGCCATATTTACTATAGCCTGAATAGGTAATTATTCAGTTTCTAGTTTAAATCCAATGTTTATGGTCTGATTTGTATTTAGAGTAATATGATTATAATACTTGTAATGTCACTCAGGCTTTTGAACATTTCCATTAACTATTCACTATGCCACCAAGAGAGAGAGAGAGAGAGAGAGAGAGAGAGAGAGAGAGAGAGAGAGAGAGAGAGAGAGAGAGAGAGAGAGAGAGAGATTGTATGTAAACAGTCTTGATATAACTATTTTTGTTAAAATGAGAATTTTGTGCTAAACTCTCCATCAGACCAACGGATCATCCGATATAATTTTTTTTTTCTTCTTCTTAGGCCGTACGACCGTGTTGGCTATGTTTTGGGCATGACTGCATTTTGTAAATAAATCATGAATAGTTTTAGGAGTTTTATTTGTACATCTTATGGGAATTTATAGGAGTAAAGTGAACATAATTCATTTATCCTTTAAAATAATTACTACATGTAGCAAAACAAATAGTAGTAAAGATGATAATGCAATGAAGGAATGATACCAAACTTTATCTTTAGCTTCAACATCAGCAATAACATACCCAGTTGCCATAAATTTGTCAGCTTAATGAAACAGCCTATCATCTAATATAAAACTTAAATTCTGAGGAGGCCATGGCTTATTGCACAGTGCAAAAAAAATTACAGACTTTATGAATGGCGGAACGATACATAAATGTGGGTGGGGTATCTGTGCTAGCGTAGTAATACTACTGTAGCAGCAGTGCCGCAACAGTAGTATACATGAATTAAACGTTTAGGCCAACTGCTGGGATCCTTGAGGATCATTTAGCACTTCTTACAACTACTCGAGAAATAAGTTTTTATAGCCAGAATTTTAATTTTCTGATCCAACAATGCCCATGATAGCCTTCAGTGTTATCCAGAATTATAACGAGGCTAAAGTGGGTGGAGCCTCATGAAGTCATCATTCTGACGATAATTATTGGTGAAAGTTTAAAGCAAAATACAGTACCGGCTATTTTTTTTTTTTTTTTTTTTTTTTTTTTTTTTTTTTTACAGTAAATAGATCGGTAGATAGACAATAAATAAAAATAGCTTGACATTGGATATAGCAGTTATCAAATCAAGCTTGTCTACTACGTTTTTGAAAATTACCAACTATTCCCTACACCTTGTCAGTCTGATTGTGAGCTATAAAGTAGACTGTAATTTCTTAGGAAACTTATTTTTGGAGTTAGACAAATAATCGAAGTGTTTTTGTATTCATTAACATATTTTGTTCGTTTGTTCATTATGACAATTCTCAGTGGAGAGGTTTCAGAGTTCATAAAGGTGTACTGCTTTGCTTTTATTTACGCTTTTGTGTTATTGTTGGCAGAGGTATAGCCTTCGTTACGTATAACCAATCATCGATCGAGAAAGAGAGAAGAAATTCCGTCATAAGTTACGTAACGAGTGCGTTCGAAACCTTTTCTCCGAGTAAGTTGGCCCGTCTTCAAAAATCGTCACTTTTACTTAATAAAGTACCAAATTTATTCAACCTACGTAATGCAGAATATAGTCAAAATTTATGTGTAGATATAATGTGCATTCTGAATAAGCGTTATATTTATGAAATTCATAGAAAAAAAGTTATTGCGAAAAAACCGTGTTACAGAGGCCCTGAATCTCATAGTAGTGAGGGTTGAAGAGCTAATAAAACCGGGGGTAAAAAGTAAATATCAGGAAAGGTTGAAAATGGCATATGACGAAGTGAGAGTAAGAGAAACTGGTAACTTAGAGGAGGAGTGTAAGTTAGTAAAAGAAAATTTTGTTGGGATTGAAAGTGATGTGTGTGGCAAGAACGTTGTTAGAGGCAGCATGAGGAAGGGCAGTGAATGGTGGAATGAAGGAGTGAAGGTAAAAGTGGAAGAGAAAAAGAGGGCTTTTGAAGAATGGCTGCAGAGTAATAGTATAGAGAAGTATGAAAAATATAGAGAGAAAGAGCAGAGTAATAGTATAGAGAAGTATGAAAAACATAGAGAGAAAAAGGTGGAAGTAAAGCGCAAGGTACGTGAGGCAAAGAGGGCAGCTGACCTGAGGTAGGGTCAGGGATTGGGTCAGTCATATGAAGAGAATAAGAAGAAGTTTTGGAAAGAAGTGAAGAGAGTAAGGAAGGCTGGCTCAAGAATTGAAGAGACAGTGAAAGATGGAAATGGAAGGTTGTTAAAAGGAGAGGAGGCAAGGAAAAGGTGGGCAGAATATTTTGAAAGTTTACTGAATGTAGAGGATAATAGGGAGGCAGATATAATTGCTGTTGCAGGTGTTGAGGTGCCGGTGATGGGAGATGAGAATGAGAGAGAGATTACAATAGAGGAAGTGAGGAGAGCACTAGATGAAACGAGAGTAGGAAAAGCATCTGGTATGGATGGTGTGAGAACTGAGATGTTGAAGGAAGGGGGTGTGACTGTACTTGAATGGTTGGCGAGATTGTTTAATATGTTTTGTGTTGTCAATGGTACCAGTAGATTGGGTTTGCGCATGTATTGCACCACTATATAAGGGTAAGGGAGATGTGCATGAGTGTTGTAATTCAAGAGGTATTAGTTTGTTGAGTGTAGTTGGAAAAGTGTATGGTAGAGTAATGATTAATAGGATTAAGGATAAAACAGAGAATGCAATCTTAGAAGTACAGGGTGGTTTTAGAAGAGGTAGGGGTTGTATGACTCAGATTTTCACAGTTAGGTAGATATGCGAGAAATATTTAGCAAAAGGTAAGGAGGTGTATGGATCTGGAGAAAGCGTATGATAGAGTTGACAGGGAAGCAATGTGGAATGTGATGAGGTTATATGGAGATGGTGGAAGGTTGTTGCAAGCAGTGAAAAGTTTCTACAAAGGTAGTAAAGCATGTGTTAGAATAGGAAATGGAGTGAGTGATTGGTTTCCGGTGAGAGTGGGGCTGAGACAAGGATGTGTGATGTCGCCGTGGTTGTTTAACTTGTATGTTGATGGAGTGGTGAGAGAGGTGAATGCTCGAGTGCTTGGACGAGGATTAAAACTGGTAGACGAGAATGACCATGAATGGGAGGTAAATCAGTTGTTGTTTGCGGATGATACTGTACTGATTGCAGACACAGAAGAGAAGCTTGACCAACTAGTGACAGAATTTGGAAGGGTGTGTGAGAGAAGGAAGTTGAGAGTTAATGTGGGTAAGAGTAAGGTTATGAGATGTACGAGAAGGGAAGGTGGTGCAAGGTTGAATGTCATGTTGAATGGAGAATTACTTGAGGAGGTAGATCAGTTTAAGTACTTGGGGTCTGTTGTTGCAACAAATGGTGGAGTGGAAGCAGATGTACGTCAGAAAGTGAATGAAGGTTGCAAAGTGTTGGGGGCAGTTATGGGAGTAGTAAAAAATAGAGGGTTGGGCATGAATGTAAAGAGAGTTCTATATGAGAAAGTGATTGTACCAACTGTGATGTATGGATCGGAGTTGTGGGGAATGAAAGTGATGGAGAGACAGAAATTGAATGTGTTTGAGATGAAGTGTCTAAGGAGTATGGCTAGTGTATCTCGAGTAGATAGGGTTAGGAACGAAGTGGTGAGGGTGAGAACGGGTGTAAGAAATGAGTTAGTGGCTAGAGTGGATATGAGTGTGTTGAGGTGGTTTGGCCATGTTGAGAGAATGGAAAATGGCTGTCTGCTAAAGAAGGTGATGAATGCAAGAGTTGATGGGAGAAGTACAAGAGGAAGGCCAAGGTTTGGGAGGATGGATGGAGTGAAGAAAGCTCTGGGTGATAGGAGGATAGATGTGAGAGGGGCAAGACAGCGTGCTAGAAATAGGAATGAATGGCGAGCGATTGTGACGCAGTTCCGGTAGCCCTGCTGCTTCCTCCGGTGCCTTAGATGACCGCAGAGGTAGCAGCAGTAGGGGATTCAGCATTATGAAGCTTCATCTGTGGTGGATAACGGGGGAGGGTGGGCTGTGGTACCCTAGCAGTACCAGCTGAACTCGGTTTTTCTTTTTTAAAGGACTGATACAGGGATACTTGAAAGCAAGCATCCTTTAGATCCACTAAAAGCATGAAGTCTTCCTCTCGGACGAAACAACACAGATTGTACAGTTTTCATCCTCAACTTTGTTTAATATACAATCTCGAACTTCATTTAATGAATAAACTCATTCAGTGGTGAGAAGTTGATGACTGGCCTCCAGCCCCAGTTGACATCTCGACCAGGGAGAGCCAATTGTAGAAGCGTGGAGATTAGTCTCAAACAACTTTGAGCATATTTTTCTCCAACATCTTCTACCTCTGCCTGCAAGGCTAGGGTTCTCAGCGACAGAGGAACGGCACTTTCAGCAAATGAGGAGAAGGAGGAGGAGGAGGAGAGGAGGAGGAGGAGGAGGGGCAACAGTCTGGAAGGATATTTAAGTAACTGTTCTGAAAGACACACTCAACCCAAAGCTCACCCCATGACTACTAGGTTGCCCGTTGGCAAGATAAGCAACCACCTACTCTCAGCAGTGGGAGAGAGGGACTGCTAGTAACAGTATTTCCCTCTCTTCCTTCTTCCACTCCCCCACAGACTAGAAGGACCAGGTGGGGTGGCTCAAAAGTGGTATGCATGTATCAGCTCCTTCCAGGAAGAAGATGCAGGCGGTCCTGATTGGCGTCGTCTCCTAATTCTGACTGTTACACTCATGAGTGCAAGGACGTCCATAAAGGAACACTCATGACTTACGATTGATTATCCACCTTCATCAGTACCGGCCCAAGGTCCGGTGTCTTAGGCGCAGAAGTATCCCTCCCACCCAGACATGGTAGAGGGTAAGGCAAATATCTCCAGAGTCCTGCCCCCCCTCAAGAATACAATTGTTGTCCCAAGGATAGAACCGAACATGTAATTGGGGACTGAAGAAGGGCCGAGAAGGCTGACATCAGCGGGGAAAGAACCCCTGGCACTAATCATGGGAGAGGGAAGGAGTAACTCACTTGCTTCCCTCTGCTGATCGGAGCAGGGAGACGGCCGCGGTACCGAGGCACAGGGAAAAATTCCCCCGGTACCGAGGCACAGCGAGAAGTCCCCTCTATCCCAACTCTTTGTCTTCTATAGACACAAGTGGATAACAATAGCCTTGAGGGGTGCAATTCTCTCAACTTGCTCTACCGAAATATTGCTCGCTGAGGGAGGAGCACGAATCCAATACCCAGATAGGAAGGGAGATGGAGGGTGGCAAAGCTCCTTCATCAACTGGAGAACAAAAAGTGTATGGAGCTGCACACTCCTGTCCCATCTGGCTACTGGGGAACTCAAAACATGAGACCCGGAGGTCTGAAAGACGGGGCTGGGAGCCACTCGGGTACTATTTACCATCCACAATCCCGAAAGAGGTGGTGGTGTAAGGAGTCCTTTCCTTACAATTACAATGGCGTGCCTAGACTTCTTCGACCTCGACCTCTTCCTCCTCTTCTTTTTCTCCTAGGTACAGTACCAGAATCGGAGCTGGATGTCGAATAATAGTCAGAAGAGGAAGCAAAATGCGCTCGTTTAATTCTCTTTCCAACCATCACCTTAGGCTTTGCAAGCACAGCAGTCAGTCAAAAGCGACCAACAATACCCTAAGGGAACAAACCACAGTGGATTCTCCGACAGAAACCACAACACTATCACAGGCACACTCACATGGGCTGGCGACACAAACACAAGCAGGGTCACAGGCACTGAGGGACCAAGAGTTATGGGCCCCAGATCCCCCACACATACAAGTGAGGGTGACTGGCACTGGGAAAACGGGCAACCCAGGGGTGATGCACAAGGCCCGGGGCCAACCTACACCCAGCCAGAACTTTGTTGGCCAGCACTGGTGTCACAAGATGAGTCTTTACAGTCCTGTGGGCTTAGGGGAATACCATTGAGAACATCACTTGAGTCACTGACACTGAAGACACATTGACCACGCCTTTCACCACTGGCATCGCCAAGGTAGATACTGGCATTGGGAAAAAGGTAGCGGTAGCCTTAGCTACCGGCTCCCTCAACACATTATAGAGGACTTACCTTAAAGACCTAAGGTGCCCTGTCTTCCTTAGGTCAAACTCTTCAGCGGTATGCATGGAAACAGAAGAGCCTCCAACCTACGATGAAGTGCAGTGAACATTGGGGGAACACCACACACCACCAGAACCTGAAAAATCGGCAGATGAAGCTCTGAGGGCTTTTGTTCCTGATGCACACTCTCTGGGGATAGAGCCAGGGGCATATGTGCAAGAGTTGTATTAGCAAACCCGCTCAATGAGCAGACGGAAGAAGCAAGACCTCGTAGTGTCATCTTAGGCACTGCCACGAGACCTCAGAGAAGTTCAGCTCTTGCCATCAAGGGAAGTTTACGAATAAGCATGCCCATTACAGGAAGTACAGTGTGTGTTGATCTACAACCAGTTTAAACAAACTGGTTGCAACATCCAGCCTTTCCATAGCAAGTACAAATTTCTTGGTCCATATCCATATCAATCACTTCCTAAAAGAAACAAAAATTAAAACTTTGATTAAGGGCACAGCACTACATCTGTATGCATTGCAGTTGAAAACAAAGTGAAGAGCTTCTGCAAGCTCCCAACACGTGTCGTTAACTACCTCGTTAATTATTTCAATGGCCGTTCTAGCCTGCTCTGAAAACATTTCCTTATTTAAATGATGAAAGTTTTGTATACACATAGGAACCAATATTTATACATTTCTAGCTTGCATTATGGAAGACATACAAGTGTTGTTATCAAACTTGGTAGTTATCAACAATTTATTTGTTAAATTAATATTCTGAACTGGGGTTTGTGAAGTTTTAGTAGTTTACAGTAGCTAGGTTACTTGTTGATAATTTCAGTAATTTTGTTAGATAATAAACCTAAGTGTATTTAAATAATATACATTAAATTTCACTTACATAGGGATATGTTGAGGAAATTAAACTCCTATTCCTTCTGACCCATAACACACTATTATCACTAAAAGAATACTAGTTTATTAGGTCACAGCATAACTTACTAATCTACTCTCATCTTATGTTAAACTTCATCAATGCTCTACTTTGATATTTGAAGTTAATATACCTTGAAAAGGAATGTAAATATAACACAGAACAAGCAGGCAATTAATAATAATCCAAAATAAAATAATATAGGAGTACTGTACCTGTAAATCCTTTAGATCAGTTTCTTGTACTGCAGAGTTCACCTGATTGTTCACTGCTACTTCAAACAAATATGTTAACGCGCATTTACTCTCGATCATACTTTGGAGAGAGTCAAATCTTTTCTTAGCCAATGTCTCTGTAGAGAATTTGGAAAATGGGAATGATTAAAATACATACAGATCAATAAAAACTATATCAAAATATACATAGCTTTATTAAAAATACAGAAATTACAAATGTTGTCTTTTTTTAAGTTATTTTTGCCAGTGTAAAGTGCAAAATTTTACTTCATATTACAATTGTTCAAGATGATTATTCACTTTTAAATTCAGGAAATAAATTTTCACCAGACTCTTTCAACTTTAAAGATACATTAATAAAAATTTAAATAATCCTAATATTGTTAGTGTATGCTCCAACATTGGTACTATTATCAGTAAAAATAGCATTACAATAGAAATACTAAAAATTACCATATATCAATAGTGTGAATTACTAAAAATTAGTAGTTAACTCACGATCGTACAAAGTAATATTTTGAAAATGAGCAAACTTAAATTTTTTCAAAATAAATCCCTCATTCAAATTAGCCTACATTCGTATTCTCTGGATGGCAGCGGTGCACTTTGTTCTCATCCGTTGGCTGGCTATTATTTAAGTGCATGTGCCCACAAAAAGCTTTTCATTTGCCTAATTTGCTGACAACAAGCTCTGTACTTCTACTTTCCTATATTGTATTATTTGAACCTACATTTTACTCACAAAATTATATTTAGCATGAAAGCAGTAAAAATTATTATGAAAACCGTCCTTCCCTACTGTTAACTTAGTTTCTACGGCATAGAGCTTTAGCCACCTCACTCTGTCTTATTAAAATACAGGTAAAGTTCTCAAAATCAATTGCTCGCCATTAAATTCCTCAAAACCAATTGCTCGACATTAAAATTCCTCCAAAAGAATTGCTTGAAAAATAATTTCTCACTATCAATTTCTTGAAAGGCACATTTTTTCGAAAGCCAATATCTATTTTTGAAATGGTCATTGGTACTTGAAACAAAATAATTTATCCTTTCTGTTAACAAGCACACATTATTAACCTATCATTAAGTGCTTATTAGTATTCTGAATAATGTTCACCATTTCTGTTAACGAGAACTAATGATTGTTCATTAAATTTCTTTTTAGTTTAAACATCATCATTTTATCTTCTACTGTTTTAGTTTTTCTGGAAGTCTCAAACCCCCAAGATGGAATTAACATATGTGGAAAGCAAAGAGTGAAAATATAAATTGTTTAAATGGTTATCTATACAGTATACCAACAACAAAACTGTGACCAAACTATATTAGAAATGAAAAATGTGCAAGCAATTTAAATGTACCGCTCATACTATCACTGTCGATGATAGTATCCTAAAACGAAGGGGAGATCACAACCATGCATGAGACGGTACTAAAATTGATGCTGCTAGTCTAAGAGAAAGTGAAAGTGCATGCAATAAACAGTCAAGATACACTACATTACTGTACATTGTATCGTGTTTTATAGTAAGTGGTGCTGTGGCGGCAAAGTTAATTCCACCAGCAAATTTGAAAAGAACTTTATGCAATAAAAGAGCAAAGAAGAATGCTGATTCTCCTTTGCCTAATAGCCACCTTAATCTTAGCATCCCAGATAAGTTTACAAAAACCATCAATGGAGATTTAGTCCTAGATTATAACTCTGGTGCCAAAAATGGTTGAGTATTACGTTTAGCAGCCCAGAGCATGGTTAAATAGAATTTGCAATTACTAGATGCCTTGGGTGTATTTTTCTTTTTCTTTTTTTTTATTTCGGTGAAAGAAAAATTCAATCAAATGACCCACGATAATGTGCTACACCAATGATGATTTTCTGAAGGTTCGTCTCTCATATGCATTGGCATTTATACCCATCATCAATGTTGTGGAACAATTTGAATATTTAATTGAAAATTAAATTTTTCCTGAGGGACTTCAAAGTATAGTGGATTCTTTTGAAGACACATTTATACCCATCATCAATGTTGTGGAACAATTTGAATATTTAATTGAAAATTAAATTTTTCCTGAGGGACTTCAAAGTATAGTGGATTCTTTTGAAGACACATGGATTGGGCGGCCGTATAAAAATAACCGCAAACATGCTCCATTATTCAAACATGAATTATGAAACTGTTTTGAATATGTATGTATAGTCTTTTAATCATTTTCCCTATAACCATCTGTATACAGCATTTACAAGATGTTATTACGATAACATTTAGCAAATAATTAAATTTACAATGCGAGATGGCTCGGTCAGTCCATTACGATTTTCAGTCAAGGGACAGCTGGGGTGGTTCCTTCCCCAGTAAGTTTCCTTCCTTCCAACTAAATGGAAAAAATTGGTTATAATATTTACTTGAATTTTCAAACAATTACAAATAATTTTAAATAGATTTGCCATTTCACTTTTCATATCTTATATTGTATGCATATGTCGTTTGGCCTTGATAACAAGTAGGCTGCATATGCTACTCTCTCTGCACCAATCACATCTGAATGTAGACCTACAGTTTCAGAATCTCCTTTAAGATATCTTGTATAAATTAGTGCAAGGTGAACATTATGGGAGAAGGTGAACCATAGCAAAACTCGAGAAAACACTATAATTCAAGTCAACAGCATTGGATCTTCCCTATCCAGATTTTATTCTTGATATTTTTTAGCTACATGCTCCTCATTCAAAATTCTAGATGTGATTTTTATTACAAATTTACTTTTGAGCAACATGTCCTGCTTCTCATCCGACATTTGGAGAGCTTAGGCCGGGATAATAAAAACTGGAGATCGGGGATCATATTGAATCATAAGCCTCCCTGCTTCTCTAGGGGAGGCAAGAGAGAGTACCACTTTGGATGATTGCCCTTGAGAACAGAGGTTGTCGGCTTTGTCGGTTTACCCTCCAAAGAGTTAACCGAAGATCTGAAGCATCATGTTTCGGTAATCGGGATCCCGCTGTCGAGACCAAAGGAGGAAAATCACACTTGGCTTTCTTCTCCTTTCTACGATGAAATCTCCCCCCACTCCCTAAACACATCACAAGGGGAATCTGAAGTCTGTACGTTTGACACAGTGAAGATCAACCTCAACCTTACTCATGAATGTTACCCAAAGACAATCCGGCAGTCTTGGACAAGCCAGAATTTTACTTAGTTCACTCGCACTCATTCCGTAATGGAAAAAAGAGAGAATATTAGAAAAGAACTGCATAAAGCCTCAGGCTGGCTGGAGAGCATCAGGAACACCGTCTGTTCAATACATTGTCCAGAATCTGAATTTAAGCTCACAGTGATGTAAGATCCGGACCACCAGTGATACTGGGTGGAGGTTGCCAGACCCTCTCTAATTTTTCATTGGACATTACCAGCAGTCGCCTGAATCTACCCCTACTGAATGACGAGGGTTTGTATTCGCATAGAAAAAGTACGAATTACATACTTTTAAAATTTGTGATGCCTCCTAAGTTCTTTTTGGAGTCGTCTATCGAGAGGAAATGACTCAACCTTTTCTTGTAAATTAGGAATAAAGTGACTATTACTTGCGAAGACAATGAATGTAGCCTACTTTAAAGCATAGGTCTCTAAAGAAAAAAATAAGCATTATAAACTAAATTAAAATTTTAAAATCTAATTTAAGAGCAATTTGTGCTTGTAATGGCAGTCTTAAAAGAAATAAAACCAGAAAAAATTAAACCTTCATCATCATCCATGATTTTGGACTGCATGTCGCTAATCTGCGCAGTTCTTAACTGAAGATCATTTTCCAGGTCTTTCTTTTTCGTTTCAAGATCAGCTGTTAATTCTGACGTCAACCCTCCTAGGGACAGTTGGCGCTGCAATAAAAAAATAATTACTTTTTGGAACTTATTAGACACTACAAAGCTTGTCTGCCATCCCTCCTATATTAAAATAGCTGATAAGAATATGAAATTTTAGAAAAATCAATATCTAAGACACAAATCACATACAGTACAATACCAATATAGTAGAGTCACAATTTATACACAAAATATTCATCTTGTAACTCAAAAATTATGCATAACAGGACTACAAAATCATTTCAAATGTAAAACATTGTTACTTTTAAGACAATCCTAAGATTTAAGGGGTTCAGTCAAAGGACAAGAAATTACTTTAATGATACACTATTAGTAATTCTTGACATATCCATATTTAGAAACAAGCAAATCATCAAGTATCCAAGTAGCATACAGAAAACATAACTTGATCTAAATTGAAGAATTATCAAAGCTTTCAACCCTTAAACAAACACTGCCTACAGTACATATCTTCAGCTATTGGTTTGCTGCAACACTTTTCCGAGGCCCTACAACATAAATTTCTACATGTTACCGTTGTCATGGGTATCTCAAAATGTACACTATGAAGTGAACTGTAGACAATACTGAAGGTTCTTTGCAGTGTCCTCCTTTCAGACTCTCTTGAACTGCTTTCTGCTTTGTACTTTCATTAATTTCATTTAAGCTTTTCTTACATGTCTAGCTTTTTGAGGTTGGCAACACTAAATGCTAATTCACGGAAGCAATAGCGTCTAACATTGACACACTACGTCATACACTATTGTACCTAGCATGTTTCAACATCCAGCGTATGTCAAAACATACCAGGTACAAGGGTGTATGGCATACCAGAAACGTCATTTACAATTGTAAACCATATGGAAGTTAAAATAATTTATCTACCATAACAAAGAGTAAAACACATGGTTGTATATCACACCAGAGGATATTTCTGCATAAAATAGCTCTTCCCTTGATTTTAGCCCCTCCTCCTTTCTTCAGCCAACCAACAAAGACTTGGAGATTTTTGCCTTTATTCCTGACTGTGTAAGGACTATTTTAGAGTATTTTTATGTTACCCTGCATTACCACATCACTCTTTTTAGCCTAGAGTGACATTCCTTATATGAGGCATTACATTATCCATTCCCCCCCAGCTAGCTACCCTCACATCTCACCCTACTACCAACTGACACACTTGCGATTCTAATCTTTATTCGTGATTATGTAAGGGCTATTCTAGTGTATTTCTAGGTTGGCATACCTGATCAGATTATACAGGAAGAATTTTCTAAAGTGAGATGTAGCTGCATCATCACCCCCCCCCCCCCAACCCCCACTCACACAAGTTGACAAGAGCTGCTGTTTCAGTCAGATTCCATCGCAAAACATCTAAAATCACACAAAACAATCTCCATACTATAAACAATTACCTAAAAATGTCTCAATCCATATAAAATATCCCCTATTTTCTTATACATTTCCAAATTCAACCATCATTTACTTGCATTTCACAGATCTTGGGAATTTTCCTAAATATCGGTAACACTAATCACATTTGTAGCCCTGATAGCTGTACACACAATGACAGACGAAAAGATTCTTTGGGGGGGGGGTTTTCTTCCCTTATTTTCTCAATTATCATCACTACAAACTAACATTTTCATGTCTTCAGATATAAACTGAATATTTCATATTAGTATTGTCCAATTTATTTTAGCAGAAGTTAGCCTACAGTAATTATTTCCATTTATTAACATTTTAAGCAGCATTTGAAATGTAAGAGTGAATTCCAATTTCCATGCTGCTGAAAGACCAAGCACTGGAATTATCCAGTAGATGCTCATAGTTTAATAGGAGCCTGTGTCACATATAAGGTGGGGCAACAAAAGAACGAACATCTCTCTTTGTATTTTTCATCATCTGAAGATAAGATTTTGTTCCCTGTATGCCTTATAATCCTACATACACTTCTTGTGCCGAAGGAAATTTTTTTTACACATCTTTCTACTATCCATCACATAATTATTACACAATAAACGTAATAACTTCACTATAAATATAAAGTTGTTTAACATAGAATCTATGCTTTACTGTACTATATTTAGAGTTAAATCTAACAAAAAAGATTTCTGAAAAAAAATTTCTATTACCACTTCACAATAGAAAGAATTTTTCAAAGGAAAAGTACATGCTTTGATCTCCAAGGTACCACTGAATTCAAATCTTTACCGGGATTAATTCAAAAGAAATATCATACCTTGATTTTATTTATCTGTTCAGAGATGGTTTTCCGATCTTCTACTAATGTTTTGAGTGACTGCTTGGCCTGCTTTTTCACTGTCACAATCTCTAATTCTCCTTCTAACCAATTCCTAAAACAAGATAAAGCTTTTTAGTGGGTCCATCAAAGGTTTAGCAAAATGAAGTACCCTATTATTTCAAAGGAATTAAGCATTACAGTTTCCCAAGACAAAAGTTACAGGGCAATAGGACTTGTGTATACTGTCTTATGGTCACAGCATTTCTTTATCAATAAGAATAAAAGGTTAATAAACAATTCTTTAGCTCAATATATATAAGTCAGACCTTACCGTTTGATTTAACTTTTGCACCCTTAATGATACTCCAAGACCCAAAATATCCTTATATAATTAGGAAAAATATATATATTTTAGCCTTGGGAGAAAAGACAAGCGTAATAGTATTCATAGGACCAAATAGAAAAAACAAAAAGCCATTATTAAATTATTACTCAAGGGCTTTAGTGAGGTTGCATTCAAAATTATTTGTGTAAATGCACCTTACTCAAACATAAAATACATTGAGTTACATAAGATCAAATACAGTATAGCACAATATACTTTGTTATGGAACAAAGGAGAGGAAGTTGAGACTGATAAAAGTTATTGAAGGAATTTTCAATCCCTTGTGTAAAACTGTCTTTTCAATAGAGGCATGTATTTGGCATTACGTAATTGCAAATGAATTCAATATATATATTTCTTTATGCATAACAAAATTTACAAATAGAAAAACCAAGGATGGTAATATAAATCCTTTTTTCATACAATCTCATTAATCACAAAAAACTTTCTTTACAGTCTAAATGTTCCCATACAAACTACTGCATCACCTGTTATGCACTGCAATTATATTTTGGTTGCCTTTGTACGAATGGAAACTACTTAACTGAAATTTTACTTCACAGAAAGAATATACTGTTAGTTGTCCATAAGCTGTTGTAGGAACTCTTAAACTTTGAGAAAATACAGTAATCAACAAACTGGCTAAAAAATATGCCTACCTGATTCGACCAGTAACATCTTTATTTGCTGCACGTTTTTCAGCACCTGCTTTCTGGAGTGCCAGCGCATCCTGAAATTAAAAAAAAAATATTCTATAGAATCTTCAAGAGGATAGGCTACACTGGTATGGTTAATACAAGAATACCCATATTTTTTACATATTTTGTATAAGCATGTTTCCTCACTAATATAATAAAATATGAAATCACTTAAAATAACATGTAGCTTTTTTTATCCCCAAAAACAAACGTTTTAAAACTTTACCTAACTCCATTGAAACTATATTATATTCTAATATTTATATAAAAATATTTCTTATGTAATAGAGCTTTTAGTGGCAAAATTTCCCCCATCTTATTTCACAGTATTTACCCTGAAATGACCAAAGTATAACACTTCATACAAAAAGAAATATATTTAGCTCTATCCACATTTACCTTCACTATCAAATCAAAATAAAGGAAACTGTTCCCTAAATATAAAGCACAAAATCCACTTTTGGATTTTAGGCAGCCTAATATTATTTGCAGTTATCAAGTGGTGATAGTACTTGGAAACAAACATGACTAAGGATGAGCATCAAGATGAAAGAGAACTCATGGACAGTTGAACACAGGAATTCCTGGCACACCTTGCTCTGGAGGATGGCACCCTGTCACATCCATACTGCATGGCAAGTAACCACACAGGTGTAAGGAGAGATAGCAGAGGTGGAAGGGGAGGGGGGGGGGGGCATGACTACACACAGGAGCTCGCCGGGCAGTGAGCGTGGCAAGGTGCACTTCCTTAGAGCCAGGTGTGCCATGAATTTCTGTGTCCAACTGTAGTCTACATATAAAATTACTGCATTCATATAGAGCTTAATGCCTCAATTTTATAAAAAGACATAGGAAAACCAAAAAAATACAGTAAATGCTGATATCTTTTTGTTGCAACATCAGTTGTAAATAGCCCAAAAGGTTAAGTATAATGTGGTCTTACAAAAAGCAATCAATTAGGGGGAGGAGGGGGAAGGCAATATGAATGAAATCATTCATATAGAAATACAAGAGATTTGCATTTTCCTAACTACACAACCTACAACAAGTATGACTTTCGGCAAACGGCTGTCAAAGTTTTTAATGAGATATTAGTAGTAGGTGGCAGGCAAGCTCTCTCCCTCTCAGGAAGTGTAACCTTCACTTTGACCTTAACCAAGGACTTGCAGCATAGCTGAAGCAGGCTGTGTAACTTAAAGGTCTCAGGTTTGTATTGTTAGAAGCGCATCTGTATTCTCCGGTAGCTGAAATCAAAGTAAAAGTTATGCTACCTGGTATCCGCCACCAGTCAGCTACAACTACAACCTTGGCCGAAAGTCTTACTGCTACAGAAGATCAAAGGTTTATATTACATGTAGGAATAAACATAATTCCCTATTCAAAAATTAATTATACTAAATGAAGTTATATTACTTGCCTATAATATAGGGGAGTCTTTGATGTGCAATATTCCCTTTCCTTTACAAGGGAAGGATGATGATAAAAAGGATTTATATGAATGATCTTGCGCAAAGACAAATATGTAATGCTACAATCTCAAAAGAAAATGTAGGCCAAACAAGGTACGGACTTTCAGCACCCATATCATACAGGTGACTTCTCCCCTCAGCAAAATAAGAGAAACTGGAGGAGGAGTGGAGTAGAGAAATGGAAAATAGGGGATTGAAGATCAGTAGGAAAAAGACAGAGTACTGTATTTGAGATTGAAAAATGGCGAGAATGGGGAAGTTAGTTTACAAGGAGAGAGATTTAAAAAGTTTAAAATTTCAGATATTTAGGATCAACAGTTGCAGAGGATGGTGATCTGGGGGCAGAAATAAACCACAGAATACAAGTAGGATGGAAGAATTGGAAAAAAGTGCATGGAGTACTATGTGACAGGAAAATAGGGGATAAATTGAAAGGTAAAGTACACAGGACAGTTGTGAGACTGCAATGATGTATGGAGCGGAGACGTGGGCAATAAAGAAGACAGAAGAGAAGATGGATGTGGCAGAGATGAGAATGTTGAGATGGATGTGACAGAGATGAGAATGTTGAGATGGATGTGTGGGGTGACAAGAAGATATAAGATACGGAATGAGGTAATTAGGGGTACCACAGGAGTTCGAAAACTATCAGATAAGATCCACGAAAGTAGACTGAGGTGGTATGGTCATGTCATGAGAAGAGATGAACAGCATATTGGGAGAGTGATGGAAATGGAGGTGCAGGGAGCGAGAGGGAGAGGGAGACCAAAGCGAAGGTGGGTGGACTGTATCAAGGATGACCTTCGATCAAAGGGATTAACCGGTGATGAGGTGTGGGACAGAGGTAGATGAAGAAAGCCGACCAGAAACATCGACCCCACATAGAAGTGGGAAAAGATGTAGACAAAGAAGAAGAAGAAGATACTGCGCTATCAAAACATGACGACGGTGCAAATGATGTCATCAAGAATAAATATAACTTTAATACTTAGTGAATGTCATTTATGAAAATTTCTACATGATATTTTTCATTGTCTCCTATATATATCTGGAGGGAATCATAGTAATCATAGTAGCAAAATCTACAAAACTAAATTAATATAAGAGACAAATATCATATTGAGGAGATACATCTAGTATCAAAATGTAAACCAAAAGTAAAGTATGTTAATCAGAAAATAAAACAAAATCACACAAAGGGAAGAGAAAACCATACAAATTTGGACAAAGGGTTTCAAACTTTAAAAAATCAAATAGAAAACCATTCATAATTACAAGAAGGAAAATTTCAGAGGGTGATGATATTTTCATTTGCAAGAAGTCAAGCACCCACATCCTATTCATTTTTAATGCAAGCTACACAACTCAGTACAGTATTAATTGATAGCTACAGGGCATTTATTAATAATATCAAGATACTAGGTTTTTGTATTGAGTAATTTTCTACCAACAGTGACAATGGAAATTAATACTATTGTCAAGCAATGGTTTTCATGATATATTCAATAAGCATCAAATGGTTTTACATAAGTAAATTAACAAAATAACCAACCTTCAATCTTTTATTAATGGCAGAGGCTTCTTCCATCTTGCGCCTCAAAACATTCTGTTGTTTTGAATGCAATCTCTCCATTTTAACAATCTGGTATTCCTTACGTCTATCTTGTTCCTTAAGGCGTGCAACCTGAGATGATAATTAATCACAGAGATAATACAATTCAACTTTAAACAGTTCATTTCTTATTTGTCTACTTACGAAATAATGATAGTAAAGAAAAATTTACATAAAGGTAATACATACATACATACATATACCAAGGCCCTTCCCCCAATTTTGGGGGGTAGCCGACATCAACAAAGAAACAAAAACAAAAAGGGGACCTCTACTCTCTACGTTCCTCCCAGCTAACAAGGGACTCAACCGAGTTCAGCTGGTACTGCTAGGGTGTCACAGCCCACCCTCCCACATTATCCACCACAGATGAAGCTTCATAATGCTGAATCCCCTACTGCTGCTACCTCCGCGGTCATCTAAGGCATCGGAGGCAGCAGCAGGGCCTACCGGAACTGCGTCACAATCGCTCGCCATTCATTCCTATTTCTAGCACGCTCTCTTGCCTCGCTCACATCTATCCTTCTATCACCCAGAGCTTCCTTCACTCCATCCATCCACCCAAACCTTGGCCTTCCTCTCGTACTTCTCCCATCAACTCTTGCATTCATCACCTTCTTTAGCAGACAGCCATTTTCCATTCTCTCAACATGGCCAAACCACCTCAACACATTCATATCCACTCTAGCTGCTAACTCATTTCTTACACCCGTTCTCACCCTCACCACTTCGTTCCTAACCCTATCTACTCGAGATACACCAGCCATACTCCTTAGACACTTCATCTCAAACATTCAATTTCTGTCTCTCCGTCACTTTCATTCCCCACAACTCCGATCCATACATCACAGTTGGTACAATCACTTTCTCATATAGAACTCTCTTTACATTCATGCCCAACCCTCTATTTTTTACTACTCCCTTAACTGCCCCCAACACTTTGCAACCTTCATTCACTCTCTGAAGTACATCTTCTTCCACTCCACCATTTGCTGCAACAACAGACCCCAAGTACTTAAACTGATCTACCTCCTCAAGTAACTCTCCATTCAACATGACATTCAACCTTGCACCACCTTCCCTTCTCGTACATCTCATAACCTTACTCTTACCCACATTAACTCTCAACTTCCTTCTCTCACACACTCTTCCAAATTCTGTCACTAATCGTCCAAGCTTCTCTTCTGTGTCTGCAACCAGTACAGTATCATCCGCAAACAAAAACTGATTTACCTCCCATTCATGGTCATTCTCGTCTACCAATTTTAGACCTCGTCCAAGCACTCGAGCATTCACCTCTCTCACCACTCCATCAACATACAAATTAAACAACCACGGTGACATCACACAACCCTGTCTCAGCCCCACCCTCACCGGAAACCAATCACTCACTCCATTTCCTATTCTAACACATGCTTTACTACCTTTGTAGAAACTTTTCACTGCTTGCAACAACCTTCCACCAACTCCATATAACCTCATCACATTCCACATTGCTTCCCTATCAACTCTATCATACGCTTTCTCCAGATTCATAAACGCAACATACACCTCCTTACCTTTTGCTAAATATTTCTCGCATATCTGCCTAACTGTAAAAATCTGATTCATACAACCCCTACCTCTTCTAAAACCACCCTGTATTTCTAAGATTGCATTCTCTGTTTTATCCTTGATCCTATTAATCATTACTCTACCATACACTTTTCCAACTACGCTTAACAAACTAATACCTCTTGAATTACAACACTCATGTACTTCTCCCTTACTCTTATATAGTGGTACAATACATGCACAAACCCAATCTACTGGTACCATTGACAACACAAAACACATATTAAACAATCTCACCTACCATTCAAGTACAGTCACACCCCCCTCCTTCAACATCTCAGCTCTCACACCATCCATACCAGATGCTTTTCCTACTCTTGTTTCATCTAGTGCTCTCCTCACTTCATCTATTGTAATCTCTCTCTCATTCTCATCTCCCATCACTGGCACCTCAACACCTGCAACAGCAATTATATCTGCCCCCCTATTATCCTCAACATTCAGTAAACTTTCAAAATATTCCGCCCATCTTTTCCTTGCCTCCTCTCCTTTTAACAACCTTCCATTTCCATCTTTCACTGTCTCTTCAATAACTCAGGTTATTGAGAAAAGCTAGCATTTCCCATCTAGGTACAATCATTTTCCTACATTACCTCAAGAAAATAATTACATATAGTTATTTTTAGGAATAGGAAATTTGCTTTGAACAAACAATACAAGTTTACAATAACGACAATCTTAGTGCAATTTAGGACATCTGTTACCAGACATTATTATAAAGAGGACAACCATTCAGTCCGTGACAGAAAACTGAAAAATCATTTTCAAAGTCTTACTTCTTTGTCTTTCTGTGCCTTCCACAACCTGAATTTCTCGTTGTCTTCCTTCATTTGGCGAATTAGCTTTACCCTCATTGCCTTCATACTCTGAAATAAGATGAGTGGTTGTGATGTGAGAACCTAGTTTAAACAAAAATTTAAGCTACACCTATGTAAATCTCAAAGCCCATTTTGAAAAAACATAAAATCATAACAGAAGTTCAATATCATCATCATTGGGTAGTTTAACCAGACGATATAATATAGACAGGAAATTTACAAGTTTCTTCAGGCATAGTGAGCTACATAGCAACAAACAAGTTGTGATAACACAAATAACACTTGTATTCTAATTTAAAATGGTTGTTCTAGAAATCTTTGTCATTTGTCTTCTTATATCAAATTCGCTGTGTCTTCACATATAGGTTTTGGGTCTACTATTTCAATATTTACTGCTTTTCTGTCCAATTGTTCCTCATGCCCTGTCATCACATGTTCAAATCAACTCAATGGCATTACATAAACTTTTATGCTTTGCATTGATCAAAGATAGTTTGAAATTAAATTTAGGAGCTGTGCACATTTTGTTTCCTATCTCTTATTATTAGCAAAAGACATTCATTATCTTGAAACTTTTACTAATTGCTGAAGAAATGTATTATTTTTATTTTACTTTCCATGAAAACATATTCTATCAGCAAACTACTAATTTTCTTTTTGATATGTTAAAAGTAGGTACAGTAATTCCTTGTCCACAGAGATCTGAATTGCAGCAGCTAATATAACTCATCTTTTATAAGAATAAAAATAAAAGGAGCCCTATATAAAAGTGCAGTATTCTAAATTCTAATATTGTAAGTGTAAACTGGGACCTACACTATCTGAATAACATTAAAATTCATAAATCTCAACATCAATCTCCCCCTTTCTACATTCTATATTTTCGGGATTAATTACATTTTCAACCCCTTTTTAAATAAGAGCAATAAAATCAGTGTGCATACTAATCCTGTACATAAAAAAATCAATGACTAAAAAATACTCATAATCTAGATAATTTTCTTACCTGGATTTCCGTATTCAGTTTTGCAACCTTTTGCTCAGACTGTTCTTTCATACGTAAGAGTTTTGCCTGTTCTTTCTGCTTCTTTTTCAAATCTAAAATCTGACCTTCTAATTCTTGCACTCTCTTTCGACGCTGTTCTGCAATTCTGTAATCATAAAGAAAGGATAAATTTTCTTCCTTCAATAATCTATCTCTGAAAACCAGAACTGATAATAGTAATTAACCATCTATTTCATCCACCCACACAAATGAGAAAGGTCACTGTGATGAAAACTGATGGCAAACATAATTAGACAAAACATGACTGAACGAAACAATAAGATTAATCTTTGCATATTGGTAACCCATGGCACCACTCTAAATAAAATATCCAAATACATATGCAAATATACTAAAACTATTATTTTCCCTTCCTAAAATACACAATATTCTAAAAAATACAAAGATGCTTACAAACAAAGAATCAAAATAAAATCTTAACTAAATACTTACTTATTGCTGGTTGCACCACTAGATGCAGCTTTCAGTTGCTGCATAAGCTCATCCCTTTCCTTAGATAAAATATCTATGTGGCATTCAAGATCTTTCTTTTCTTTTTCATGCTGGAACTTCATAGCTACAAACTGCGTGTCATTGGTGCTCATCTTACTCATCAACTCTTCTTTCAAAGCAAGAGCTTTATTTAGGTCCTGCAAGAAACAAAAATAAATGAGACTCCAGGGCACTTTAGTTAATAAGTGTCAAAGGGTAAGGAATATTTTATGAACAAAAGGTCCTACATATGTTAAAATGATACTGTACCAAAAATAATCTAACACACCGATAGAAAATAAATCATTTCTTACAACTGCAATAAAGATAAGCAGTCATATAAGATAAAGGTCAACAACATACCACAACAAAGATTTCTGAGTAAAATTAACATTTAACTGTATAAACTAGAGAAAATACGGGGAAGTTTAGCTGTATTCCAAAAGCAACTTTTCTTAACAGTAACAAATGAAATATTCTGACATTGAGCCTTGCAAACAATACTGTTATACAGTATATCAGTAAAACTTCTTAGCAATAATAGCAGAAGATAACCAGTATGGTGTGAGTCCTGGTAGAACTATATGTATTAATCCACTTTGCAGATAAGTAATATACAGTAGATCCTCGCAATAACAGATGTTGTTATAATAAAGGGATTTTGACGAAGGAAAAATCTATTTCTGGGGAGAGACCTGTGGCGCCCGGTGAAAAGAGTCCTTCTTATATATCTTTTCTGATAAAACCTTCCAATTATACCAGAGAAAGATAAAAGCATGGAATGCTGAGGTTACAACCCTCGCGCGAGCACCTTTTGGGTGTCGTGTATAAAGCAAAGGCGCGTGAAATCCACTATTCACAGGTTGTCTTCCATTTAGTTAATTCCTTCGTCAAAGGGATGGGCCGATACAAAGGCCCTAGCCAACCCCCAGCGCCACACCACCCACGCCACGACGCGAGCGCCATCTGAACAACATCCTTCTTTTTGGAATCTTAAGTGTTGAATTGTTTTGTGGTGCTCTCGGTCCTTTTTATCAATCGTGGATAAAACAGACTAAATTCAATAACTAGAGTAGTTTGGTTGACAAAGGTCATTGTAAGAAAAAGTACATAGATGAGATATTTATATTTATT
Source organism: Palaemon carinicauda (assembly GCF_036898095.1). Lineage (NCBI taxonomy): Eukaryota > Metazoa > Arthropoda > Malacostraca > Decapoda > Palaemonidae > Palaemon > Palaemon carinicauda. The sequence continues at coordinate 149,068,179 of NC_090730.1, forward strand.
CACATAAAGGTAATAAAATAATTTTTATTTTATTCATTATTGGATGAATAATTCTATATCAATTAAATCAACTTTTTTCTATTCGAGCCAATCTGAAAAAATATACACACTTTCAACTGATATTGTTTACTTCTGTATCCTTAAAAATTAAAAATAAATTATATAAAGCTGTTTCTATATAATGTTTTCCCTACATATGATGCTCAAAAGGAAATCCTTGCTTTGCTATTTAAATCACCATCCACAACAAATGAACACATTTGCATATCCAATTGATAACTGACACTGATAACTTTTAGTTAACTATGAAAACTGTGGTGGTTTATAACAATTACAATCTGTGCAATATCTATAATAGAGTAAAATGTTTGGAAATTACATAGGTGAGCCCAGCTGTAAACATTGTCAGCTGAGTTTAGCGACCGATATCAAGGATATGCATAAATATAAATAAAAAGTATTATTATATAGTACTATAATTTCAAAACTTATCCTAACCATCTTATTACAAATAAAGTTTTCAGTTTACTAAAAACTATTGGTCTTGTTAGTTATCACTTGGTCGTATAAATACCTTCGTGATTTGCAATGAAACAAAGTGGCTTCCCTTTTGGGCATCACATGTAGTAATTATATGACATAAAATCAGCTTTATTTAGTTTATTTTCAATTTCTAAGGATACAGTAAGTAAAACAAAATTTGTAATAACCGCTACATAACCAAAACCTGCTGTATACACAGATAGTTTTGTAATTTAGCGGTTGTCTTATTCTACAGTACTGTACTACAAATACGAGATAAACTAATTAGAATTTGCCTCAATTTTTGGCCTTGTCTAACCTAAATGACATACACAGATAACTATGGTATTTAAATTTACAGTATTTACTTATTCATTTACAAGTATAATATTCTTGTAAAAATTCTTTTACGATTTTGTTTTATTTTAATGGCACAGAAAGTAGTAGTGGTAGTTCTCAGATTACCCACTTGTGTTTTTTAGCTCTTTACAGCATTGTTTGTTTTGATTTGGTCCCTGCTTCAAGTGATCTTTGTTTACGTGTTTCATTTAATTTACATTTCTTAATTATGTCACCCAAGGGTAAAAGCAAAAACATGCATGAACAAGCAGGATGGCCAAAAGATTACTGTACGGCAGTCTCACTAATCACATACGGAAGCAAGGGAGATTATGCCAGTAACCTCCTATCTGTCCGTCATAAGGATGAGTAGGCTGATACAGCCTGTCCTGTACTACGTTAATTACCTAATATTTGGTCAATGTAGGGAATGCAATCTGGAATGAAATACCTGTCGTAAGACGAACAATGGGTTTGGTATTTCAGCATCTTCCTACTCATTCAAGGAAGGATGGGGGAGATCTACTGCTTACAGATTTAGTCTAATAAGGATTGTGCTCAGAAGTATAGCTTACCAACATTAATATCAGATCCAGGATATTATGGTACAATCACTTCAATCCTAAATAAGGGGAAGGAAAGAAGCAAAAGAACAGGTCATTCTACCTTTCAACCAGACTTATGACACATTACCACAGTCAGGCTGGGAGGAACGTAGAGAGTAGAGGTCCCCTTTTTTTTGTTTTTGTTTCATTTGTTGATGTCGGCTACCCCCCAAAATTGGGGTTCCGAAGTGCCTTGGTATATGTATGTATGTATGTACCACAGGTAAATCTAAGAACTGTTGAATTTCCTGATGAGGGGAGATGAAGGGACTCCCATAAAGAGCTTTTCTTTGTCTAAACCACTGAGTAAGCTCAGCCAGTACCTCCTGTCCCACTGGAACAGGCTGGTTCAGTGGATATCTGGAGACTAAACACTGACCCTTCAAACACAACTGAAGGGATCTTAGGTGGCCGTGAGACACAAAGTTCGAGGAAAGGAGGCGAAGACCTTGTCAACATTGAGCTGGAATTACTATCTTGCTGATCAATCATCTGATGAAAAGACTCTCGCTGCTGCTATGTCTATCAGCATTCCCAGATACTTCGACCTCTGCTTGGTTTTGAGATTCAACTTTTACAATTCATAAGGATCCCCAGATTGCAACAAAAGATGAGAAGAATATTTTAAACCTATAGCAACTGCCTCTCGGAGGCCAGAATCAACCAATTATCGAGATACATCAGGATTCATATACAGTGCAAGTAGACCCAAGCTGACACTAGTGTCAACACTCGGGTGAACAACTGGGTGCAATTCACTGTCCAAAACACAGGATCTTGAATTAATATACCCCAATGTAGAAGGAAAAACAATGAATGACTATTTATAAGTACGTATCGTAGGTTCAAGTTAGCGGTCATACATTATGTATGTTAATAATGTAAAGCTCTTATACAGTATTTACTATTTCCAAGTTACAAGAAATATAATTACAGAACAAACCAATGTACTATTCATACTAATATCATAGCTCTTGGTGAATATATACCGTATTTCCTGTCATAAGACGCACTTTTTTCCCTGAAAAATGGACCCCCAAAATCATCCTGCATCTTAACACTAAGATAAAGTTGCCTAAGGGAGTTTGACAACCCTGAAACACCTCAGTAATGACATACAAACGCTCACGCACCGGACAAAATATAAGCCTACAATTATCCTCCATATGTAATAAATAAATTTATTTTTAATGCACTTTCTTTGATTAGGGAAGGAAACAAGATGTTTTAGTTTTGGTGGACAGCTGATGACTCACCAAGCAATCTAAATACAAACATGACAACAAATGGTATCCAAGCAGACGATACTAGGATGTATTATTGGTTATGAAATTTTTGTTTCCTCATTTTATTGATATTTTGCAATAAAGCAATATTTTGGTAATGACTTTGTTGCATAGGTTCCGAAATTATACAGATAGTTGTTGGTGAACGTAAACTTGAAAAAAAAAATTGCTACAAGATGAATGTAGTGTTACTAAGTCATCTGTAAACTAAGTACACCTAGAATCACACAAACAACAGAAGAATATTCCACCTAGTGAAATTTCTAGACAATTCTTTATTTGATCAATAATTAATTTTGTATGAAATGTGTACATGAGGAATTTGGGAAATGTTACTGGAATTTTACTTCACTACCGAAATTTGGTTTGGAGCACTTGACAACACTGCTTTCACAAAAACAAACACTTGAAAATATTGTTACAATAGTAGCAACTACGACTAGTTTTGTGGCTTTTTTATAAGAATATGTAGTAAAATTGGGATAACAAGATGTACAGCTAATTAATATTTACCTATCACATTTCATAATACACCGAAATTATGAAAATTTACTGTGCCAGACAAAAATTCACAATAGAATTTGCCGACTAAGAATTGCTGCTACGATAGGTTATAAAATCGTCAATTTCTTTTTTTTTTTTTTTTCCAAAAAATTACTTAGCTAAATATAGGGTGCGTCTTACCACTTGTAGCATCCTACGACACGGGAAATACAGAATTCTAGATATCAAAACTCTTATTCGGCTAACAAGACAAAGTAACATTCAAAAACAGTAGCTCACAAAAATTTGGAAAGCTGTTTCCTAAAAGTAAATTCTGATTTAACAGTTTTCACCCTGTTATCTAAATTTTTACTTGATCCTGAACACTAATCTCTACCAACATCTTTAAGACTGGACAAAAAAGCAGAAATTAGATCTGAATACTCCTCTGAACTATTGTACTCTCACCTTTTCTCTTACTCTTTATATACCCTATCACAAACTATTGTACTCATTAACTTGACACAATCAGCCATGAGTTTCTCTCAACAATTGGAAAATTCTAATTAAAGCCTATTAAAAAAATATGTGGCACAGAAATTAGTTTCAAACCAGAGTAAGATGTGCCTTGATAATCTTGCTTTAAATATGACTAAAAAAAGGCAAAATGTATAAGAAAACACAAATTTGGGGAGCTCCAACTGGTTAAGTAAACTTCAACAATGAAAGTAATACTGTACGATACACTTAGATTACTGGCTCCAACAGGATCGATGTCCCTAGATCTTACTCTTGAATGAGAGCAACCTAGCACCAGCTGGTCTCCTGGGGAGGGAGGGGTATAGTGAAGAAAATCTTTTAATTTTGAATGTGAAAAGCTCGTGCCATTAGAATATTAGCAAAGCTAGCATGAATCCTCAAAATAATTGTAATCCTTAGAATTGTTCATACACGCAATACCAAATGGCATTTATAAGAATATACTCGAGAGTTTACCTGACATCTGGTCTCGAGTCAAGGTCTGCATGCATTTAGTTTGACATTAGACCCACTTTCCATCTCATGCCTAAGTGATGCTTGAGTCACCTCAGTCATCTTATTTGTAAGTGATACAAATGCATTTCTGTCTACTAAATATTGCAATTCTCAACTCCCTAATATATCCCCTCTGCTGAATGACTCTACAAGTCAACATCACATTAAATTCTAAATTGTACAATATGGAGAAAATTAATACCTGCAACTCCTCGTTCAACTTCGCCTGGCGTAATGTATAAGCTGTTCCAAACTGCTTCGATGGAGACTCCTCAGAATCACTCCCTGGGTCTTTGGAATTTACATCCTTTTGATCTTCATTACCATCTTCAGTTTTGTTTATGTGCGTAGTGTTTGTTGAAATGTTGTGGCGTGATAACTCATGTTCCATCATCATAGTTTCATTCTTGCGTTGTTCACCCTGTAATTAAAAAAGACAATGAGTTCATGGTGTGATAAAATTGACAGCAATTTCTATTAAATATTGAAAGATCATGAGAATTATGAACCAGAAATCAAATGAGTAATGTAGCATAACTTGTACATTTTTTTTTTTTTTTATATGACTGAAATTAGTGGATATATCATGTATTCTGAAGTGAAGAATGCATTAGAATTGTTTAACTAATATCTCATAAAGGTAATGAGTGTCAGTACCTACAATCTTACTAATCATGACATGAATAAATCAATTGACAAGTCCACTATGACTATGTGATGGAAATAATGGATCATTTCTATAAGGAATAACAAATAATTGTTATATCATTTACAACATAAATGGGGAAGACAATGCATTAGTAATATGTAAATGCGGTGCATGGCTTTCAAAATTAGAAAAAAAGTATATAAATTACATCAAGCAATGGCAGTAGTACAAATGATGTCACTAATCATGGGCTCATTTTTAGGGGATGGTCAGCTTATCAAACGAAAAATTATTCAAGTAAAAATTTAATCAAATAATGATAAGTTGAAGGTATTTAACACTTTATCTGTTTAAAGGTCGCTCATGAATAGCAGAGGCAATGGACAGTGACAATGCCCTAGCTAGCAGGACAATGCTCTAGAGATTGACCACATACAGTATAGACTTGATCAGCGACTAAGCCCCTCTCCACTTAAGTTAACCCCTTAGCTACGAGGCTGTGTATCCGCAACTCAAGCTGTGTAAAATATTTTAACCATCACATATACTTGCTTCCTTACTCTATAATAAGCTACATTTCCATGTTTATTTCTTTTACTGCTGATTACAGAATAAATTTGTCAAAGTTTACTTTATTCTTCATGTAATTATTTCTAAATAATGGTAAAGCATTGTGAATTTATGCGTATAAGAAATCTTATATTCACTGAAATAACTGTGTCATTCCGTAATAATTCAACGATAAATAGCCGTCGAAAGATATAAAACTGCTTGTAATAATAATAATAATAATAATAATAGTGATGATGACATATCCTGATGTCACGGTGTGTATTACCAGGAATGTTTTGACGTATACTGATGTCATCGTACCGAAGGAGTTAAAAGAAAACATATTGTTTTATTAAAAATTATATTAATGCAAAGTGTTGAGCGGATGAACAACTACGATGAATCAACCATAGCCAAGGACTGTAAATCTGCCATGAGAAATTTCAACTAAAAGCCAATAGATATTATTATTATTATTATTATTAAATGCTAAGCTATAACCCTAGTTGGAAAAGCAGGATGCTATAAGCCCAGGGGCCCCAACAGGGAAAATAGCTCAGTGAGGAAAGGAAACAAGGAAAAATAAAATATTTTAAGAATAGTAACAACATTTAAATAAATATTTCCTATATAAACTATAACAACTTGAACAAAACAAGAGAAAGAGAAACCAGATACAATAGTGTGACTGAGTGTACCCTCAAGCAAGAGAACTCTAACCCAAGACAGTGGAAGGCCATGGTACAGAGGCTATAGCACTACCCAAGACTAGAGAACAATGGTTTGATTTTGGAGTGTCCTTCTCCTAGAAGAGCTGCTTACCATAGCTAAAGAGTCTCTTCTACCCTTACCAAGAGGAAAGTAGCCACTGAACAATTACATTGCCGTAGTTAACCCCTTGGGTGAAGAAGAATTGTTTAGTAATCTCAGTGTTGTCAGGTGTATGACGACAGAGGAGAATCTGTAAAGAATAGGCCAGACTATTCGGTGTCTGTGTAGGCAAGGGGAAAGAACCGTAACCAGAGAGAAGGATCCAATATGGTACTGTCTGGCCAGTCAAAGGACCCCCTAACTCTCTAGCGGTAGTATCTCAACGGGCGGCTGGTGCCCTGGCCAACCTACTACCTTTTCTGTCACAGGGAAAATATTTACTTTGAAATATCACATATACACACACACATATACCAAAGCACTTCCCCCAATTTTGGGGGGTAGCCGACATCAACAAATGAAACGAAAACAAAAAGGGGACCTCTACTCTCTACGTTCCTCCAGCCTAACAAGGGACTCAACCGAGTTCAGCTGGTACTGCTAGGGTGCCACAGCCCACCCTCCCACATTATCCACCACATATCACATAAAATATATATTTACTACATACCTGTAATTCGATTATCTTATCCTGTAGGCTCTTAATCAGATTAATTTGCTCTTCAAGCTGTGGATTTTGAGTAACATCTAACGTTTTGTTTAAAGCTTCCACAGTATAACCCGTCTGAGATCGGAGTTCTTCTAACCTTGTCTTCAAACGATCGCGTGCCATTTCAGCCTGGTGAAAAAAAAAAAAAAATATTAAACAATAGTTTACATCAACAAATCATCAACAAACACCAAAATACTTCTAGTAACTGCCAATAAATATATGACAGGCTTATTCACACTAAATCAATAAATTTATTACAAAACTTGGTTAGATTACTTACTAATAATGCTTTTTCAGCCATATTTGTGTTTTCATCCAATGCTGTTTGAAGGGCTCTATTTAACTTTTCATTTTCATCTTGATAAAGCTTCAGTTGAGATAACAAGGAATTTATCTGGAAAAAATTATATATGTCAGCAAAGTAATAAAATAAATGCTCATATTAAATTTTTTTGTTATCTTTAAACAAGATTTTACAAAATACTACACTAACCAAACTTTCTAGGGATTTGAGATATTTTCTTAATGGTCTATGGACTGATTTTGTGTATTAGACCATGCAGATGGAACTTTGATAAGGGAGAAAAAATAAATAGTATTTTGTCTCGTGAGTGGATATAGAAAATTAATGTGTAGAGAATGTGCAAACTATGCAGTGAATGTGCAAACTATGCAGTGAATGTGTCAGCACAAATCAAATAATCACTCAAAAGGCAGTAGTTTGTTCTGGTAAAGGTGTGGGAGTGGACAAGAACTGTATCACAAGAGAAGGCAAGGATTTAACAATAAAAAGTGTTGAGTTCTTTTTAAACCTGAAGTACATTTCAATAGCTCATAAGGATGAGAAGGAAGTGGAGAATAGTGCTACAAGGCAAGCAGGTGGCATTTCTCTTACCTTGTAAACACTGACTGTGAAGCTGGAAGCAAAAGTTAAGAAGATAGTAAGAAAGTGGTAACAGCATTAATGAAATTGAGAGATAGCTAGAATGCTGTTCAATATCAATGTCCCATCTTTGTCTCATCTACAGGGAGCAAAGACTAACTGTAGTACTACTCTATGCAGCAAAAGCATGGGAACCAACAATGAAATGTTAATTCTAGGAATGAGCGACTAACGAATGGTAAGCTGAGTGGTCCAGGTATGGTGGAAAAGATTATTTTACAATCTACGAATAATTGGAAAGATGGTGTTGTAATAATGCTGGAAATTGAACCAAGATTTCAAATATTGAGATGGTCAGGATATTTGATGAGCGGAAGAGCAATTGGTCAGAAAATCAGTAGATATAGAGATAGCAGAACATATAGAAAATAAAATAATTAACAAATTGAAACACAATATAAGAAAATTTTACCAAGTAAAAGTTAAAAGATGGAAAAAAAAAAGTCCCCAGATTATCTTAGATTACAGCAGCCATACAACAGTACATTAAATTGAATGGTAACTGGGATTAGAGCTGTCACCTTTTTGAGGAAGTGACTGAACCACTATATGATTTCAAAAGATTGATTTTATAATAAAGTACACTTAATGGTAAACATCACAGGAGGTACAATAATCACAACCCCTAAGTTATCAAACTGGCCACACTCATTTGACACATGGACCTTGAAAGAATAACATATAATTAAAATTCTAGAAATTCAGTATTATTATTATTACTAGCTTAGCTACAACCCTAGTTGGAAAAGCATCATGCTATGAGCTCAAGGGCTCCAACAGGGAAAAATAGTCTAGTGAGGAAAGGATATAAGGAAATAAATAAATGATATGATGAACAATAATGAACAATGAACAGTAATGAACAATTAAAATAAAATATTTCAAAAACAGTAACATCAAAACAGATATTTCATATATAAACTATAAACAGACTTGTTAGTTTTTTTTCTACATGAATATCCAACTTTCCACTGGCAATGGACATGAACTCTTAAAAATAAATTCCTTAAAAAAAAAAAAAAATTTAATCAACATTTTGAACTTATCCAATATTGTAGTTGAATGTTCATTCTTGTAATTCATTAAATAACATCTCTCACATACCTAATAGGAACCCTGCAGGCCAGTTCTATGATAGTTTTGATTATCAATTAAATGATCTATCCAAACTACATTTCTAATATTAACAATCCTTAAGGAATCCTGGATGGCAGCAATTGAGAAATTTAAAACTTATAACTTGTTACTTAATCCTATCCCCTTCACCTGTTTACTTAAATATAATAGCAAATCTCTTTGGTAAAAGTCTTTATCGCAGCATTTGAGAAATTTAAATCTTAAATAACTTGTTACTTAAACCTATCCCCTTTACCTGTTTACTTAAATGTAATAGCAAATCTCTTTTGTAAAAGTTTTAATCACAGCATTTGAGAAATTTAAATCTTATAACTTGTTACTTAAAACTATCCCCTTCACCTGTTTACTTAAATATAGAGAACTATTGTCTCCCAACAGATAACATATGCTTTAAATGCAGGTTATAGATGTAAACTATAATCAATCAGTCAGCCAATCATTGCATCATTAACGTGGAGATGCTTAACCCTATTAGTTAATGTAAGTCTAAATACTCCAGAAAGAACTGAATCAATTTGAAGGAGCAAGGGTCATGGTGAGGCTATTGACTCTATAATACAATGTGTACCATCAAAACACTTACTGAATGGTGAACTAGAACCATTAAGCAAAAATTGAAAAGTTAGCCAAGGGTTCAAGTCAAAATAGGATCACTACAACCTTCAGAAGGAATGTTAGCTTTCTTATATTGCATGAACAGCAAACTTTTCCATAAAAATAGAAAATTCTTTATCAAGCACATCACTATAAACTCCTGAGAGGTCAGTAAAAGCCTGGGCAGTACCCCATCACCATCTAAATCCCTACCCTAGTCTTCCCCGGATGCTCCCCTAAATCTAAAGAAATTTTTCTTTAACAATTGTGACACAAAGTGAACAAAGATTCTGATCAAGCTACAAATCCCTTGAACAATATACAGTACACATGAACACATCCCCATTTAAACTAAAGCTAAATTATCACTGTAACAAATTATTATTCTGGATTAGCCGAGTGAAAGAAATATGCTTGACCCATTCATTAGCAACGAGTAGTCATTATCACTTCCATACATAGCCATATAGCCACAATACAGTACTAGAGGGTTATTGAAGAGAATTAAAATGGCATTGACAAACTTCAAGTAGGAAGCCTTATGAACCTCAGGCAAGTTTCACAGAATTAATAAAAAAAAAAAAAATTACCTCATCATTGGTGGCCTGTGAAAATCCATTATTACCATTGCTAGATGCAAGAAGTTGGACCTGCAACTGCTGAACCTAGGAAAGAAAAAATCAAAACAATAAGTTGTAAGTAAAGTCCTTTCAATTGCAATACAAATGTAAATCAGATAATAAAATAAAAAATTTCTTCACTCTTTATCCTATGGTCTTTCTTCATGAACTCTCATCAGGTCCAGGTCTTTGTCTATCACCCATTTTCACAACTTCCAGGTCCTTTTTTACTGGTCTTTGTACTATTACTTTCTTGTCTAATGTTTTCTGAACAAATGTTCCTCATCCCTCCTCCTTACATGTCTAAACCCTCTCAATCTATTTTCCAGCCCTTGCACACACAATCTCTACAGCTTCATTATTCATAATATGATTTTCCCACAAACAACAACCCTGATTTTAAATATTCGATAGACATCGCTTCAAAATACATTTTTTCTTGACAGTGCAAATGTAACTGAAATCTGTGATTAGAAGGAACACCACCATATTTCGGTAACTCGCCTTACTATAGAGATACATTTTCTATTGTGCAAACAACCCGTTTTCATCAACTGACCTCATTTTTAATGGATGACTATTTTATTCTCGGCCTAGCTGGCTAATCTCTTTTATCATGAAAAAATTTTCTTGCAATGAGTTAGAAAAATCTTCACATCTAGTTTTGCAGCGTGAAAATTTTGTAAGCAGATTCTTTCGTAAAGAGAGGTATGACTGTAAATACATATATAATGAAAATGCCTCGTCTTCATAACATTGTTATCCAATTACATTTTTTTTACTAAAAACAAAAAGGATATACAGTATTACAGTGCTCTTTAAACACAGCAGTGACTCGTGAAGGAAAGCTGCTGTGATTCCATTCCATTTGGATGAGGAATTAACTTGTCATGACTTTCCCTCTAGATTAAAAATTATATCCAAGCTTCACAAAATTCACTGCAACTGTACATCATGTATGCACAACTGCTTTCAATTTAGATTTTATAACTTTTATCAACTGCTTGCCATTCAAAACACAACAAAAGTTATCATAAATACCTGTTGTCTCAGTTTTGCTAATTCAGCTGCCTGAGGATCCCGGTTAACAATGGGCTTGTTTTTAATCTTTCGGGCACGATCCGCATATCGTAGAGTGCTCAAAGTTTCTTCCAGGTTACTATCAGCAGGTGACACACATGCAAGCATTACTGTGTGAGAATTACCTCCCAAGGAATCTGAAAGTTCATAAAATGGGTATACAGTATCAATAATTTCATAAATTTACTTTCTATTCAAATTTTAATAAGAGGATGTGGTGTAGTCCAACAAAAATTCTTTTTATAGCCACTAGATCTCAAGATTAAAACAAATGATATAAAGTATCAGGAACTTCACTTCAAGTCCTATTAAATGTAATTATACATGTCTTAACTCTAAACAGTTCATAAAACTCCCACCCCAACCTACAACATTGAAAATTATATTGATGGCTCAGAGGTCTGGTTAAAATCACAAATTTCAAGTAATTTGTATTTTTCCTAACAGTACTTACCTCGAACTACTTTCTTAGGAGTATCTGGGATTCTCCTCTCAACCGACCAGATTTTTGAGTAGTTTCCCCTATCTCCGTTTTCTCTAGTGGGGTCCCTCCGTGGCGGATGGATACTCGCCCTGAGGCGACCCGGGTCAGAGTGCAAGAGCATGGACCTAGGTCTCGGTCGTCAGTAAGCTTTTGATAACAATACATACGAACTCCTGCAAGACACTCGGGGAAGGCTGGGCGGGCCATAACCTCGAATCAACAAGGTGATATCTTCTTAGGTGGAAAGGTCAACCCCTCTCAGTCTACAGATGAGGCTTAAGGCTGAACGATAGCCTTTAATTGCCGAGACTGAGAAGAGTTTTTCCTCCCTGAGATACACAAGGAAGTCCAACACTAATGGAAGAGAGGGATCGAGTGGAGACACGCCTCGCCCTCAACACCAAGCTGCAAACACTCTCCATCTTGCTTGGTAGAGGTTTGTGGAAGATTGGCACAGGTGCCTGGACATGTGCTCAGCCACCTTCCCTGAAAAGCCTCTGCTTCAGAGGAGTGACTGGACAGCTTCCCGGCATGAAGCTTCAGGAAGGGGATTCTCCCATGGGGGACACCACTGTGTGGCTGCGTCAGCAGAAGGGGTTCTGGAGGAAGAAACCTTGGAACCTGAACCAGCATGGAAAGAAGGTCTGCGTACCATTCTCTGCTTGGCCATGCCGGAGATAATAGGGTTAGCTTGCAGTTCCGGGAGGTCCTGAGTTTATTGATCACCCTTCTGAGCAGGCAAAAGGGTGAAAAGGCGTACACGTCCATGTTGTCCCAAGAATGTTGAAGGGCGTCCTGGATCGCTGCCTGATGGTCTGGAACTGGGGACCCGTAGCGGGGAAGTTTCGCATTCAGAGAAGTGGCGAACAGGTCTATTGCGGGGAAACCCCACAAAGCTATTACTGTCTTCGCTACTCGAGGATCCAAAGACCATTCGCCACTCAACACTTGGTGATGCCTGCTCAGTTGATCCGCCACGATGTTTCTCTGGCCCTGAATAAACCTGGCTGTGAGAGAAATGTTGTGACCTTCCGCCCACTGGCAAATCTGGACCGCTAGCAGACAGAGGTCTCTTGCCAGAGTACTCCCTTGTTTGTTGATGTACGAGACGGCGGCGTAGTTGTCGCTCATCAGCACCACCTCTCGTCCTTGTAGATCTTTTACAAAGTATTTTAGGCCTTTCCAGGCTGCTAATAATTCCAGGTGATTTATATGGAGAGTTTGTTCTATCGGAGACCAAACTCCTGATGCTAATTTCGGGCCTAGGTAGGAACCCCAGCCCCGTAGCGATGCGTACGAAAAGAGTTTTAACTTCAGACTGGGGCTTTGGAGGGGAATGCCCTTTTGGGTATTCTCTCTGGTTGACCACCAATGAAGATCTTGTATCACCAGAGCTAGAACCTCCACTGACAAGAATGGGGAATCGATTTTTTGAGACTAATGGGTCTTCAGATGCCACTGGAAACTTCTCATTCTTGATCTTCCGCCTGGAACTAGTTTTTCCAGGGAGGGAAGACGGCCCAGAATTCTCTGCCACAAATTGGCTGTAGGAGGCAGGGGAGACAAGAGTTGAGCTATGGATTGTTCCAGTCTCCGAAGTCTGTTTTCCGAAGGGAACACCCCCCCTACCTGGGTGTTGGACATACCCAGATAGTTTAAGACTTGGGTTGGAATCAAACAAGACTTCTCTGCGTTTACAAGGATCCCCAGGTCCTTGAAAAGGTCTAGAAGTCTTCTCAGGTGATCCAGAGCTAGCTCCCTGGACGAGGCCAGGAGTAGCCAATCTTCTAGGTACCTTAACAGTCGTATCCCGTGCTTGTGAGCCCACGAGGAAACGAGTTCGAAAACCCTCGTAAAGACCAGTGGGGCGGTCGAGAGGACGAAGCATAGGACTTTGAACTCGAAGATTCGACCCTGAACCAGAAAGCGCAGGAATTTCAGATATGCGCGATGGATCGGCACTTGGAAACATGCGTCCTTAAGTCCACAGATGCCATAAAGTCTCCTGGACGCACCGCTTGGATCACAGAGGCTGTTGTCTCCATTTTGAATGGAGTTTGCTTCACAAACTGATTCAAGGTAGAGAGATCGATTACTGGTCTCCAACCTCCCGAGGCTTTCTCTACCAGAAAGAGGCGACTGAAAAACCCCGGGGAGGTGTTTGAAACCTCTTGTATGGCACCTTTTAGAAGCATGCTCTGGATCTCCCGAGCTAGGGCTTGCTGTTTCCCGGGATCCCGAGGGACCTGAGAGGACGAGATAGGGGAAGGAATTAGAGGAGGAGAGCCTATGAAGGGGATGCGGTACCCCCAACGAAGCACCTTGATGGTCCATTCACGGCCCCCATAGCCTTCCACCTCCTCCAATTCTCCTGCAGGCACCCCCCTACACACTACGAGGGGGGAGCCGTGACCCTATTTCTGTCTAGGGTTCCTCCCTCTGCCTTTAGCCTTGGGAGGAGCCGACTTTCCTCTGCCCATAGGTTTGACTATAAAAGAGGGGCGGCTGAGGCTCTTGGCTGAGAGTGGAGTTGCGGTTGTGGTTTTAGGTTGTGGAGTTGGCTGCTGTTGCATTGTGCGATGGGAGGCAGCCTTTTGCATTGCGGTGTCCTGCGTCTCTTTCCTCCAAGTATCTAAGGCAGAGGAAACTGCTTGATTAGAAGAGGAGAGGTTGCAGAAGGTCCGAGTTTCTCAAATCTGATTTCTTGGCCTTACCGATGCTCCTATGAAGTCTGGAAACTACAGATTCCCTCCTTTTGAGGACCCAATTACCCTACATGGTTGCAGTTGTAGCAGTTAGGAAGTCCATTGTCTTGGCCCCACCAGCTAGGACTTCCTGTAGGGACTGCATAGAGTTTTGGTTTGATAGGTCTTCGTGACTCGCTAGGTAGCCGACTGTGCCTGACCACGTGTCAAACCAGGATAATGCCTCCAGAAGGGACATTGAAGCTGCTTCCATTGCCAAGGCTTCTGTGGCAGAAAAGGAGACTGGGAGAGAAGAGTGTCTCTCTGAAGAGCAGCCAGGTGTGAGCCTTGCTGTGAGGGGATCCAGGGTCAGAAGAGAAGGGTTGGCGTCTCTGACCTTGTAAAAGCGCTTTTGCCTCGAAAACAGGAATTGTAGAAGTTTATGGGATCCTTGCCACTTCAAGGAATCCGTTTCCCCCCGAGACCTTCCTCAGACGGCCTGCAGTGTGAATAGAACAGGGAAGTTCGATTCTGGCTTTAGGGTTTGGTGGAGGACGACATAGTCTGTCTAAAGCTGGAGCATCGGTATGTCGAGGCAACAGATGTAGATCGCCAAGGCCTGAGATATTACACATAGTTCTTAGAGCCCTCAGATAGGATGACTCTTAAGTCCTTTGATGGTTGCTCTTCCGAGGAATCTTCCGGTTGCGCTAATTCCTTGCGAGGAAGGGAGATAGAAGTCAGAGTGTCTGGAGGTAACGGCGATGTAGGAGACTCCCTTGCCGTTGTTCCAAGGGAAGGCTGAGTGCTGGATAATGGCGCCGCGAGCGCCTGACCTCGCCTGGAAGTCGATGGTCTAGGCGTAGGTGATCGAATTATCGTTACTGTCTTAGTAAGGTTCGTAGAGATTCCTCTTTTTGAAGGGTCTGAAGAACGAGGTAGAAGAGGTTGCATTGATCGGCAATCTGGCCTTTTCACTCTGCTCTCAACAGAGGAGAAGAAGGGTTGAACCCCTGCGTCTTCTCCCGAGGTTCTCGTGAGGCTCGTATTCCGTAACTCATTAGGGAGCAAGAGAACCGGAGCTGTCCTGTCTGAAACACGAGGGCGAGGTGATTGACCCCGCGCGAATATGCCCGGAGACTTTCGCGATCGGGAGGTTGAAGGACGAGAGCGCTCTCTCTCTCTGATGATACGTAGCGACGGTGAGAAGAGCTCTTTCTCCCTTTCCTAGAGCGATCTGAGCTCCTCAAACTAATATGTGAAGGAGAGGGATCGCGCTCAGGGTACGCTTTTCCCTTGTCCAGGGCGCGTTAAGATGAAAAATCGTGGGGAGAGCTTCTCCAACGGGAGCGCTTATTACGCCTTGAAGAACTCTCTTGTGACGAAGAGCGAGAACGTATCTTAGCGCTCTTTTTCTTGAAGCACCTAGAGCGCCTCGATGATCCCTCGTGAGAGGAGGTCGATAGCGAGGCAGAACGATGACGCGAGGAAGCGCTCTTCTTATGTTTGTGACGAGAGCGCTTATAGTCTCTCGGCGAGACATTTCGTGAAGAGATAGAAGGCGAGGAAGAGCGAGAACGATGATGTCTCTTCCTATGTCGCCTGTCTCTCCGACGAGAACGTCTGGGCCAAGGAGAGCGAGCTCTCCTTTTCCTCTTCTCTCTCTCCCTCCTAGCCTCCGAGGAGGGCGAGGACGATAATGATGATGAGGAGGAGGAGGAGGGGAAGGTACTGCAATATTTGCGCTTGCGACACTGTAATTTTGTAGAAGCGCAAGCGAGGTGCGAAGTAGGCGCCACCGGAGCTGAATTTACTATATCTACTGAAACTCCTGCGGGCGCCGACTGAGTTGACGGGAGGACGGCGAGGTCCGGAACTCCCGAGGGTTCCAAAACAGAAGGGACCTGAAATAAAACTGTGCCCGTGAGGAACTGGTTCCCCAGTTTCTCCGAAGGAGAACCAGGGAGTCCAAGGGCAGGCCATACCGCTCGTACATGATCTGGAATGGAAGCGGTAATAGTCATTCCCGGTGGCGGAAAAAATTGTCCCAGTGGGAGGGGCAACGTGATCTGCCTGACCAAGGGGAATGGGGGTCAAGTCAATGGTGCCGCTCTTCCTTGACTTCCCCCAGGAAGATGGAGGCAAGGAAGAGTCTGAAGGGAGAGATCGAGAGGCCGAAGAAGAGGCCCGAGATTCCTTACCTTTCGACGGCGAACCTGGAGTTAAAGAATCTTTTTTGGATTTCTTCTTCTTCCTCTTCACGAACTTTTCCCAAAGAGAGGGCGACCAATCTCTACATACTTGGCAGGGGGAGCCTTCAGAAAACCTATGACCTCTGCACGAAGGGCATAGGGAATGAGGATCCACCTCCGGTGGTGACATAAATGTGCCACATGATTTCGGAGGAACCCCGGGACACTTCCTCATAATAGAGGACATCACATCTAACAAAGAAAGAGTTAATTAAAAACACAATAAAGAAAGACTAGTCTGCCAGTCAAACAAAAGCAGGAGCAGCAGTGTTACCGCTGCGACGGCTAGAATTCGATTGAAGGTATTCAGTAGCTACCGACCGGCAGTCCCCCACCACTAACAGATGGATAACTACCGGCCCGGTCATTAACGACCTTGTTAAGGTTTACTGCCGTATTTTCCAGCTCACGATAGAATATCTCCTATAGTAAAGAATGAGGGTTTGTATCAAGTGTAGGAGCAAAAAAAAATTAATTAGTTATTACTCATCAACAAATTGCTTAAAATGTAATTTGTGTCACTGCTGTAAAGAAGTCCAATAAAAACAGGTATAATAGTGGAATATGGACCAAGAGTTCTAATAAGCAGTATGCAAAGAAACACACCCTCCTCTTACATGACAGAAGGATAAGACACCATCATGAGGCAATAAAAAATTACACACTAATTGAATCCGGCTGTCAATGAAGTTACAAACTGGTTAAATTTATACTAAAGGCTATAAATTATCCCATAATTTTATCTTAATTAGGTGAGATCTACTCTTAATGTGACTTGACTCCCTAAAAGGTTACTTACCTTGAAGTAGTCTGGTAAGCTTGGAATCTCTGTAGGGGATATGACCTCGATTATTATCTTCGCAGAGGGCTGATATCACATTACCAAGGGCAAGCAAGCCTTTGTTTATATTAACACCCTCTTTAAAACGTTCTCCTGTTGCCCCAGTCTTTTTTGCTCGTTCACTCCCAGCCAAATCCACTAAATGAAACTTGGAACTCACAATATTTTCCCTAGAAAAAAAGAAATGCATGTCAACAATGTATGAAAATTTGACTAGAAAAATTATGGGAGACAATTAATTACTGTACAATGACAATGAGATACAAAATATAAATATAGTACAAAATTGATCAAACAAGGCAAACTGCAACACAGTTTTCCTCTTGGAACTTCATGCATCAAAAAACTTAAAACCTCTTTTTTTTTCTCAAGACTTTGAAAGACTTTGAAAAAATAATGCACAGTATCCTACAGTTGTGAATTTGTGAAACATTAAAATAAAAAAGTATACCCACATTACCTTAAATAATGGCTAAAATATTCTACAATCTTTTTCAAGAAAATTTGGGAAAATTACATGTTAAATCATGACTAAAAATATTTGGTATCATCTTATAAGAAGCCAGAAAAGCACTCAGAGTGCAGACCTCCGTGGCTCCACGGCAGCTTACTTCTCGAAACCAGCTTGCCTTAGGGGATACAGTAATTTGGTCGACCTTTTGCTTAACCTTGACCTTTGGCCTAAGATGTTTCAAAATTGAATCACTTCCACATCTCAACATAATAATTAATCCCTCAAAGTTTCACTGCTCTATGAGTAAAATTGTGGCCAGGAAGTTGTTCATAAATAAACGGGCAAAAAAACAACGTCCTTCAAACTTTGTTGAAGGATAAAACAAATGAAATAATAAGTCTGGGTGACATTCAGACTGGTAAACAGAGATGGTTTGAACAAATGAGGAGGTGAAGATACAGTATCTCTTATTAGCAATTATTTTTTCCATTTTAATACAATTTGACAAGAATACCAAGAAGCAAGGTTGGATTCACACAAAAATGATATAGCTAAAATGTTGTACACTGGAATAGCCAAACACCATAGGTCAGACATCAGATGAGAACAGGATGAAAATTCAAGCACAGTTCAAATCCTCATCAACAGTTTTATATGGCATAAGCTGTGATGTGAGGTCTTCACTTTTGTCTCTTGAAATAAGGCCTCTCCACTTTTTTGTCTAGTAAAATTCCTGTCTGAACTCCAGTTGAGTCAAGACCTTTAATTATGCCATTTTATGAAAGCCTTCCCAACTGAACTCGGCTGAGTCCCTGGTTAGGCTGGAGGAACGTAGAGAGTAGTCCCCTTTTTGTTTTGTTTCTTTGTTGATGTCTGCTACCCCCCAAAATTGGGGGAAGTGCCTTGGTATATGGATGGAAGAAAGCCTTCCTCAGTCTTCACTACACTTCTTTTATTTCTACTAGTCTTAGTCCGGCTACTTTTATAATGTGTAATGATGCATACCTTTTCTGACAAACTGGTGCTCTACATTCTTAATGAATGCTACATGCTCAAGCCATATAAAATCTATTCGCTAGCAATTGAACACCGCATTTGCTGTTCAGAAATTTCTGTCCACTTCAAGTTCATTATCACTTTCTTTCACAGCACTTTCTCAATGCCAGCTTCAAAATCAACTGAATATATATTTCTGCGTATAAGACGACCTTTAGATAAGACGAGGTCAAACATTAGGGCAACTATTAATGAAATTATGTCATACCTGTTGTATAAGATGACTGGAGAATTACAAAATCATCAGTGTATACCCCAGCTTTTGCTGTAAACAGTACTGTACTTAGAAATCAAAAATAAATTAAATGAAGTCGATTTGATATCATGTTTTTCCTAAACACGCCCCCTAAAACAGAAACCAATATTTTGTTTACGTTTCATCGCCGATCATAACAAACAAATGAATGCATTTACACACCTGTGTTACCGTTTGCAGCAACATATCTTACCACGTATTTGTTATGTAATGATGATGTTATTACTGTACTAATGCCGATTTACTTCCTTTATCCTTAGAATTCAAAATAAATAAAATAGGAGTCATTTTATATCATGTTTTTCCTAACCATACCACCTAAAACAGAAACCATTGCTCTGTTTACGTTTCACTGGCGATCATAATGAACAAACACATTTACACATCAGTGATAACTAATGATACTTAAGACCTTTTCGAAGAAATTGCTACACACGTCACATAACAGGAAAATAAATTGTTTTTTTATTTTCAAGATAGAATTGGAGAGCAAGTTCAATGCCATTTCAAGTTCACTAACAGATGAAAAAAATATTAACACCAACTTACCCCTCATTCTTGTTTCTTTGTTCGATATGTAATGAAAAGATAGCATGGGAACGACTAGATCTTGCATTCATGGCAGTTGCTCCAGTTGCTCTGTTCACTGCCCCCTGAAAAGTGAATAAAAAAATAAAAGCTCCTCTGACTTCTATACTGGCATGACATTTATACAAGTACGGATTACTTATCAATTCTTCTGCCATGGATGAAAACAGCAACCACAGAGGGAAGACCGCTTAAATTTTAAAAGAATCATTACAAACTTCCTAGGCTACTTACACAAACAACACTTGGATATCAGTTGCTAAAGCATCTTAAAATGTGAATGTAATACAAAAATTAAATAATTAATTATGACTAGTAATCTAATGCAAATGATTATGTGAAATTAAGTATGAAAATTAGGAAAATTTATTAATAAAAATACCAAAAATGAAGTTATTCTAAAGCTCATCACTTATAAACCATAGAAAAACTTATTGAAATTACATAAGAATATTCATGTATCTTACCATGGGAGCGGTTTTCACCCAACTGGAATAAATCACAAATTTCAAGTAATTTGTATTTTTCCTAACAGTACTTACCTTGAACTACTTTCTTAGGAGTATCTGAGATCGCCTCCCAACCGACCAGAATTTTGTGTAGTTTACCCTATCTCCATTTTCTATGCGGGGGAACCTCTGGCGGAAGGATACGCGCCATGAGGCGACCCAGGGTCAGAGAGCGTGCTCGCTCAGGTCTCGACCTTCAGTAAGTTTTATGATAGATAGGTTTCTAATAGTCCTGTAAGACACTCGGGGCAGGACGGGTGGGCCATAACCCGAAAGTAGTTCGAGGCAAGTACCGTTAGGAAAAATACAAATTACTTAGAATAGGTGATTTGTTCCAACACGGAGTACTTACTGCGAACTACTTTCTTAGGAGACTTATACTTTAGGAGGTAGGACTGGCCTTCCGGACCTAGAGACCGATGACGAAGGGAAAAGAGGAACCTAGATAGGAGTCTAGATTCTGCTGACCCAAAAATAGAAACGATAAATTAGGGAAAACTACGCAAAAAACTATCTTAGTGTCTAAGTAACTCACCTCTGTAAAAATCCTCGGAGACGTATTCATTCACTGACAGTGTATCCCATGGAAGGTGAAGGACTCTAGGGTCATGTAGGGGAAGGGTGATAGGGGGGCAAAGGTAAGGAAGGAACCCGTCTCTCTTGGACTTACCGCCCACGGCTTCCTCGGGGCTACACCTTAAATCTTTTGGAGCGCAGAAATGACAGGGCCAAGAGAGAACCCGTCCAAGGATTTTCTCGAACATTCCTTTAGGTAGTGAGCCGTAAAGGTGGACTGCCTTGACCATGTGCCTGTTCTCAGGATCTGGCCCACTGCCATGTTCCTCTCGAAGGCCAACGAAGTACTCAGGCCCCTAATGTCATGGGGTCTAGGCTTCCCCGGAAGAGAGACCCCCGAACTGTTGTAGGCTTTCATGATTACCTGCCGCAGCCAGAAGGAGATCGTATTCTTAGAGACCGGCTTCTTCACTAGTCCTGAGGAGACGATCAGACTCTTGGTCTCAGGGCGAAGACTGGCCGTTCTCTCTAGGTACTTACGTACCGCTCTGACTGGGCACAGTAGCAAGTCCCTCGGGTTGTCTGAACGCGGGATTGCTGGCACTGAGAACCCCTCAAACCTAGGGTCCCAAACAGCTGGGTTCTGACTGAGTCTTGGCTACGAAGGTAGGCAAGAACCTGAAAGTAGCTTCTTGCTACCCCTTCGAGTGTGAGATCTCGTAAGACAGCCCATGAATCTCACTTACTCTTTTTGCCGACGCAAGGGCTAACAGGAAGACCGTCTTGAGGGTGAGCTTCTTGTCCAGGATATCTTTGAGAGGCTCGAAGGGGGGCTCTGAAAGCATCTTCAGCACTCTAGCCCACTTAGTCCCTCAGATAGACCAGGAAGTCGGCTATCTCGTGAATGGAGGCCGCTAACGGCCTGATGTTCTTCGAGGTGCACCATTTGGTAAAAGTAGCCCACTTTGCTTGGTATAACGCGACCGAGGACCGTCTTAGGTATTCTGACATCCTTGCTGCGGTCTTCGACGAATATCGTTCCTTCCTCAGGAGACACTCTATAACCTCCACGCGTGAAGGCGGAGGGACCGAGGGTTTTCGTGAAACCTTTGGAAGTGAGGTTGTCGGAGAAGGTCTGGCCTATCCGGAAGGGGCCAAGGTGGAAGGCGCGCCAGTTCCTTTAGGTCTGCGAACCATTCTCTATCCGGCCACCAGGGCGCTACCAAAGTCATCCACAGGTTGTTCCCCCTCCTCACTCTGTTGAGTACTTGTCTGAGCATCCCGAAGAGGGGGAAGGCGTATAGGTCGAGATTGTCCTAAGGATGTTGAAAAGCGTCCTCGAACACTGCTGTTGGATCTGGCACAGGAGAACAAAACACAGGGAGCTGTGCGTTTAATCTTGTGGCGAAGAGGTCTATTACCAGAGAGTCCCACTTCAGGATGATGGTCTTAGCCACTCTTGGGTGTAGGGACCATTCCGACCCTACTACTTGACCCATCCTGCTGAGGCCGTCGGCTAGAACGTTCTTCTTTCCCGGAATGAACCTTGCTGTGATCTTTATCTGTTCCTCCTCCGCCCATTCCAGGAATTCCATTGTGAGACTGCACAGCTCCTTCGATTTCAGTCCTCCTTGCTTTTTCACATAGGCCACCCGTGGCGTTGTCGCACATCAGAACCACGGTGTTTTCCCGGAGTGGATGGACGAACTCTCGGCATGCCCTTTGCACGGCCATCAGTTCTAACACGTTTATGTGCCGGCTCCTATCCTCGGAGTCCCATTTTCCTTTCGCTGCCTTGTCGAGAAGATGGGCTCCCCAACCCTCCTTGGATGCGTCCATGAACAGCAGCATCTCCGGAGGGTCGACTGCGAAGGGCATTCCTTTGAGGGTGTTTGTTCTGTCGTGCCACCACTTCAGAACTTCCTTCGTCTCCGGGGACACCGGGACTATCCTGTGCGGGGAATCCCCCTGGTTCCAGAGCTCCTTCAGGTTCCACTGAACGCTCCTGAGTTTGAGCCTCCCCTGGGGGACCAATTTCTCCGACACGAGGTGGCCTATCAATCGTTGCCAGTCCTTGGCTCTCCTGGGCTGGCCCGACAGGAAGGGCCAGAGTATCTGATCTAGGTTGTCTAGTCTCTCAACGGAGGGGAAGGCTCTCGCCAACCGGGAGTCTAGAACCATCCCTAGGTAGGTCATCCTGGTGGAGGGTACCAGCTGTGACTTCTCCAGGTTAATGGTGATACCCAAGACACCGCAGAACCGCAGAAGTTTCGCGCCTTGCTCCCTCAGTGCTCCCTCTGAGGCTGAAAGCAACAACCAGACGTCTAGGTACCAAATCAGGCAGATGCCCTGTTCATGCGCCCAGGCTGAGACTGTTGCGAAGACCCACGTGAAGACCTGAGGAGCTGTCGACAGTCCGAAGCAGAAGGTTCTGAATTGTAACGTCTGGGTACCCCATTTCACTCTTAGGAACTTCCTGCTGGAGGGGTAGACAGGGATCTGGAAGTAGGTGTCCTTGAGGTCTATGGACATCATGAAGTCCTCTTCCCTCAAAGCCGCCAAAACCGACTTCGGGGTGTCCATCTTGAAGTCGGTCTTGCACACGAACTTGTTGAGGGCTGAAAGATCTATGACCGGTCTCCACCCCCCTGTCGCTTTCTCCACCAGGAAGAGCCTGCTGTAGAACCCCGGTCCTGGATCCTTGACTGGCTCTACTGCCCCTTTTGCGAGCATGGCCGAAACTTCCTCCTGCAATGCTCTTCTTCTCAAGGGGTCCTTGGGTGCCAACCACTCCGCCTGCTGGTCCGGGATCAGAGGGGGCAGTTCCGCTAGGAAGGGCAACCTGTACCCTTCGTTCAGTACTGCAACGGTCCACGGATCAGCTCCGTGGTCCCGCCAAGCTTGCCAAGAGTGTTTGAGGCATCCCCCTACCTTCGGCAGGAGTAGGGAGCCTCCCTTCCTATATCCTTCGAGAGGCGCGGCTGGAACGTTCTCTCCTGGAGCTAGAGTAGGTAGGCCTGAAGTTTGCCTGAGGGGCCGAAGTACCCCTACGGGAGGGCTGCAAGGGCTGGTGCCAAGACACCGACGGGGTGTCCCTTCTAGGCTGGATCAGCGAAGTGCGGGGTGGGTGAGAGACATCCGAAGAGTATCTCCTTAGGGCAAGTCGTCTTGCCGGTGGAGGTCTGGGGTCTCCCGCTTCCTTAAGTTTCTTGACCCTCTCCATAGTCTCTTCTACTGCCTTCAGGGGGAACACCGACTCGCCCCACAGAGGTAAGTTCCTCAAGGCTCTTGCCTTTCTGTCCGGTAGTCTCCTGACCAGCTTGCTCAGGACTGTGTCCCTCTTCCGCAGGACCCAGTTGGCTGCCTGAGAGAGGGACTGGTACGAGAGGAACTTGAGTGCTTTGCCCCCCGAACTAATCAGCTCCCTCAGCAAGGACTGATTCTCGGGGACGGAGAGGTCGTGAGAGGCCTGAAAGCCTACCAACGTGCAGGCCCACCAGTACAACCATGACGATACGTAGACTAAATCCCGGGCCATATCCTCCATCATGGAGGTTTCTGCCGGAGAAAAACACACCGGAGCGGAGGATGCCCTAACTTCAGCCGCTCCCTGGTTCAGGATAGCAATCGTTGGCTCCACCATACAGGGACCTCTGCAGCGCCCCTCCGGGAGATAAAAGCGTTTCTGCGTTTTAAGACCCTGGGGGAGTTTGGAGGCACTCTGATTCCTGGGCGCACCCGCCTAGCTGGCTATGAACCTATCTATGTGGTCCATACCCAGCCTAACATCCCTCGCCAGGGGAAGAGCCAGCGAAGGCCTCTGCTGCACAGGGTTATCCTAGCCTGCTAAGACCAGAGAGCCAAGCTTCATCTGTCGAGGGTTTCGGCTCATCCAGCCTATGATGCCGCCTGATGAGGGCTAGGACCTTCCTATAGGTGGAGACCTCGTCTGTCGAACATTCGCCGCCATCCACGGGGCCTTCGGCCAACTGGTCCTCCGCCTGAGTAGGCACGTCTACGACGGAGGGTCCCGCGTGAGGTGGAGGAATCTTTTTCTCGTGGAGAGCCCTTTGCGGCTCGACTCGCTGAGCGGGCAGCTCCGCTGGGACGGAAGTAGCCGTCATGGGTCTACTCCCTCCTGCAGAGATCCATGGAGCTGAGGGTTTCCCCATGCTGGGCGGTTGATTCCTTCGTTCAGGGCGGGCCATCGAAGAACCAGAGGCCGGGACAAGGCTGCCAGTCCGAAGGGGCGACTCTCTTCGCTGGGCGGATGAAGTCGGAACCTTTGCAGACTTATGCCTGTCGACCGAGACCTGGTGCGATGACTTCCGTTGATGATCGGATCTGCTGGAGGAGACGTACTGTACCGCGAGGATGGTGAAGGAGCTCTAGGGAGCCAGCCAGAGGTGCTCGGGGCTGCTGAAGCTCCTAAGAGGTGGCTGCGGGGGATGGTGACTCGCACCCATTCGCCTTTTGACGAGCGGCGGCTCCTGTGTTTCCTCGTGGGGGATCTGGAACGTCTCCTGGCGTGGCGTGATCGGGAACGGGACCTCTCTCGTCTCCTCCTCGAGTCCCTCGGAGGACCTTCGTCCTCCGAGGAGAAAGAGTACGACCCAAAAGAGGACACCGATGACTGGTAGGAACGTGCTAAATCGTCCGAGGCGTCCCGAGTTGCTGGTGGATCTTCATGCCGGTCCACTGGCGAAGAAGGTTGAAGAAAGACGGGCAGGAGCGTTGCTGACGGCGCCAGGGGAGAGCGAGGCACTTTCTTGAGGACAAACCAGGTGTCAAACTCCTCTTCCAGTCTCATGGGCGACCTGAAGGGCATCCTCGGCGGCACCCACGCGAGGGGGTCCGAACTCGGTGAATCTTCCTTCTCGGCGTCTCCCCCGGCCGCTGACGTACCTGAAACGCAGACCCCAGAAGCGGGGGAAGAGGCTGTAGCGGGCTTCCCCCACATAGGATCGTCGGAAGACAGGCCCTGCTGGCACCAGGACCTCGTCTCCCGAACACACTCCTGTCCCTCCCTCAGGCCCCCCACTTGCCTGAACCGACACAACATCCCCACCAACAGACATTATAGACTCCTGGGGAAGAGCAATGGGCTGCTTCCCCGCAACGGACTTACCTCGTACCCTACTCTGGGTAGGGGAAGACGGCAGAGAAGCCCTTTCCAAAGAGGCATCAGGCGAAGCAAGAGGCGAGGCAATGCTCGACTTCTCCGGTGATCTCTTGGTAGCCGCCTCCTTTTTGGTGCCGTACCGCACTCACTGAACTTCATTCCAGGATTCACACTCCGGACACGTGGTTGTAGGGGAACACACAGTGCCCCTACATAACGAACACAAAGAGTGGGGGTCGATTTCCGGCTTGGAAAGAAAGGCCCCACAAGATTTACCGGCCACAGGCCTGGGGCAACGACGGGGATTCTCCTTAACGAACCAATAAGCACCAAAACGACAAAGGAACACAGAGGGAAAGGTAGGATAAGGTAAGGTATGAACACAAGGGGACCATGTGGGACACAAAGGGTCGCACTGGGTAAGGAGAGCGCGGCGAGATGTTATCACGACGCGACCAGAAAACTTACTGAAGGTCGAGACCTGAGCGAGCACGCTCTCTGACCCTGGGTCGCCTCATGGAGCGTATCCTTCCGCCAGAGGTTCCCCCGCATAGAAAATGGAGATAGGGTAAACTACGCAAAATTCTGGTCGGTTGGGAGGAGATCCAAGATACTCCTAAGAAAGTAGTTCGAGGTAAGTACTCCGTGTTGGAACAAATATACTTTTAAATAATAAAATAATTTCCCCCCCGAATCAAACTATAAGATCTAATAAGGCCATACAGTAGTTTTATATCTGTACACAAATTAAAGTTTTGAATACAAGCAGCATAACCCTACCTGCTCCAAACACTTCATGGTTTCCGTCAAAGTTGTAACAGGAATTTCGGTAAGTCCAACTATCTTGATTCCACCTCTAGAATCTTCTCTGATGTCTACAGCACACTCATCTTTGGTTTTGTTGCTAAGGAGATCAAACAGAGTTTCCTTATAGAGCTGAAAATATAAGAAATACACTGTAATACTGTACTTTATAATGATTTATTTCTGATACGGCTATACGCTGAATTTCTGAAAACATATTAAATACATTGCTATCCCACGGGAGGTGCCGTTACATAGGCTATGCCTTCGTCCATAAGCCTCAACACACATGCAGCATTAACATGCCAGTTGTAATCAATGAACAGGTATCATGACATATTCCACAGGTTACATTTTTTCATCTAGGGAAGACTTGAAAAAACTATGGGACTTACCAGACAGTCCTTCACAGGACTGTATACATTTTCAAAACGGGTCACTAAGGCCGCATCCCATGATGCTAAGACCACACTAATTCAGTCTTGCTCACCCCAACTACCCACTAACAAAAGAAACAAAGGGTAACATGGAACTAGCACTGACAGTGAATGCATATTGAACAATTTAATCCTTTTTAATCTTTGAAAAATAGAGCTAAAACAAATGGTAAAGAAACCCAATATAGTAAGAATTGGAAGCAGCTCCAAATGAGTCAAATATTGCTCAGTAACAAAGCAACTGATATATATATATATATGAAAGCTAAGAGAAATCCATACATCATTTGATTCCTTTTAAGATTACATTCGCGAGACTTCACACGAAGATGAAAAAAGTGAAACAAAACTTTAGCATGAGAAGGTTGTCACAAAGCAGTGATGTTGTAGTTAAGTCTTAGAGAGTGAAGGTGGGTTGTTAATGCTGAGTTGGAGTGGAAAGAGGGTAAAAGCAGAGCACTGGACAGAAAAGGCTAGGCAGATCTCGGGGGTTCATTACACATCTACTAGGTGAGACTAGAGTAATGTTTAATAGCACAAAAGGCATTTTATTGGACTATGTTTGATTATGTTATTTAGACCAGAGGACAGATACTAGGACTGATAGATGGCCTATAATGATTAATGGGCTGCTATGAATAGGGAAGTAGTATACAGTACAATGATACAAGTATACGAAAATACCAAGGTGAAAATAGAAAAAAAAAATATTTGGCACTGGCAGCAATTCACATTTAATTAAAGTAATATTGCACGTACATTAAAAAAAAGAAAAACATTAACTCACCTCTATAAAAGACACTTTAACCATGAATTCACAGTCAGTGTGCTTTGCAACGCCATCAAAAATGTCTCTGACTGCTCTTGGTATGATCCCTGCCTCTTCAATATCATCTCCTTGCGAATGGGCTGTTCCCATGCTGTGGGTCTTACCCGACCCAGTTTGTCCATATGCCAAAACTGTGACATTGTAGCCTATAAAAATGCAACTGTTAGTTACACAATGAATTTACTGTTTTCTAAATTCCTGTTTCAAAACTACACTTCTCTCCAATATTATACTTTACATTTCCTATACCTAACCGGAACAATCAAAATACAGCATTGTCAAAATATTATCATTAATCTTGAAAAAGTTACTAAGTTAAAAAAAGAAAGGGAGTATTACAGTTCCCAAAGATCTTGAAGGTGTTTTCAAATAGAAAATTAATTTTATATATACTGAAATAGCACAGCAGGGGTAAAATGTATTAATGTATTGCCTCATCACCATGGAGTTTGCTGCAATAATCATATAAATTTGGATTACACCCTTGCAAATTTACTTAAGAGAAACACTCAAGTCTGCTTCTTCAATTGAATATAAAGGGGGCTTGGTAGGTATTAAGTTGCTAGGCCACCAACCATCAGTTAGAATACTACTGCTAGAGAGTTATTGGATCATTCTCTCTGTTATGGCTCCTTTTCCTTTGCCTGGTCTATTCTTTCCACATATTTTTTGGTCCTCGTACACAACACCAAAATTACTAAACAATTCTTTGCTCAAGGGCTTAACTCCTGCACTGTACATGTTCAGTGGCTACCTTCCTTTTGGTAAGGGTAGAAGCTATGGTAAGGAGCTCTTCTAGAAGGACACTTCAAAATCAAACCACTGTTCTTTAGTATTGGGTAGTGCCATAACCTCTGTACCATGGTCTTCCACTGTCTTGGGGTAGAATTCTCTTGCTTGAGGGTACACTTGGGCACACTATCTTATTTCTCTCCTATAGTTTTAAGTTCATATATGAATGATTTATTTTAATCTTGTAACTGTCCTTAAAATATTCTATTTTAATTGTTCATTACTTCTCTTGTAGTTTATTTATTTCCTTGTTTCCTTTCATCACTAGGCCTTGGGCTTACACTGTCCTGTTTTTTCTAACTAGGGTTGTAGCTTAACAAGTAATAACAAAATAATAATACTGTATTGAGTCTTGAG
Organism: Palaemon carinicauda; assembly: GCF_036898095.1. Taxonomy (NCBI): domain Eukaryota; kingdom Metazoa; phylum Arthropoda; class Malacostraca; order Decapoda; family Palaemonidae; genus Palaemon; species Palaemon carinicauda. Next base: position 149,097,428 of record NC_090730.1, read on the forward strand.
ATTTTGGTGATCAATCTATTGTGAAGAAGGGTTTTAATTCTTTCATTCTGCCTTGTTTCACGTACAGTATTGTTCTCCTGTCTGATCTTCAGCTGCTGAATCTCATCTTAATTTGTTGGATGAAAAACTGTAGGCTATTAAATTTCTTATTCCTGATCTTGATATCATTATCTGGCACTGTCATTCAGTTATTTCTGTATGTATGTTGCGTTAGATTTTTCATAATTCTGACCATCCTTTGCACTCAGATCTTCCTAGACTGTACTTTAGTCCATATTACTAGCTATGCAGTTAACTAGCACTCTTGCTTTTGCCATCATAGGCTCAAAACTACTCGGTATTCTAGAAGTTTTATTCCAGCTGTGTTCATATTGTGCAATGATCTTTCTAATCAGGTAGTTAAATCAATGGAACTTCATTAATTCAAACTTGCAGCAAATTTTCTTAGGTTAAACAGGCTGACATAATTCTCTCTTCATAGTTTATGACAGATCTATTTTGACATTGTTATTGATCTTAAGATATTTTATATTCTTTATTCATTACTTCTCATATAGGTTTTTTATTTCCTTTCCACACTGGGCTATTTTTTTATTAAGCCATTGGGCTTGTAGCATCCTGGCTTTGCAACTTGGGCTCTAGCTTGGCTATTTATAATATGAATAATAACTGTTGAAGAAGGCAGGGGAAAGGATTGCCAGTATTGAGAGAGAAAAGGGACAGGGAGATCAGTGCAAAAGAAGACAAGAGGATTCATACACAAGGGCTACATACTGTAACCAAACAACTGCACATATTCACTGTTTAACCCTAATCCTATCACTTTGAAGGGTCATACATCAACACACACAGATAAGAAATCTTCAAGCAATAGGGAGTCAAGTGTTCCAATTTAGCGATGATGTCTGTATTTGATAGCAGCCATAGAAAAGATGGTCAGTAAGAGTGTGAGTGATGCTCACATGTGCTCATTACATCTTATTATCTGGGTAACAAGCTTCAACAACTACTTCCAGCTGACCTTGTAAAAATATTGAAGAAAAACAACGAAAGGCTTGTTTTTTCATTCACACCAACAGGTTAAACTTAATTTAAAATACATACCTTTGAACAGATTCTTCACTACCTTCTTAATGGCTGAATCATACACATAACTCTGGTTGGTGTTTGATGGGAAGGCAAAATCAAAAGTAAATGCCTTGTCACTTCCATTAATTACAATCTGGAAAAATGAATAAAAAAATTGATTACAATCAGGAAAATTGAATAAGATAATTATTAATGTGCACGCTCACTCAAAAATATGACAAATTCGAAGATAATTTGTATTTTTCCTAACCATACAAACCTTAGCTATTTACAAAGGGCTACCTTTTAGCGTAGCTGAAATGGCGAGCCATTAGAATTTAATGAGGGTGTATTACCCCCGCGCTAGTTAGCGGGGGGGGTAGGGGAGTGGTAGCTAGCTACCCCTCCTCCCCCTCACACACAGGTGAATACTCACTTTCACTTAGAGGTAGGACTTGTCTTGGGAGACAGGGCTGGCGGGCAAATATGTGTAAATAGCTAAGGTTTGTATGGTTAGGAAAAATACAAATTATCTTCGAATTTGTCATTTGTTCCGTAACCGAAATACAAACCACGCTATTTACAAAGGGTGACTTACCCCTTAGGGAGGGTAGAAAGTCCCCAGCCATACTGGCTTTGGCTTTACCCGGGGACTCAGAATCCGAGTGAGTCGCACTCGAGAAAAGGAGTCCCTGCACCTCACAAGTTCCTTGCTCCGCAAGGAACCATGTGGCCTACGTAAGCTTGTGTGTGAAGGAAGAAGTGTGACCCGTCCTAGGCAGTTGACCTGGAGTTCCAGAAGGAACTCTGGGTTAGGACGTTCCCAATACCACCTCGTCAGGGTATGGGGGACGCGACAGTATTGACTCAATACTCGGAACACAAGAAAGCATGGTTTACCTGCAGAGGTTCGAGGTCAGCTATGCAGAGACCAGGATGCTGCTTCCCCGTAGAGGGGATGATGAAGAAAGAAGTAAGGGCCAGACATACTTCTTTCGTTCATGCAGACTAAAACCTGATAACAATGCCCTCAACCTTCTGCTACCTGTCCAAAAAGGAGCCTGAGGTTAGACCAGCTGTTGTGTAGCCACCACAGAGCGATAGAAAACGTATCGAGACTCCTGTGGGTCACGCCCTGCAGGAAGCGGGCTGCGAAGGTCATTAGACGCTTCCAGACTCCAGCTTGTAGCACCTGCGTCAAAGAGTAGTATTACTCGAAGGCAAGGGACGTTGCGATGTATCCAACATCGTGCTGTAGGGCGACGTGACGGGGGAGGGTCTGGAGACAGGTCGAGATGAATGTCCTTGAGTCCGGGCTGAAGAGGTATACTGGTGACTCTCCCCCCATGTCCTCCTTGTGCTCCCAAATCGGCTGCAACTGAGGAAAAACTGCGGCTGTTCCCAGCGCTAACCTCTCGATTCCTTTACTGGCAAGAAAGAGAAGGTCTTGGGACATCAGATACAGAATGGAGACTCGAATCTTGAATGAATCGGACCGAAGGGCCAGGACCCCCAGATTCTGAGTCTAGCCAACAACTCAGGAGCGAGCCTGAATGTTGCCTTCCCCTCTTCCTTAGAAAGGGGGGAGTCGTAAGAGACCAAGAAGATTGCTTACACACTGGCCGTGGCCAGAGTGAGCAGGAGACCCAAGGCGGAATACAATCCGAGGCCTGTCATAAAGGGTCTTGAGAAGATCTCTTAAAGGACTAAAAGTCCGAGCCATGCTCCAAGTTGGAGGTCTTCCTCCGACTAGGGCAGGGACGATCGTAGCTTCGCATGAGCGAGGATAGATCCAGCGGGCAGGAAAAAGTTATTCCTTTAAGCCTGAAGGTCAGGGAAAGGCTGAGCGACAGGCTTCATTGCCGAGAGCGGAAAGAAGTTTCCTCCCACCGAAAGGCAATAAGACCGTTATTGCTGGAGAAGAGGCCTCAAGGGAAGAGGTATATCTCCCACGGCACCAACCACCTTAGACTCTTCACTTTGCCTGGGAGACCCCTGTGGATGACTATCGCAGATGACGCGACCTCCGTACCGCGACTGTAGCGGGTTGTCTCCTCTTGAGGAGGAAGCGTAGTGTCTCCAGGCATGAAGCCGAAGCGACGCCCCGGTTCGGGAGAGATGTCGCAGTGTGGATGCTTGAGTAGTTTGCGCCGTGGGAGAAGCTCTCCCGGGAGTTCCGTCAGGGGAAGCAGAGGGTCCAGAAACCGTTCTGCGCATAGTCCCAGTGGAGCTCTCCCATTGAAAGGTTGACAAACAACCTGGTCTTGTTGAGACCCATTGTCCACAGACAAGAAGGAGGGAAGACGCAGGCGTCGAAGTTGTCCCACCATCACCGGAATACATCTTGCCAGAGTCTCGGGGTCTGAGACTGGGGGGAAAAATAGCGGAAGCTTGAGGTTCCAAGCTGTCGCGATCAGGTCCCCCAGACCAGCACTTGCTGGTTATCCAAGGTCAAAGACCACCAGGTACACTCTCTCTACGAGGCTCTGCTCGGATAGTCTGAGAGAACATTCCCCTGCCTGGAACGAGAGAGCCGATGGTGGTATTGAGAGAATCTCAATCATCCCGGTATCTCTACTGCAAGATGTGAAGGTGTGAAATGCGTCCCCTGCTGGTTAGAATACGCCAGGATCATGAAGTCGACGGGCACGGGGCGACTCGGCCAGACTAAGGCCCCTAAGCCTGCCTGAATGATGGAGAGATATCCTTCAGGTCTTGACCATAGGCCTGGACCGGAACATGCCCCTCCCCTTCCTTTGACGAGTCCGAGAACCGCATCAAGAATGTGGGGAAAGGACGAGAATATCCACTACCATCAAGAGGCTCCATAGGTCAACACCCATTGCAGGTCTAATAGTTCCGCTGGTCCCATAGGGCCAGGGAGTCCGGTTAAACATTGCCTGAAGCCACCGGAACTTGGATCGCCCCACATGGAACTTATCCTGAGGCGACCGTTCGGACTATAGACGGGTCAATGAGGAAAGGAGAACTAGGAAACGTTCCAAGGTAGGGCTGAAAGCTCTGCTTGACTGATTGATTGATTGATTGATTGAAAGTTTTCTGGCATCCTGACATCTAAGGTCATTGACGCCGATACCATTTACTGTATATGAAAATTAAAAGCAAATTCAATTAAAACCATAAAAATTAAGAAGTCATTACAATAGTTAAATAGTTTTCAGAAGACCTGCTTCTGAAATAAATCTAAAAATTCCGCTCGCATAGTAAGACACATCATGTCCAAGAATCTTGGCAAGGATAAACCTGCCATCCTCACCTCGAGCCTCAAACAGATATCTATTTCTTAAGTTAGTAAAATTAGGGCATTCGGTCAACAAATGCCTCACTGTTAAAGGTACTAAGCAGTCCTCGCAATACGGTTGGTGTTGGCCCTTCAGCAGAAACTCGTGTGTCAACCGTGTGTGACCAATACGGAGACGACAAAGAGTCGTCTCCCATTTTCGGGGAATCATGTTATACCTCCAAGGTGATATGATATTTGTTACTTCCCTCATTTTATTGCCATCTTGACTATCCCAGTGCTCTTGCCATTTATCACATACCAATTTCTTGATGTAAGGTAGGAAATCGTTACATGGAATGGGATACCTCCTTGGTAGCAACTCGGATGCCGCATTCTTCGCCAGTAAATCTGCCTTCTCATTCCCAGACACACCTACATGTGCTGGAACCCAACAAAATCGAACAGTTATACCTTTCCGTCCAATAATAAAAAGCCATTCTAAAATCTTTAAAACTAGAGGGTTACTAGAATTAAAAACTTCTAAAGCTTGAAGAACACTCCTTGCATCACTAAAAATTGTAAAATTACCCTCCTTTTCCAAAGCTATTTTCTCAATAGCGGTTAATATGCCATACAGTTCGGCAGTAAATATGGAAGCTGTTAGAGGAAGTGCACCTCTACAATTAAAATCATTACTATGTACTCCAAATCCAACGCCAGCATCAGATTTGGAGCCATCAGTATATATAAAAGTCGATCCCCTATGTTCTTCGACATGTTCCATAAAAAAAGACCTGGATTCTAAGTCAGTCAAATTCTTCTTAACTCCAATAAAGTATCTACAAAAAGATATGTCAGGTAATTTCCATGGAGGCGTTGATGATACCTTGAATGGAAGCACCTTATTTCTAATCATATCCAGATTGTTTAATAATTGGTTAACCCGAAACCCAAAAGGTTGAGGAGATTTTGGGTGCAACTCAAAGTAGGTTGAGTTCCTTACAAGGCTTGCAGTTTGAAAGGCTGAAGAATTGGGGAGTCTTTGCAATCTAAACCAATACCGAATAATAGAGGACATTCGGTAAAGGTCCAGAGGCAACTCCCCAGCATCAACAAGGAGACTTGTGATAGGGGATGTTCTAAAGGCTCCTGTGGACAATCTAATGCTAGCATGATGTATTGAATCTAGTATTTTTAACCGGCTTGGGGTTGCTGAGGAGTATATTTCGCATCCATAACTAATTTTGGAAAATATCAAGGCCTTGTATAATTTTAAAATTGTATTGCGGTCTGCCCCCCATGATGTATGGGACAAGACTTTTAAAAGATTCATAGCTTCAACACATTTAGCTTTTAATGTTTTTAAGTGAGAAACCCATGTAAGCCTACAATCAAATATCAACCCTAAAAATTTGGCTTCACTTGCACATGGGATCCGTTGACCTTTGATGTATATATCCGGGTCTGGATGTACTCCCCGTATACGACAGAAATGGACAATTGTAGTTTTACTTGTTGAGAACTTAAATCCATTCATATCGGCCCAATGGATAATTTTATCAATAGAGAGTTGGATTTTTCTCTCAACCATTGCCATTCTGGCTCCAGCAAATGATATGGAGAGATCATCCACAAATAATGTTGCAAGAACATCCCGGGGAATGACTGAGGATATCCCATTAATTGCTAGTGCAAAAAGGGTTACACTCAGCACACTCCCCTGAGGAACTCCTTCTTCCTGGCATTTACTCTGTGATAGAGCTTCCCCAACTCTCACTTGGAAAACTCTATGTGAAAGAAATGACTGGATGAATAGTGGTAGCTCACCTCTCAATCCGCACTCATGGATTCTTTTAAGTATACAGTATCTCCATGTGGTATCATATGCCTTTTCAAGATCAAAAAAAACTGTAACATGGTGCTGTTTGGAGGCAAAGGCTTCACAAATGGAGGACTCAAGTTGTATCAGCACATCAGTCGTTGAGTGCATTTTCCTGAATCCACATTGAATGGGTGATAAAATATTCTTCTTTTCAAGGTACCAAATCAGTCTTGCATTGACCATCTTCTCCATGATTTTACATAAACAAGATGTCAATGCAATAGGTCGGTAGTTTGCTGCTAAAAACTTGTCCTTACCAGGTTTTAAAAAGGCTAAAATAATGGCTAGTTCCCAAACACTTGGATAACTATGATCATGCCATATTCTATTAAAAATGCTTAAAATAAATAACTTTGTATTATAAGGTACATGTTTAATCATTGCATATGGAATTCCATCGGGTCCAGGGGCTGTATCGTTACAAGTAGCAAGAGCAGAATCAAATTCTCTTTCAGTAAAAGGAGAATTGTATGACTCTTGCTTTCTTGTTGCGAAGTTTAAAACTTTCTTTTCTTCATTGCTCCTATACTGGTGACCAGGAGCTGCTTGACACTTGCACGATACATTTGAGAAATGGTCAGCCAGGGCATTGCTAACTTCGGTTGCTCCAGTCATATACTGGCCATTTATCTTTAACACTGGTGGTGGGTTTGGGGTGAATTTTCCTGCTATCTTTTTTACTTTCCTCCCCACAGATGATGTTGGTGTTCTACTGTTAATGGAGGAAACAAAGGACATCCAAGACTGGCGCCTAGCTTCTTTCATGGCACGGCGGAACTGTGCTCTACATTTCTTGTATATGACTAAATTCTCCTCATTACGGTGCATGCGCAATCGAGTTAAAGACTTTCTTGTGGCTCTGTGCAGGGCAGTTAGTTCTGACGACCACCAGGGGACTGGTCGTCGTCTGAATATCCCAGTTGTTTTGGGAATGGAATTCACTCCTGCTGTGTGAAGAGTTCCATTAAGTAAGTCTATGGCATCATCAACACTTTCAAACTGTTCTGCATTTCCTTCAATTTCACTTAACTCCCGAAATCTATTCCAGTCCGCCTTATCAAGATTCCATCGAGGTGATCTTTGTAAAGGTGGACCATTGTTGGTGTTTATAATGATTGGTGCATGATCACTAGTATGCCAATCATCTAATGTTCTCCAATTAAAATCGAGAAGACAGTTAGAGCTTGCAACTGATAGGTCAATGCAGGACAAGGTACCTGTCTGTACATGAAAATGTGTGGGCTCTCCTGTATTGAGGAGTCCGACATCTTCATTCTCCAAAATTGACGATATAATATTACCCCTTGCATTTGCTAAAACATCACCCCATAAAGGATGTCTACTATTAAGGTCTCCTAGTAAGAGAAAGGGTTGTGGGAGTTGTTTAATCACCTCTACTATATTATCATATGAGATGTTATCATTTGGAGGCAAGTAAAGAGAACAGATTGTGTATTTTCTTCCTATATCAATCTGTACAGCCACTGCCTGCAGAGGGGTACAGATAGACAAAGATATTTGGGGAACATCTCGACGAATGTACATAAGACTTCCCCCATGGCTCCCTGCTCGTTGATCATATGGTGTCCTATAGCTAACATACTCTCGAGGACAAGGAGTATTAGCATCGAGCTTGCTTTCTTGTAGACATACTGTTATAGGGGAGTGCTCACGTATGAGGAGCTTAAGTTGTTCATATTTCGCCCTTAAACCCTGGCAATTCCATTGCAGAATGGAGGAAAAAACTATGTTTTATTTTTTGGAAGACACCTTAGATGAAGTCTTCCCAATGGCACTATTTGATCTAACAATGTTTCCCGGAGGTAACTCTAGAGAGGATCTTGATATAGTGGGTTTTGTGTTTCTCTTTTTCTTTGTGTCCTTTTGATCTAATTGTTGAGGAGGATGGTGGACCTCAACTTGAATTTCTGATTGGTTCAATTTACCTTCTAGTTGTTCAGAAACATCAGCAGATAAGATATCATATTTATTGGAAGTCGTGACTTTAATGTTTCTTATGGTAGGAGGAGAGAGGGAGGGAGGTCTCTCTCTTTTTCGATTAAAAGGTTGTGATCTGTCAGGTTTTTGCACCTTCCCCACTACGGGTTCACCAGGTAAATTGGTTTCGAGTGCAACCTCCATCAGATCAGGCAAGGAAACGGCCTGTGAGAGGTTTGTACTATTGTTTAAAATCGGAGTAGTTGGCTTTTGAATAATTTTCAGATCTTTAAGTGTCCGTTTTGATTTTTCCACAATTTCTGGATATAGATTTTCGATGGGACTTTCAACCTCTTTAACTACTTTCATTTGTTTCTTTATCTTAGAAGTAGAGATATAATTTTCGTCTGTGTGGTTTGACAAGTTTTTCTTCAGAACCATTGAAAAAGGTTGCCCTGGTCTTATTTGCTTTTCAAGAGCTCTTTTACGAGCCTCTTTAAAAGTAACCCTTTCCATGGTCCTAATGGCCTGGATTTCTTTTTCAAAAATAAACTTTACACAGCTTTTAGATGTAGCTGGGTGTGCTTCCCCACAATGTATGCAATTAGGGTTTTCTATGCATACTCCATGACTACTTTTTCCACAGTTGGCACAAACAGCTGGCTTATTGTTTAGTTTTTCTTTACATTTCTGGCTTAAATGGCCATACATTTGGCAATGATAACATCGCAATGGTGACGGGATATATGGTTTTACCTTCAAAGATAGCCATCCAGCTTTTATAACATTTGGTAATCGGCATTGATCAAATGTTATAATCAGAGTAGCAAGAGGGATACGTTGTTCTCCAACTCTCTTTCTCATTCTGACTACTTTAACTACTCCTTGACTTTTCAGTTCATCCTCTATTTCTTTCTCCTCTATATCCAACAATTCTGGAGCATATATCACACCTCTACTCTGGTTGAAAGTAGGGTGTGAAACGCATTTTACGCTATGACCATTCAATTTTGTAAGTGTTTTTAACCTTTCACCTTGTAATGGGGAGAGTGTCTCTATCAAGAGACTTCCATTTCCCTGGGGTAAAATTTTTGGCTGCCCTCCACATAAATTAACTATTTCTCTATTAGCTTTAAAAACATTTATACGCTCATTTCTTCCGTTTTCAAATTCCAAGATAAAAAATTTTTCATAATTCACTACTTCATAGTGACCAGGTAATACTTCTACTTTTCTATATCTTTCTGTACTGTCATCATTTTTCACTCTCTCTCTCTTCTTCTCTAGCGTTTTATTATTCACATGACGTGAATAAGGTTCTAACGTTACAATGTTAGAACCCGAGTTGGAGCTGTCTGTACCGAGGTCCATGTTTGTATTTTCCAGGTCGTCAACAGAGGTGTTGGGTTTTTTTGGAAAAGCAAGCCGGGTTATCCACCTCTTATCGGAGGATGTCAGTCCTCCTATCCCATGTGGCCCAACACGAGAAGAGGCTTCAGCGGGGACCAGTCCTCTATTAGAGAGGGGCTGCCTCTCTTAAGGTGGGCGTACACTGGTCAGTGGGGGTAGTTAGCCCCTCCCACCGTCGACTCCAATGCCTGGCGTCACCCATTACCCGCAAATATGGGTGACTTAAGACCGGATCACTGGAGCCCGACTCTTAACAGACTTGGTCTGCACCCAATGGGGTCTGCCAGAGGGTGATGGCATCTAAATTGGCACAGGTTGAGATGGAATGCAGTCCATCCCACACTGTGCCAAATCCAAAGCAGCATCCAAAGTAAAATCGAACATGCCAAAGTCGTCAACAATATCGAGCCCAAAAGGAAGAGATGGGAGAAAAAAAGAAATAATCAAAAGTAAAAGAGAAAGTGCTGACTGATTTAGTTGAATCGACAGCTGGGCACCGAGGTCCAATGGGAAGTAGTTCCCACTGTTCATTAGAGCCCAGCTGCTAATCCCTAAGCCCCCCATCCTCGTCAAGGCTTCAGCATCTGGGGGGTCTGCTTGACTGAGAACAGGTACTGCGACTCTCCTCAGTCTTGCCACAGTCAACCGAAAGGAAGGCTCGGAGGATGTGGTAACAGAATCTGGCATCCCCAGGTGGTCACCCATCCAAGTACCGACGTTGCATAACCTCGCTGGACGGACGAGAAGCGGGGTTTCCAACGTGGTACGGCCGTTGACTCAATATCATGGCCAGATACTCCAGATGTTGAGGCAGAGGAAGAGAAGGCTCCAAGCAAAATACCATGAGCCCACACTCATGGTAAGCATCCGGAAGCTTGTCCCGGTGCTGAAGAAGGTCGAACCCGAGCCTACCGGAGTTGACCAGCCCTCCAAACAGCAGATGAGGCGGAAGCCTGCACCTGAGCGGCCAAGAGGAAGGCAGGGAGAGTTCTCTGGGGAAACAAACCTGCTATGCCACGGCGGGATAGCCACACTGCATCATAAGCAGGAATACTTGCAGTCTAGGCTGAATTCGACGAGCACCTTGGAAGATGGATGGAATGGAAACTGAAAGTACCCGTCCTTCCGATCCAGGGTTTAAGGAGTCCTGTCGCCTCGTTACCAGTCTGATCGATTCTGCTGGTCTACGCTGGCCGAAGTTTGTTCGACAAACTTGATCAGGGCTGAGAGGTCGACTACGGACATCCCCTCTCAGATCCTTCCTTACAAGAAAGGATCGACTGAGGGGGCCGGGTGAAGCCGTCGATGATCCTAAGGAAGACCTTCGCCTAAGGTATGGATCATTCTGCCCAACCGGGCAACTCTGCTGACGCTATGGCATAGAGGTTCAGAGACACTGAATTCGCTGACAGAGACGGCAGGCGCGATATCCTTGGCTAATCACAGAGATTGTGCGGGAATGGGCATCGGGAAGCTGTCATTCGGATGAGTAACCTTAAGCATCCTTCCAGCGAAAAATCTGCAATCCTAGAGTTCGTGAACTCCTTTTAGGACTATGCCCCCCCGGGGGAGTCTCCCGTGCCATCTGTTCCTGACAGGAGGAAACTGCAATTGGACACCTTGTCCCAGTTGTCGTAGCCGATAACTTAGGCCGACGTGGTTGAAAGAAAAGGGCGCTGGAGCCCTGCAGAGTCTGGAAGAAAGCGCTTTGGAGGAGTGAAACCGGAAGTCGATTTCCTCCGCACAGCAGCTGTCTAAGTTTCTGTCCTTGGGCACAAACAAACTCTTCTCAAGGATGGAAGGGTGTCTGAGGTCGTCGACCTCCACAGGCGAGACACCCGAAGGAAGCCCTCAGTCAGCGCGTCCAGATGGTACAACATCGAGATCGTCCGCAATTTAGATACTTAACGACGAAAGGCCAAGGTGCCTGAGCTCGAGAGGAGGAAAGTACCCCTGATCTTCCTGTAGCTTCCTTGAACCAAACCTCGGGCCGTAACCGAGGAGGGAAAGAACCTGGTAAGCTCCCAGAGGAAGAGGTAAGCAGTCACCCCTTGTCCGATGGAGAAATCTCGAACGGAAAGACCCCCCCCCCCCCCAAAAAAAAAAATACTTCCAGGGAATGACGGGGAAGGGCTAACCCAGGTTCAGGAAAGAGGAGTGTTGCTCAGATCTCCCTTAAGTTTCTCCTATTCTTGCAAGTGCCGTGCTCTGCGTTTACGGGGTGAGGCCGTGTTCTGGAAATACGCTCCAGAAGAACTCGCCAGGCTGCGAAAAACCCCATTGGGAATTGTGGTCGCAATCGCCCTGGAGCTCGCGCGACGGAAATTCAAAGATTTTCGCGTGGGCGAACGTGGAAGCGCCCGTGCGCGGTAACGCAAACGAAGGTGAACGAAGGTGAGCGAAGGAGCGCAGAAGGAGGGCGAGCGTGGTAGGAAGGGCGAGAGCTGTTGGTCGGCGAGCGATAACCCATAGACGAGCAATGGATACTGCAAGAAATAAGCCGACGTTTGTGCGAATAAACACTGTAGGTTCGCGCGACGGAACACCATCCGTCCGCGCAATGGAAAAACCGTTGGTTCGCGCGTGGGCGAACATTGGAGAGCATGGGCGCGGACGCGCATGAGCGTAGACGTGCAGGCACGTGGGTGTGTGGGCGCGCAAGCGAGTGGCCGTGCGGTCGCGCGGGCGAGTGGTCGTGAGGGTGGGCAGGTGGATGAGAGTGAGTCCGAGGCGGCGAACGCAAGCGTTAGCGCGATGGCGAGGAAACACGCTGCCGCGTGGGCGAGGAAGACCGCTGGCGATATGGATCAACAAGCGATCGGTGGTGAGCTGGTGAGCGCTAACCCGTAGGTTGGCGAAGGCGCGTTGTGTTATGCCGACGCGATGGTCGAGCAGCATGCGCAGGTGAGCGATCGTGCGTTGGCGAGCAGTATGCGAAGGTGAGCGATCGCGAGCAGCATGTGCAGGAGGGCGATCGTGCTATGGTGAGCAGCATGCGCCTGGTGATCAGCATGCCAGGGTCGCGCGATGGCGAGCAGCATCCGCAGTTGAGGGTCGCGCGATGGCGAGCAGCATCCGCAGTTGAGGGTCGCGCGATGGCGAGCAGCATCCGCAGTTGAGGGTCGCGCGATGGCGATCAGCATCCGCAGTTGAGGGTCGCGCGATGGCGATCAGCATCCGCAGTTGAGGGTCGCGCGATGGCGAGCAGCATCCGCAGTTGAGGGTCGCGCGATGGCGATCAGCATCCGCAGTTGAGGGTCGCGCGATGGCGAGCAGCATCCGCAGTTGAGGGTCGCGCGATGGCGATCAGCATCCGCAGTTGAGGGTCGCGCGATGGCGATCAGCATCCGCAGTTGAGGGTCGCGCGATGGCGATCAGCATCCGCAGTTGAGGGTCGCGCGATGGCGATCAGCATGCGCAGGTGAGCTAGTAACTGGCGAACCATGTTCCTTCAGAAGTGTTGGAGAACGTTGGCGTGCCGGCTGTAACACACGCGGGCGATCCGGAGATCGCCGAGAGACAGGTGATCGCTGGCGAGCTGGTGATCGCTGGCGAGCTGATGATCGCTGACGAGCAGAAGGCTACGCGTGGAAGCCTGTGCATAGAAGAAGAGTCCTTGACCCCGACCTGAACCGAAGTTCTAGATCGTGAGGGCGAACGTGGGCGCACAGGGCGCGTAACAGGAACCAACAGGAACAGCAGGGATGATCATCTTGAAAGCGCTGACGAACAGGAGAGCGCTGATGAGCAGAAGAGCGCCTGTGTGTTAACACTGAGCAGGAGCAGGAGAGAACACAGCAGAAGGGCACGCAGGGAAACCCTGACACGCAAGAGAAGAACCCCCGTGGGAGGCAACCCTTTGCCCCGAAGGGATCGTTGTCCGCCGGGAGACTGATGTCCGTCGGAAGACCGCTGTCCGTCGGGAAGACCGTTGTCCGTCGGGAAGACCGTTGCCCGTCGGAAGACGAGATCAGACTGCTGTCCATCTGCACCAAGGCGGAAGATCGAGAAAAAGGAGTTGTAGGCTGCAAACGGAGATCCAAAAAGGCACCTCAAGCACCCTATAGGGAGATGAGAGGCCCTTACGACGAGGCAGATGGTGGGCCTACGGCGAGGGAGGCCAACAGCAACCGCAACAGAAGAAACCTCCGAAGAGGAGTCTCTATGAGTGTACTCTCTCGCGAACGAAAGAGAAACACTTCGTAGAAGAGACTGGTCATCCGGTGACCTAAAAGGAGCAATCCTCCGAAGAGGAGCTCCTGCAGTTGCCCAGCCCCTTGAGCGAAACTGCAGGTGCGACCGCTCAGCACCAAGAGCATAGTCGCACGAAAAAAAAAGGCAAGAGAAGAACCCCCCAAAAGGGGAAAAATGACAAATTCGAAGATAATTTGTATTTTTCCTAACCATACAAACCTTAGCTATTTACAAAGGGTATTACTTTTAGCGTAGCTGAAATGGCGAGCCATTAGAATTTAACGAGGGTGTATTACCCCCGCGCTAGTTAGCGGGGGGGTAGGGGAGTGGTAGCTAGCTACCCCTCCTCCCCCTCACACACAGGTGAATACTCACTTTCACTTAGAGGTAGGACTTGTCTTGGGGGACAGGGCTGGCGGGCAAATATGTGTAAATAGCTAAGGTTTGTATGGTTAGGAAAAATACAAATTATCTTCGAATTTGTCATTTGTTCCGTAACCGAAATACAAACCACGCTATTTACAAAGGGTGACTTATCCCTTAGGAAGGGTGGAAAGTCCCCAGCCATACTGGCTTTGGCTTTACCCGGGGACTCAGAATCCGAGTGAGTCGCACTCGAGAAAAGGAGTCCCTGCACCTCACAAGTTCCTTGCACCGCAAGGAACCATGTGGCCTACGTAAGCTTGTGTGTGAAGGAAGAAGTGTGACCCGTCTTAGGCAGTTGACCTGGAGTTCCAGAAGGAACTCTGGGTTAAGACGTTCCCAATACCACCTCGTCAGGGTATGGGGGACGCGACAGTATTGACTCAATACTCGGAACACAAGGAAGCATGGTTTACCTGCAGAGGTTCGAGGTCAGCTATGCAGAGACCAGGATGCTGCTTCCCCGTAGAGGGGATGATGAAGAAAGAAGTAAGGGCCAGACATACTTCTTTCGTTCATGCAGACTAAAACCTGATAACAATGCCCTCAACCTTCTGCTACCTGTCCAAAAAGGAGCCTGAGGTTAGACCAGCTGTTGTGTAGCCACCACAGAGCGATAGAAAACGTATCGAGACTCCTGTGGGTCACGCCCTGCAGGAAGCGGGCTGCGAAGGTCATCAGACGCTTCCAGACTCCAGCTTGTAGCACCTGCGTCACAGAGTAGTATTACTCGAAGGCGAGGGACGTTGCGATGTATCCAACATCGTGCTGTAGGGCGACGTGACGGGGGAGGGTCTGAAGACAGGTCGAGATGAATGTCCTTGAGTCCGGGCTGAAGAGGTATACTGGTGACTCTCCCCCCATGTCCTCCTTGTGTTCCCAAATCGGCTGCAACTGAGGCCAAACTGCAGCTGTTCCCAGCGCTAACCTCTCGATTCCTGTACTGGCAAGAAAGAGAAGGTCTTGGGACATCAGACACAGAATGGAGACTCAAAATCTTGAATGAATCGGACCGAAGGGTCGGGACCCTCAGATTCTGAGTCTAGCCAACAACTCAGGAGCGAGCCTGAATGTTGCCTTCCCCTCTTCCTTAGAAAGGGGGGGAGTAGTAAGAGACCAAGAAGATTGCTCACACACTGGCCGTGGCCAGAGTGAGCAGAAGACCCAGGGCGGAATACAATCCGAGGCCTGTCGTAAAAGGGTCTTGAGAAGATCTCTTAAAGGACTAAAAGTCCGAGCCATGCTCCAAGTTGGAGGTCTTCCTCCGACTAGGGCAGGGACGATCGTAGCTTCGCATGAGCGAGGATAGATCCAGCGGGCAGGAAAAAGTTATTCCTTTAAGCCTGAAGGTCAGGGAAAGGCTGAGCGACAGGCTTCATTGCCAAGAGCGGAAAGGAGTTTCCTCCCGCCGAAAGGCAATAAGACCGTTATTGCTGGAGAAGAGGCCTCACGGGAAGAAGTATATCTCCCACGGCACCAACCACCTTAGACTCTTCACTTTGCCTGGGAGACCCCTGTGGATGACTATCGCAGATGACGCGACCTCCGTACCGCGACTGTAGCGGGTTGTCTCTTCTAGAGGAGGAAGCGTAGTGTCTCCAGGCATGAAGCCGAAGCGACGCCCCGGTTCGGGAGAGATGTCGCAGTGTGGTTGCTTGAGTAGTCTGCGCCGTGGGAGAAGCTCTCCCGGGAGTTCCGTCAGGGGAAGCAGAGGGTCCAGAAACCGTTCTGCACATAGTCCCAGTGGAGCTCTCCCATTGAAAGGTTGACAGACAACCTGGTTTTGTTGAGACCCATTGTCCGCAGACAAAAAGGAGGAAGACGCAGGCGTCGAAGTTGTCCCACCATCACCGGAATGCATCTTGCCAGAGTCTCGGGGTCTGAGACTGGGGGGAAAACTAGCGGAAGCTTGAGGTTCCAAGCTGTCGCGATCAGGTCCCCCAGACCAGCACTTGCTGGTTACCCAAGGTCAAAGACCCCTAGGTACACTCTCTCTATGAGGCTCTGCTCGGATAGTCTGAGAGAAACATTCCCCTGCCTGGAATGAGAGAGCCGATGGTGGAATTGAGAGAATCTCAATCATCCCGATATCTCTACTGCAAGATGTGAAGGTGTGAAAATGCGTCCCCTGCTGGTTAGCATGAAGTCGACACGCAACGGGGCGACTTGGCAGGAGCGGTAGGATCTGAAGAGGGGCCAGACTAAGGCCCTTAAGCCTGCCTGAATGATGGAGAGGTATCCTTCAGGTCTTGACCATAGGCCTGGACCGGAACATGCCCCCCCCCCCTTTCCTTTGACGAGTCCGAGAACCGCATCAAGAATGTGGGGAAAGGACGAGAATATCCACTACCATCAAGAGGCTCCATAGGTCAACACCCATTGCAGGTTTAATAGTTCCGCTGGTCCCATAGGGCCAGGGAGTCCGGTTAAACATTGCCTGAAGCCACCGGAACTTGGATCGCCCCACATGGAACTTATCCTGAGGCGACCGTTCGGACTATAAACGGGTCAATGAGGAAAGAAGAACTAGGAAACGTTCCAAGGTAGGGCTGAAAACTCTGCTTGACTGAGAACAGGTACTGCGACTCTCCTCAGTCTTGCCACGGTGAACCGAAAGGAAGGCTCGGAGGATGTGGTAACAGAATCTGGCGTCCCCAGGTGGTCACCCATCCAAGTACCGACGTTGCTTAACCTCGCTGGACGGACGAGAAGCGGGGTTTCCAACGTGGTAAGGCGGTTGACTCAATATCATGGCCAGATACTCCAGATGTTGAGGCAGAGGAAGAGAAGGCTCCAAGCAAAATACCATGAGCCCACACTCATGGTCAGCATTCGGAAGCTTTTCCCGGCGCTGAATCAGGTCGAAACCCGAGCCTACCGGAGTTGACCAGCCCTCCAAACAGCAGAGGAGGGCGGAAGTCTGCACCTGAGCGGCCAAGAGGAAGGCAGGGAGAGTTCTCTGGGGAAACAAACCTGCTATGCCACGGCGGGATAGCCACACTGCATCATAAGCAGGAATACTTGCAGTTTAGGCTGAATTCGACGAGCACCCTGGAAGATGGATGGAATGGAAACTGAAAGTACCCGTCCTTCCGATCCAGGGTTAAAGGAGTCCTGTCGCCTCGTTACCAGTCTGATCGATTCTGCTGGTCTACGCTGGCCGAAGTTTGTTCGACAAACTTGATCAGGGCTGAGAGGTCGACTATGGACGTCCCCTCTCAGATCCTTCCTTACAAGAAAGGATCGACTGAGGGGGCCGGGGGTGAAGCCGTCGATGATCCTAAGGAAGACCTTCGCCTAAGGTATGGATCATTCTGCCCAACCGGGCAACTCTGCTGATGCTATGGCATAGAGGTTCAGAGACACTGAATTCGCTGACAGAGACGGCAGGCGCGATATCCTTGGCTACTCACAGAGATTGTGCGGGAATGGGCATCGGGAAGCTGTCATTCGGATGAGTAACCTTAAGCATCCTCCCAGCGAAAAAACCTGCAATCCTAGAGTTCGTGAACTCCTTTTAGGACTATGCCCCCCCCGGGGGAGTCTCCCGTGCCATCTGTTCCTGACAGGAGGAAACTGCAATTGGACACCTTGTCCCAGTTGTCGTAGCCGATAACTTAGGCCGACGTGGTTGAAAGAAAAGGGAGCTGGAGCCCTGCAGAGTCTGGAAGAAAGCGCCTTGGAGGAGTGAAACCGGAAGTCGATTTACTCCGCACAGCAGATGTTTAAGTCTCTGTCCTTGGGCAAAGACAAAACTCTTCTCAAGGATGGAAGGGTGTCTGAGGTCGTTGACCTCCACAGATGAGACACCCGAAGGAAGCCTTCAGTCAGTGCGTCCAGATGGTACAACATCGAGCTTGTCCGCAAGTAGATACTTAACGACGAAAGGCCAAGGTGCCTGAGCTCGAGAGGAGGAAAGTACCCTTGATCTTCCTGTAGCTTCCTTGAACCAAACCTCGGGCCGTAACCGAGGAGGGAAAGAACCTGGTAAGCTCCCAGAGGAAGAGGTAAGCAGTCACCCCTTGTCCGATGGAGAAATCTTCAACGGAAAGCCCCCCCGCCAAAAATCCTTCCAGGGCGGGAGAAGGAGAGAGTACTCGTGCAGGAGAGGGGACCCTCGAGACCGACCTCTTGGGAACCAACTTCGCCCTGGGGGAAGTCACCACGAAGTCCACTCCTCTCTTTCTCTTCAGCGTAGGAGAGACAGCCGCTGGTTTGTTACCCTGGCCGGTGAGTGCTGGTTTCATAAACCTCATTAACGCCCGTGCCAGCGGATCAAACCATGTCTGCTGCTCCAAGGACACAGAGTCCGAAATCCTCGCTAAGGTGAAAGGGATCGGGCGATCCTTTGGAGAGGACACGACGGTTCCTGCCTGAAAAGAAGGTGGGAAGAATGCTGTACTGACCTGTCTTCGTCCTGCACTACCAACCTGTGCTTGGATGGAGGTGATCCCGAGTGCCGCCTAGGAGCACGCGTCCCTGCTGCTACCACCGG
>NC_090730.1:149116581-149154081 GCF_036898095.1 Palaemon carinicauda
CACTCACTCAAAAATATGATGAATAGTACACATTCAAAATTTCTAAAAGATCTAAGAACAAAGCCTAGACATTACAACAATTCTGTTCAAAGTCACAAGGCAAAATAATGAAGTTCAAAAGGCAAAACCTTTTGAGATAACAAAAAAAAAAATGATTGAATTTGTAATAAAACATAAAAATTTATGCTTTCACAAATAGACTCTAAACATTGCAATGTACTTCAACATCAAATATTGTACAAATTTCTTCATACTTATCTTAGGTCAACTAAACCCTCCTTACCTGTGAAGACCCATCACTGACATCTAAGCATTCCTGACACCCCTCTCGTACTTCTTTGGTAACTAATGGCCGAATTCGAACAGCTACCCTGACAGGAATTACTTTGCTGCCATTTTCTTCATTTGCCATTCTGCAACTACAAGTTTTATTACTAATAGCAGGATGAGAAAATGAAAAAAATAATGTACATTTTACAATGTAATGGCACTACCACAACATCCTAATCCTCAATTAAATCTTCATAAGGTTGGAATACGTGTTACTGTATACTAATGCACTAAAACCATTAATGAAACACAGAAAATTAATCTAAAATTAATAATTTGCATTATTGTACTATATGTAATATAACAAGGACTGTGAAATTGAAAAACAATGGGGGACATAAAAAAAGGTAAAATGGTTACTGCAAGTAAGGAATGATCAGGGCATTTTCAGGGAGTTCAGTCTGAGGAATGAATGGATGACAAGGTGTAAGCTAAATCAACACAATGTTTTTGGCTCCACCCAAATCGCACCAAAAAGATATTATTAGCTTTAAGGGCAGTTTAATGCCAGCCAAGTGTACTTTCAAAGCCGACAACTAGCAAGAGCAGAAGCATCGTAGATATTGGATAAATCCCATCAATATTTGAGGTATATAGACACCCATTGGGTGAAACTAGAAAGTACAATTATACCGAGTATTAAATAATGTCAAATAAAAACCTGTGTCCTTTAATAGGAGTATGATTTCTGCTTGGCTGGAATTCAATTGTTAGAATTTTAATGAAGTGTGCCCGTAGTTACTGGCAGGTGACGAAGACAGCACAGCAGCACACTAAGAATCCACTTAAACCTTCACCTAGGGCTTAAGGGGTGCTTCACCAGGATTGAGGCATTGAGGGGCAGTATGCCCTCCTTGGCGCACTCCTTGCCAAAGGCCGCCCACTTCGCCTGGTATATGGCTCTCGAGGATTGTCTGAGGTTACAGGTCATCTGGGCGGCAGCCCTCTTGGAGTACCCCTCCCTCCTTGGCAAACACTGAATATTTTCCATGCGTGACGGGAGAGGTTTTGGAGCCCTTCATGGAACCTCTGGAAGAGTGGCTGTCTTAGCAGGTCTTGTCGCAGAGGCAGGGGCCACAGGGGTTTCACTGCTAAGGCCTTCGAGTCCACAAACCACACCTTTTCAGGACACCACGGGGCTACCAGTGTCCTCTTTGTTTGCCTCGCCCCCCCAAGGCGATTATGGTCTGCCGCAGTAGACCGAAGAGGGGAAGACGTACACGTCGAGGACGTCCCACGGATGATGAAACGCGTCTTCCAGGGCTACTGCTGAGTCCGGCACAGGGGAACAGAAGGCTGGCAGCTTCACGCTCAGCCTCTTCCCGATGAGGTCCAGGTAGGAAGAGACCCACTTTTTTATCACTACCTTCACCACTTCCGGATGAAGGGACCATTCCGCCGCCAACACCTGTCCCCTTCTACTGAGATCGTCTGCAACGACGTTCCTCTTCCCTGGGATATACCTGGCTGCCAAGGAGATGGCGTTGTCCTCAGACCAAGACAGGATTTCCACTGACAGGTCGTGAATCCGGCGGGAGTGTAGGCCGCCCTGTTTCTTGATGTGGGCGATAACGGTGGCATTGTCGCTCATCGGAGCCACACTTCTTCCCAAAACGAGGAGAGCCCTCTACACTGCCAGAAGTTCGAGCTCATTTATTTGGATGGCACTCGGCCATCTGGTCAGGCAGGTGAGCTCCCATCCCTCCATGGATGCATCCGTGAACAGAAAGACCTCCGGAGTAGGGTCCAGTAGTGAGACCCCTGCTCAGGTGTTCCTTGGGTCCAGCCACCACTGGAGTGCCTACCTGGTTGACTGGGACGGGGAATGCTTCGCTGACGGACACTGAGTTGGTTGGGCCTGCACCTCCTTCAGGTCCCACTTGGCCAGACGTAGCATCTATCTTCCCCTGGGAACGAGGTTCTCCGTGGGACACCAGGTGTCCTACCAGCCTCTGCCACTCCTTCAGTGATGCCAGTTCTCCCCTGATGAGGTTTCGCCGAGTCTTCTAGTTTCCAGACCCTCTCCCTTGTCAGGTAGACTCTGGCTTGCAATGCCCAGGTACACCGTCCTTGTGGTTGGGGAAGGCTGTGATTTTTCCCAGTTGAACACTACCCCCTGTTCCATGCAGAAGGCCACTAGCTTGTCCCTCTGTTCTGACAACTCCTCTCTGGACCCCGAGAGGAGTAACCAGTTGTCAAGGTACCTCAGCAGTCTCATCCTTTTCTTGTGGGCCCACTGGAAGACCAGGAAAAAGACTTTAGTGAAGACCTGAGGCGCAGTCGACATGCCAGAGCAGAGGAAGCGGAGCTGGAAGACTTTTCCCCACTTGATCCCGCTGTATTTCCTGCTGGAAGGGTGCACCGGGATCAGGAAATATGCATCTTTGAAGTCCCTTTCCCTGATAGCTGCCAGTACCGTCCTGGCCGTTTCCATCCTGAAAGCAGTTTTGGTGACCAAACGGTTGAGGGCCGAAAGGTCGATGGTTGGGCGCCAAACACCTGAGGCCTTCTCCAGCAGGAACAGACGGCTGAAGAAGCCAGGCAGATCGGGGGCCACCGCCTGGATAGCCCCTTTGAAGAGCAGGTCTTGAACTTACTCCTCTTAAGTCCCTCCGACGAGTTTCCTACTTGGAGTGCCAGGAAGTAGCTTTGAGCCCCGACATCAGGGGCAGAGAGGAGTCCTTGAAGGGGATACAGTACCCTTCCTTCAAAATCTGTACCATCCATTGATATGCTCCTTCCTTCGCCCAAATTCTCCACCTTGTATTGAGGTATCCCCCTACCCTTAGAGGGCACAGGGGAGAGGGGACTCGCCCCTACTTCCGCTTAAAGACGCGGCCGTTACGTGCCCCTCGGATTGCTGGGGCTCTGTGCCTACTGCTGACTGGGGCTGAATTATATCCTCCTGAAGGGGGCTGCGCCGAGCAGGGCCCAACGGTAGAAAGATAAAGGTTGGGTCGGAGGCATGGGAGGGCGGCCTCCTGACTGGGCTCTGGCACTGTTATGTTACCGGGGGCGTTCTGACGAGGACGACGAAGATGAGGAAGCCTTATGAAGCATCACGTCGTGACTCTACCTCCTCTCCCTGGTCCTCTGGGAAAAGCGCCTCTCTAACGATGGGGGCGTCCCAAAGTGCCCTCAACTCCCTGTCTAGGAGTTTCTTGGGCCTTCTATGGAGAACGACATCCCCTCTGCGCAGGACCCAGTTCGAAGCCAAGGTGTACAACTGGTCCGCCAAAAGGGATAGCCCTCGACCCCGAGACTGCTAGCTCTACAAACTGCTTCTTTGCCGACTCGTTTCTCATCATTCTAGAGGGTGAAGGATTCCAGGGCCGTGGACTAAGAGGTCCAGCCCGGAGGCAGCGACTCCAGACCCCATGCGGCCCCTTCCATGACCATCGCCTCCTGGACTGTGCAATACATGGCCCCGCCAGACAGTCTCTCTTCTGTGGATCTGGGGTCTAGAGCAACCAGATTCCCTTCTGATAGTCGGTGTCCCTGGGAGACCCCTTCCAGAGTGTAGAAGCACCTGTGCTCCACCCCCGAGAAGGGCAAAAGCTTCAACGCTTTGTAGGGCCTGTTCGGTCCTCTTGACTCCATGGAGGTAGCAGTGATCCTCTTGAGCCACTGCCCGATGCCCTGTGAGAGGGGTAGGACCAGGGAGGCCCTCACCTACCTAGGGGCTCTAAACTGGCATTCCAGACCGGTGTTGTGGGGTCGAACTTGCACCGGAGGGGGATCAGGCAGGTCGCTGAGCTTCCTTATGAGGCCCAACGCCCTCCAGAAGGTCAACAATTTCTCTACCACCTCGTCCTCCTGGTGGTTTCGCAACCCAACCTTTGAAGCCCACTCACCGGTTTCGGGAGCCCCACTCGGTGGACCTTGCCATGGAGTTGGAGATTGCACATCTCGGAGCCCTGACCTCCCTGCCGAGGGAGCTCTACACCGCTCCTCTTATCCTCGTCTCCGCTTCGGAGCTGGAGTGGGGTCCGGAGATCCAGAGCCGTAAGACCACGACCTAGAGGAATGAAGTCCCCTAACGAGGTCCTCCATCCCCTCCCGACATGGCCGACGGGGAGTGGATAGGTGACGTCATCCAACAGGGAGAAATCCTCCCTAGGGGCTTGGGGGACAGGATCCGCTGTTCCCCACACCGGGAAAGGGTCCCTTAATGAGGACCTTAACAGTATCCTCGGGGTGCCTGAAAAGGCCTCTTGCTCCCACAAGGTTAGATTGGCGGCGGGGAGCCACTGAGCGCAGGATAAATATGAAGCCCCGAGAGCGGAAGGCGGCTCCTCCACCCGCGGAGGGGCAGAGGAGACGGTCACCGGCGGCGGATAACAAGCCGTAAGGCCGTGCTGGGAAAAGGGTTGGCAGCTATGATGACCTATAAGGTCAGGTTACCCCTGCCACGCCATTGGTGGGAGAGGAGTTCGGGCCATGTGGTTCCCACGAGGATACACTGAGTGGAGGTGAAAAACACCCACTGAGAGAGGAGAGCCACGCAACCCTGGAGCAAACGCTCGCAGCTAGACATCACATACAGTAGGGTCCCAACGACCTTCTGAGGCATTCCTCGGAGAGGGAAAGAACTAGGCGATTATGCCGACAGTCTTGGAATAAGAGCACGAGACAAGGGAAAAATGAACTTGGTCTGAAGGAAAGGTCAAATGCGAACCTCATCTTTAAGCGTGTCTGGAACTGCGAGGCAGTCTAGTGTGAGACGGATGATGGGGGGAAGCATTCATTGAAAAACTCATTGTCTGGGAGAGCGCAAGGGTAAAGGTCTGGAAGCTGAAGTCTTAGGCAAAGGTCGTCCGGGTTGCAAGTTATCTTAGGTAAACAAAAGAGACCTTCCGGAGAGGAAAGATCACACCGAGGAGCATACTCTTAAAAGCAATACTCAGGAGGCGAATTCCTAGAAGGGTGAAGACAAGTCCTTAGAAGGATGAGGAATAGGCTCTGGAGAGGTAGAAAGAAGTTCATCCTCTGCAGGCGACAAGGAGACGACCGGAAGCTCCTGGGTAGACATAGGCAATGACCTCTGATGGGCATCTGGAAGCAAGGAACTGCTGCAGCTTCTCCTCCGAAGGGGAACCTTGGATACACAAGGAGTGTCACAGCATACGCAGAATATCACAGCTGAAAAAAAAAGGACTACGAGGAGGAGGTCCTGCTATTTTGCTGGGGGAAACATACAGACCTCTCTGCTCTTGGTCTTCCTTTAAGGTTAAAGGGCCACCACTCTTACTCGACTGACCCTTGGAAGAAGCCAATGAAGAAGAGTCAAATGGAAGAATACCATTCTTCGACTTCAAGGAAGACCTCGAAGGCGAAGAATCCCTCTTAAGACTTCTTCCTCCTCCTGCCGTACTTCTCCCACTCAGAGGATGGCCTCTCCTGACAATTATTCTCAAGGGTAAACTTGGGAATAAGCATGCCCTAGGCATTGAGGACATAACTGATGAGCAGCATCCTTGATGAAAGCAAAGCCACTCGAAAGAAAAAATAAATAAAGAGGTGTGCTCATACTGACGGCTGATGTAAGCGAGTTGTCAGTGAGACGGCTAGGGTACGGTCGCCTCCCTGCGGTTGTCTACCTGAGACCGATAGGTAATTACCTGTTGGTTGTTTACCCTTTGTTATAATTCTAAATGCCTTGTTTCCGTTCTGCTATTATCTATTCTCCTATAATAAAGGACAATGGTTTGTATTAGTTTAAGAACAAAGCAAATTTTAAAAACTACAGGAGCAAGAAAAAGATTATCGGGGGAAAGAGCTCACCCAAATTACAAATCTTAAGGCAAGTTTGACAATTTTCAAAAAATTGCTTTATCTTTCTGGTAAGCACTTATCTAGGGCATCTATAACATTCTGGAAGACCTAACAAGACAAACATTTCTTTAAGTCACAGAGAAGAGCCTCCAACCTACGATGGGGTGCGACAAACACTGAAGGAACCCTACTGTACATACCACCAGAACCTGAAAGCCTGCCACCATAACTTCGAGGGCTTCTTGCTCCTAGCTCATACTCTCCGGGGTCTGAGCTAGAGGTGTAAGCGAAGGAATGGCAATAGCAGATGCACTCAATGTTAGAAGGAAGAAGCAAAATTCTCTTCCTCCCCCTCAAAGCATATGCCTGACACTGCATAGGGCCATGACTTACATTAGGCACACAAGGATCATTGCAAACAATCATGCCCCTCACAAGCAACGCATAGGGTGGATCTACAGACGGTTTAATAAAAACCAGATGTAAAATCCTTCCTTGCACATAACAATCAACAGCCAGCATTCACTTCTTGAGAGAAATAGAAAATGAAATGCTCCTTTTAGGACACAGCAGTACGTATGTACACGTTGCAGCCAAATACAAGTTCAAGAGATTTTGACAGGTGGAGGGCGTAGCTCCTTGCCCTCGCTCCCACCTGTCGCTTGCTTAACTGCTCATTAAAAGATTCAAAAAACCTTCAGCTCACGCTGTAAACATACTCCCCTCCTACTTGAAGGATGATGGTTTGTATTTCATGTAAAACAAAGATCCAAAATCATACAAATAGATTTTGTACCAACAACCCCCACTTGATATTACAACTGATAAAAGGAAAATTTAAAAATCTATATTGTGGATGTGGTAAATATGAAATATGCCATATAATATTCTTCAAATTTGTCTACTTATTGTTTGTGTACATAAATAAATGTAGGCCCTGCTCTAGCAATCTGTAAGCTACAGTACAGTATTGTATAGCACAGTATAGCCTTAGTGATGGTAGCTTCTTAATTGTTACCAGTATATATGACCCCATAGACTGTTGTCAGACACTAAAACTAAGCAAAATCAGTCCGAACCAAATTTAGGTTAATATATGATACTCTGATTTCTAGCGAAACTGGAATTCGCTATAAGAAATAGACGAGTGTTGGCTAGTTTGGTGTTTTTCTCTAAATGTTTAATAGGGGCTGGGGCATAATAACTTAAGTATCGGTCGATTAAAATGTGAAGTATGTTTTTCACTCTAAGTCCATTGTTTATTTCTGAGAGACTAAAGGGGACTTGTTGCGGATGCATTTTTTCAAATGGTTTGGGGAGCTTTCTGTGCATTTACAATGATGTAGTTGTCAGGTGGTTTTTTTAAACCAATTAACAGCTTACAATTACTTCTTCATAAGTTCCCAGATGTTGTTCTACAACAGCAATTTTTCCCACCTTCGTGTTCAGTTTCAACTTAACCACCATCTCGTAAAGACGTATCAAGCGGGAACTTAAGGGAAGCACGTAAATCTATTTCGAAATTGTGTAATTTCGTTTGTCGACAATTGATTATGATGGAAATGCTCTCCGTTCAGTGCAAAGCTATTGTTACTCATGTTATTAAAAAATAACAGCGAAATACTGCCTCAATGGTCCGATTCTGACATAATTTTCAGGGAAGGCCAGCACATTTTCTATTGTAAAGCTTTTGTAAAGATTGCCAAAAAAAAAAAATGTCAATCATGAGGTAAAGAATTATTCGTGATTTACATTTTCATAATGAAAGGATTTATTTGTGATTTACTTTATCATAATGTAAAGATTAATTTGTGATTTACTTTCAGTTTATGACCTGGGAAGAGGGGGTTGTCCGGCTAGTAGTTGTGACCTGCGAAGGTTTGTGTCCTGGGAAGGGGGGTCTGGAAGGGCATGCCAATGGCGAGGGGCTGTGACCTGGGAAGGGGGGTCCGGGGGGCTTGGCCCCCCAACTGGGGACTGTGATCTGGGAACTACTAGGTTAGGTTAGGTGGGTTTGTTAGGTTCTGTACCCTTTTACAAATCTCAAAAGTGTTAAATAATCATGTTTGACCTATTTTCAACCATTTACATGAACCATATATTTTTCCAACTGGTTATCTTGGGCTTATTTTGCATTTCTGACCATTATTATTGCTGTAAATAACTCGTTTATGACATTTCCCCACCCCCAAAAAACCCTGGTTTCCCACTGGGGTCCCCCATAATTGTCTTAATATAAAGGGGTCCAAAAACTCATGAACGGGTGGTTTGCCCCCAATAATCATGGACAGAAATGCATAAAGCACAAGATAGCGAGTAGGAAAAATATATGGTTCATGTATTTGGCTAGAAAATAAAGTATTATATATTTACCCAAATTTATGCTAATTTGTATATGTGATAGGCTATGCTACTGATTATGTATTCATTAGAATGCTATTACTTAAAAAGCATTTTCTAAAAGGAAAGTTTTTTTTTATATGAAATGCTGTCCCGACCAGGCTACTGTCCGAGTGGTACCTAACCACATACTGCATTTTGGTCTTATACACCTATGGCAAGATATGGTCAATGTCTTTTATGTAAAACGTCTTAATCACTACAAAAATATTCATAACATGTGGATACTTTGAATTTCGTTACATTAAGGATAAAATATGCTTTTGTGTACCGTGACAGACAAAATTGCGGGCGATGTCCAACACCTACCTGGGAATAAGATGCAGTCCCCTTGATATTTATTTTAGTTTATGCCAAATAATTCAGTCCTCAATATAGCACACTCTTCTGTTTAAAACATTAAGCACCACCATAAGTAATACTATTGAATTCAAGAAAAAACTTCATTAAGAACTTTTAACATATAAGTAACACCGTATTCCCTTGTTTTGAAGTTCCCAGGACTACAATCACAAGGCTCTGATTGGTTTAGACTCTGGGCGGCTGAGCCAATGTGAACCAGGGTTACCAGATTATTTCGACTGGATTATCGTACATGAGCCTTAAAATTGTCGTTTTTCAACCAAAATTATCGTACACAGTTTCAGTATAATTATTAATGAATTACATGATTGACTTATTTCAAAATATTTTAATATATTTTTTAATTGAACACACACATGTATATACCTAAGGTATGTATCGTACATCGTACTGGACCTAAAATAATCGTACATGTACGATAATTATCGTACGAATGACACCCCTGATGTGAACAGTTTCAAAAAACAGAGCAGAGCTATGCGCAATTCATAACCTTACTATGCCGACTACTTTTATTAATGAAATATAGCTCTTCTTTGTATACTAGCAGAGAAACAACGTGATGAATGGTTTATGGAAATACTGTAAATCATCTACATGTTATTTCAAATGGGACATTAGCAATAGTAAAAGCGTAAAGTTGTCCTTTTTACCTAGTTTTGCAATGGGTTTATTGTTTTTTCAATTAAAATTTCACTCCACGTCTTTTTCTTAAATATCTTTATTAGCATTACCATATCTCATTAAAATCGTGAGACTTTAGACTTCCATGGTAGATCCACAACGCGTTCATCCATTTAAGGAAATGTCCATCCGTTACTTGTTTTGTAAATTGACCTTTGTGGAAGACATTGTCGTACACCCTGTAATCTTGCTCCTCAAGTTCAAATAGATATCATAGACTGTATGTCATGCTCATGCATGGCCGTAGCCAATGGGGTTGTGCTCAGGTTAGTGGGTCCTCCAATTAAAGATGAATGACTGTATAATGTTCCTATGAAATTATAGTAAGATTGTACGAATAATTTAAAAGGAACGTCTTCTTCTATCTAAATGTGGGATCTGGCTCAATCTTTTGAGTCTATACTCCTCTGAAAAAGAAAAAATATATACAAACTAAAACATTGGAACTAATTAATGCAGTTGATAAAATTTTAAATGTTAGTCAGTCAGTAAATTTTGAATCCTTCATCGAATGAAATTAATGATATTTTCATTCTACCACACGAAGCTTAATACCTTTTATTGAAACAATGTCATTCCTCACCCGTTCTATTGATATGGTTTATATTAATCAAATATTTTACACACATTTTAAAGATTCTACATCAAGGAACGTATTTGTTTGACTGTTAATTCTCATCTGCTTTCTAAGAGTTTGAGGTTTATTTCAATGTTTAAGATTATTACGTGACTTATCCAAACACCCATGTTTTCAATACCACTGACAATTGCACATCAGCATGTGTATGTAAAAAGAAAATCCACATTCAGGTCTAATTCTGGTGCTGTTTGTGTCAAGCTTATTTTGTGTTATATGAAATCTGTCCTGTTAGGTAAAGCAATTCACGGAAACAGATATATACTAAAATTGTGGTATTCAAAGTCATAAAAGATATATTTTCCAAAATCGTGTTTGTCTTGGGTGCAAAGAGAACTAAGAGACTATTGTGTCTAGTTTTTTTTTTTTTTTTAACACTTCGTTTGAGCCTCCAAAACTTCTGTACAGGACAATATTATAAATGGAAGACTTGAACTCTTCTTGTGAGAGCATATTCTATAGCAATTATTCTATTTCAAATATTATGAGGCCTTTGTAAGGAATAACAATGTAACAAAAATTGTCTGAACATCATAAGGCTGTGTGCTTGGTGTGATATAGGGGACTATTCACTAGTGCGTCTAGGAAACTGGCCCAGCCTTTACATTGACAAGTTTTTTTTTTCAAGTACATACAGCTCATTTCGAATTTTAACTGATATTCTTGATTGAAAATTCAGGTTTCAAAAACATACCCGGCCTATCTCTTCTTTGATATATCAAACGAAAACCGATGAACTAAATCTTTCAAGATTTTGTGGACCTATCTATCTAAAAGTGTTTTAATTCTTTCGATCCGCTGTGATTTTAATATCATTCGCCGTTTTAGTCTTTAGTATCCAACTGACAGCATAAATTACTAGACAAAAAACATTAAATTTATTATATATGTTACTTGGAACTTTCGTTCAATTTGCTCCATGTGCATATTTAACCAAGGTAAAAGAATCACAACTCTTTATCCCACTTTGCGTTCAGATTAACACCCCACATTCATGATGAAATGGGTTTCGTAATTTGTAGTAAAAACTTGTAATATCATCCACATCTTTTAAAGCAATTGCCAATTTTGACAAGGGTCGGGAAATAAAAGGAGTTATGAAGGCAAGACAAAACTGTAATTTTCTTCATAGAAATTAGAAACTAGTTCAGCTTGCAATTTTCCCCTTTGGAAAATGAGTAGTGTAATAGAATTCAGAAGAATTTTTTTTCTATGTATGGCGTGTAATCGTAGGCTACAGTAATTTATTGAATAGCTTTGCATTAGAATTTGCATTAACTCCCCTCTTTGAGCAGGAGAATGCCGTCCTTATATTTGTAAATGAAAGAGAGTTAAGCAGTCTTTAAGGTTTCAATCACTTCGGTTGCAGCAATGATGGTAGTAATGAAAGTGTATATTCCTGTGTATAAGGAAACAGTTAAGAGAGAGAGAAAAAAAAAATCAGTTATTACTGGGATGTGACTGGGATAGTTCCACCTATCACATAATGACTTTTATTATTATTATTATTATTATTATTATTATTATTATTATTATTATTATTATTATTATTATTATTATTATTATTATTATTATTATTATTATTTACTAAGCTACAACCCTAGTTGGAAAAGCAGGACGCTATAAGCCCACGGGCTCTAACAGGGAAAATAGCTCAGTGGAGAAAGGAAACAAGGAAATATAGAATATTTTAAGAACAATAACATTACAATAAATATTTCCTAAATAAACTATAAAAACTTTAACAAAACAAGAGGAAGAAAAATTAGATAGTGTGCCCGAGTGTACCCTCAAGCAAGAGAACTCTAACCCAAGACAGTGGAAGGCCATGGTACAGAGGCTATGGCACTACCCAAGACTAGAGAACAATGGTTTGATTTTGGAGTGTCCTTCTTCTAGAAGAGCTGCTTGCCATAGCTAAAGAGTCTCATCTACTCTTACCAAGAGGAAAGTGACTACTGAACAATTACAGTGCAATAGTTAACCCCTTGAGAGCAGCATGGTTTGGTAATCTCAGTGTTGTCAGGTGTATGAGGACAGAGGAGAATCTGTAAAGAATAGGCCCAGACTATTCAGTGTATGGGTAGGCAAAGGGTAAATGAACCGTAACCAGAGAGAAGTATCCAATGTAGTACTGTCTGGCCAGTCAAAGACCCCATAACTCTCTAGCGGTAGTATCTCAACGGATGGCTGGTGCCCTGGACAACCTACTACCTCTAGAACTACAGTACATGTCGAATAGAAATTTAAAAAATCTTATCTCAGAGACAAAAATTAGTACAGAATGATACAGATAAGTTTATAAATGCTGTCTTCTGGGTAAAGAACTGTAGTCTAAGTAGGTATAATACAGCCAATCCTTCTCATTCACTATTCCGCTCAAAATTGTTACTGAAGAATGTGTTGATAATGACTTATGTCTGTGATGTACGTTTATGAGATATCTTCTCATTCCTTTTTATCATTATTAAGTCATCGTTTCAAAGACGTGTAAATCTGTCATTTATGCAAAAATATTTGTCAATTCATAACAAATGACGTAACAAAAACACGTACTCGAGTTTTCATGCGGGATTTCAAATCTGTGTTAACCCAAAAAAGTTGCTTGGATTTGACAAACAGATTTTGGATATCATCTTAGTTTGTGTATAATACTTGTTAGTTATCACCTTATAAATTACTCTTGCTGGTTAAAAGTAATAAGTAATAAACTGAGGCACACTGAATTGGTAAAAACAAAACAGCAATTTTCTCTTAGCTGATGGGCAATCTACTCGATAGCAGACAATCAAATTCTAATTTGTAAGAAATATTTTCTTTTTCTGATTTCGTTGTAACATTGTAAATAACTGATATCTTTTAAACGTCACCAAGAGCAGTTAGGTAATTGTAAGCCATATGTTTTGGAAACACTATTTCTATTTAAAAAACGGTCAATGTATATCTATTCTGTTAACCTTCGTTAACACATCAATTTTATGTGATGCTGTCTCTGGAGAAGGGTGACTTTGTGCCACAAAAATTATTTACTTCCTTTGCATACATTCTGTAAATTGTGTTTCGGAAAGCATTTCTTTTTCTGCTGATAAAATTCTTCATAGTGACAATTTTTGTTTCTACTTCGATGAACTAAAAAAAAGAAGAATAATGATATTATCATTATCATTATCATTATTATTATTATCATTATTATTATTATTATTATTATTATTATTATTATTATTATTATTATTATTATTATTATTGCTAAGCTACAACCCCAGTTGAAAAAGCAAGGTGATGTAAGCCCAAGGGCTCCAACATGGAAAAATAGCCCAGTGAGGTAAGGAAATAAGAAAATAAATAAACGATCTGAGGAATAATGAACAATTAAAATACAATATTTTGAAAACAGTAACAACATCAAAACAGATATTTCATAAATAAACTATAAAAAAAACTTATGTAAGCCTGTTCAACATAAAAAAAACATTTGCTGGAACCTTGAACTTTCAAAGTTCTATCGATTTAACTACCCGATTAGGAAGATCATTCCACAACTTGGTCATAGCTGGAATAAAACTTCTAGGTACTGTTTAGTATTGAGCCTCATGGTGGAGAAGAACAAACTATTAGAATGAACTGCATGTCTAGTATTAAAAACAGGATGGAATTGTCCAGGAAGATATGAATGTAAAGGATGATCAGAATTATGAAAACTATTATGCAACATGCATAACGAACTAATTGATCGACGGTGCCAGAGATTAATATCTAGATCATGAATAAGAAATTTAATAGACAGTAAGTTCCTGTTCAACAAAATCAGCAGCTGAAGACCAGACAGGAGAACAATACTTGAAACAAGGTAGAATTAAAGAATTAAAACACTTCTTCAGAATAGATTGATCACCAAAAATCTTAAACCACTTTCCCAGGAAGCCAATTTTATATGCAATTGAAGAAGACACAGACATAATGTGTTTTTCAAAAGTAAACTTGATGTCGAGAATCACACCTAAAATTTTAAAAGAGTCATACAGAGTTAAAGAAACATTATCAATGCTGAGATCCGGATGTTGAGGGGCCACCGTTCTTGACTTACTTACAATCATACTTTGAGTTTTGTTAAGATTGAACTTCATACCCCATAATTTGCACTATGCAATAATTTTAGCTAGATTTCTATTAAGGGGTTCGGCAATCCCAGATTTACATTCAGGAGATGGAATCGATGCAAAGAGAGTAGCATCATCTGCATATGCAACAAGCTTGTTTTCTAGGCCACACCACATGTCATGTGTATATAGTATGAAAAGTAATGGGCCAATAATACTACCCTGAGGAACACCAGATATCACATTCTTATATTCCCTATGGTGCCCATCAACAACAACTCTTTCCGATCTATTGCTTGAAAATTCAATAATAATGCTAAAAAACGACCCAACCACTCCCAACTGTTTGAGTTTGAAAACAACGGCCACATGATTAACACGGTCAAAGACAGCACTAAAATCTAGGTAAATCATACGAACTTCCTGACCACAATCAAGGGATTTCTGTACAGCACTGGAGATTGTAAGAATGGCATCACATGCTCCAAGGCCTTTACGAAAACCAGATTGCAAACTAGGGAGTAGATGATTACCTTCAGCAAACATATTAAGACGTTTAGCCAAAAGATGTTCAAAAGCTTTGGATAATATGGGAGTTATGGAAATTGGGCGGTAATCAGTGGGACTTGAGCTACCACAAATACATTTACATAGAGGAGTAACATTACCAATTTTCTAACAAGTGCTAAAAGCTTCTCTTCTTGCTAACTTGCGCAAAATAACACATAACTTTGGAGCTAGGAAATCTGCAGTTTTTATGCAAAACAAAGAAAAATTACCATTTAGGTCTACACCTCCATAACCATCAAGGTCCATCAAGAGAACTTTAATTTTACGATATCGAAAAGCTAAACTAATTAGTTTAGCCTCAGGAAAACAGGAATGACAAAAATAACCTGCGTGCTCCATTAACCGAATGGCAATTAAAGAGACTAAATTACAGAAGGGATCCGAAAAATATAAGGATCTTGCGAATAAAGATAATTAAGAACAGGAAAATCAACTCATGACTGATATGCCCACGGTGATTAACAACGCAGATCCATTTGGACTGGACATAAAAGACCTTCAAGAAGACGAAATGCAACAGTTATACGAGAGGGAAATTATGTCTGCTCCAATCTTCTACTTCCTATAGTACGTTATTTTCAAAACCATTTTTTTATTGCTCTTTTCCATTCTCATTCATTTTCCTACCTCCAAGCTACTAGGTTCCAGCTTAGATACACAAATAATCATTCAAAAGAAGGGAAATTGTTGCCTAAAAGGTAAGAATCGCAATCATTTTTTTTCACGTAACATCTAAAACATATAAGTATTATTCGCAATATATAATCAAGAACACAACATGGCTATAGTTCAGAATATTTTCAAAGAATTCGAGGAAGATCATTGATTAAACAAGCACACAGCAGTATATAGATATTTATTAACAGAAGCTGTATATGTGTTATCGAAGGTTATAGTTCCATCACTAGCGTTGATCCTGTGAAGGTGTTACTTTACTTTTATGATTTTTTTTTTTTTT
This sequence comes from Palaemon carinicauda, assembly GCF_036898095.1. Classification (NCBI taxonomy): domain Eukaryota; kingdom Metazoa; phylum Arthropoda; class Malacostraca; order Decapoda; family Palaemonidae; genus Palaemon; species Palaemon carinicauda. The sequence continues at coordinate 149,132,396 of NC_090730.1, forward strand.
GTAACTCATTGTCGACATGAAAAGACTTTATTCTTTATAATTCTTCAGTTGGTAGAGATATTCCCGTGTTCGTACATAAACTTTATTTCTACGATTTGACAAATTCAGGAAAAAATCGTAGGAGGTCCTTGGACAGGGTGAACTGGAAGTCCTTTTTGTATTTTTCCAGAGTGCAAAAGTTTCAGTCCTTCGTCGAGAATGTGGTCAGTGCCCAGTCCAGGAGTGAGCTTGTAAGGTTGTTATTTTAGATGGGTTGGCCCTTCCGATCAGACACGGGCTCTTGCAACCACACAGCCTATAAATGTTGAAAAAAAAACATATTTTATCCAAGGGGTAAATGATAGAGTTTGAATTTTAGTTACTTCTAATTTCTTTGTCATTCTTTCTTATTTTATAGAGAAGCCTTTGTAGGTCCCATGAAAGAAAGAATGTGACAGGCGAAGTTACGACTTCACTGAACCCTGATGCACTCGTCAGTCAGTCGGAGAGAAAAGAGAATAGGAGCAATTCCTTATAAGTAGATGTTAGAAAGAAGGAAAATGAGTAGTAGGAAATGTCAAAGGAGTCTAAAACTTCATTATGAGAAAAAAATATTAAGTTTGTTAGTAAGTGATAGAAGTTGTTGTCTCAGATCAGCTGGCCCTTCTGGCCAGACCCGGTTAAGGGTGTTCGTTTTTGTTGAACATTGAGGATGGTAAAGGAGTCATTGTGACATCCCGGCAGCATATGATTGGTCATATGTCTTAAAAAAACAAAGCATTCAACTTGGGTGGTTACTAATTTTTAATCTGCCTGACATATGCATGAGGTGGTGTCCATTAGCAGTGGGGGCGTGCCGATCGCTGGGAAGGATTTTCATGCTTCCAGGGAAATATTCAATCTCTCAAAGGGTGTCATCTTTGTTTGTAAAGCTCCCTATAGTCTACAGTATGGTATTCATATCCTGTAATATGAGTGCTGATATTTCTCCAGATGATCGTCAGGAGTAAGAACGGATTCCAGTTGGTGTTTAAGCTGGATTTCTTTATGCTAATATGTAATACTTCTATGATCTTCAGGCTGCGCTAATCAGGAAAGTTTTCAATTATTTCGATATTTTCAACTAAGGTGTTACAAATTTTGGTGTTGTGTACATCACTCATGTGTTTTTTTATAGCTCCCTCTTGGTTATGATAAGATAGACGCATGGACTTCCTCATTCCTGTTTTCCTGAGGCTAAACTAACTAGTTTAGCTTTTCGATCTCGTGAGATTAAAGCTCTGTTGATGGACCTTGATGCCTATGGAGGTGTAGACCCAAATGGTATTTTTCCTTTGTTTTTTATAAAGACAGCAGATTTCTTAGCTCCAAAGTTATCTGTTATTTTGCGCAAGTTAGCAAGAAGAGGAGCTTTTAGCACTAGTTGGAGAATTGGTAATGTTACTCCTCTATGTAAATGTGTTTGTGGTAGCTCAAGTCCCACTGATTACCGCCCAATTTCCATAACTCCCATATTATCTAAAGTTTTTGAACGTCTTCTGGCAAAACGTCTTAACAGGTTTGCTGAAGGTAATCATCTACTCCCTAGTTTGCAATTTGGTTTTCGTAAAGGCCTTGGAGCATGTGATGCCCTTCTTACAATCTCCAATGCTGTACAGAAATCCCTTGATTGTGGTCGGGAAGTTCGTATGATTGGCCTTGATTTTAGTGCTGCCTTTGACCGTGTTAATCATGAGGCCCTTGTTTTCAAACTGAAACAGTTGGGAGTGGGTGGGTCGTTTCTTAGCATTATTATTGATTTTTTAAGTAATAGATCTCAAAGAGTTGTTGTTGATGGGCACCATAGTGATTATAGGAATGTGATATCCGGTGTTCCACAGGGTAGTGTTCTTGGCCCATTACTTTTCATACTATATACACATGACATGTGGTTTGGCCTTGAAAACAAGCTTGTTGCATATGCAGATGATGCTACTCTCTTTGCATCAATTCCATCCCCTGAATGTAGATCTAGGGTTGGTGAATCCCTTAATAGAGACTTAGCTAGAATTAGTGCATGGTGCAAATTATGGGGTATGAAGTTGAATCCTAACAAAACTCAAAGTATGATTGTAAGTAGGTCAAGGACGGTGGCTCCTCAACATCCGGATCTCAGTATTGATAATGTTTCTTTAAATATGTATGACTCTTTCAAAATTTTAGGTGTGATTCTCGACAGTAAATTTACTTTTGAGAAACATATAAGGTCTGTGTCTTCTTCAATTGCACAAAAAATTGGCTTATTGAGAAAGTCTTTCAAGATTTTCGGTGATCAATCTATTCTGAAGAAGTGTTTTAATTCTTTCATTCTACCTTGTTTTGAGTATTGTTCTCCTGTCTGGTCTTCAGCTGCTGATTCTCATCTTAATTTGTTGGACAGAAACTTACGGTCGATTAAATTTCTTATTCCTGATCTAGATATTAATCTCTGGCACCGTCGTTCAATTAGTTCATTATGCATGTTGCATAAGATTTTTCATAATTCTGACCATCCTTTACATTCAGATCTCCCTGGACAATTCTATCCTGTTCGTAATACTAGGCAGGCAGTTAATTCTAATAGCCAGGCCTTCTTCATCACGAGACTCAATACTACGCAGTATTCTAGAAGTTTTATTCCAGCTGTTACCAAGTTGTGGAATGATCTTCCTAATCGGGTGGTTGAATCAGTAGAACTTCAAAAGTTCAAAGTTGGAGCAAATGCTTTTTTGTTGACCAGGCGGACATGAGTCTTTTTATAGTTTATTTATGACATATTTGTTTTTGATGTTGTTAATAGTTTATATATGACATGTCTGTTTTGATGTTGTTACTTGTTTTAGAATGATTTATTGTTAATTTGTTCTCTTCATTTATTTATTTCCTTATTTCCTTTCCTCACTGGGCTATTTTTCCCTGTTGGAGCCCCTGGGCTTATAGCATCTTGCTTTTCCAACTAGGGTTGTAGCTTGGATAGTAATAATAATAATAATAATAATGGAGAAGCATATAGTGGTCATGCCAATATATTCAAAGGAACATCCAGAAACAGGGCATTTAAAATGGTAGACCACAGTGAACCTATTGAGGCTATCTTAAACCGAAGGGGCTGCGTTATTCTGCATAACCAGCTCTCTTTCCTAAATATCCTTTTTACCCTAGACAATTAGTTCATTATGCATCTTGCATAATATTTTTCATAACTCTGACCATCCTTTACATTCTGATCTTCCTGGACAATTCCATCCTGTTCGTAATACTAGGCAGGCAGTTAGTTCTAATAGCCAGACTTTCTCCATCATGAGGCTCAATACTACACAGTATTCTAGAAGTTTTATTCCAGCTGTGACCAAGTTGTGGAATGATCTTCCTGATCGGGTAGTTGAATCAGTAGAACTTCAAAAGTTCAAAGTTGCAGCAAAGGTTTTTATGTTGAACAGGCTGACATAAGTCTTTTTATAGTTTATATATGACATATGTGTTTTGACGTTGTTACTGTTTTTAGAATGATTTATTGTTCATTTGTTCTCATCATTTATTTATTTACTTTTCTCACTGGGCTATTTTTCCCTGTTGGATCCCTTGGGCTTATAGCACTTGCTTTTCCAACTAGGGTTGTAGCTTGGATAATAATAATAATAATAATAATAATAATAATAATAATAATAATAATAATAATAATAATAATAATAATAATAAAGGTCTTCTAACATCCTTACATTTAGTGCCAACAAACTTAGGACTTTGCCTTAATGGCAACAGAGAATACCCTGGCCGATACAAGAAGTCCATGAATAGTTGTTATATAAAACATGGCACTATATCCATCTCGAACTTAACCACGTTTCCCAAGAACTTATTCATAATGGATAATCCAATAGAGAATTGAGTAGAGAAGAAACGCCATGAACTGCTGGTATGGAAATAGATCCCCTTCAATAAATCTGGGATATAATAAGGTCAAATGATTTTACAAGGCATGGATACACCAGGGATACAGAGATGAGCGTCCCCTTTGTGACATTATTACTGAAAGTGTCATGACATTCAAGCCAGAATAAAGCATATTACTCATCATTTAATACAGAAACAAGAAGACAGCACACCTGGTTATGAAGATTGCCTAAAGAGGCTTAATGCAGTTTACAATTTTGGCTTTAACGGCGGACGTAAATACCCTGTCTGTGGGTGCCCCAGAGACCATATTGCAATTTTGCATCACTACTACTTGCTTCTCAAACCGTCAATCTTATGATAGCTAAGAGGGAGGTATAAAAAAACCACATGACTGACACATATAACTGTAAAATCTCGCAATATAATCGACAATAAACCTGATCAGCGCCAACTGAAGATCCTAGAGGCATTGCAAAATAAGAACAAGAACAAGTCCAGTTTAAACACTACCTAGGAGTCATTCCTGCTCCTGTCAATTGTCAAGAGAAAACTCAGCATTCATACTGCAAGAGATGATCACAGATACAGACTCTAGAAAACTCTTCTGAGTTCTGACAAAGATGCCGCCCCTTTGAGAGCTTGGGCAGCTTCTCGGAAGCACGGACATCCTTCCCAACGATCAACCAGCCCCATGCTGCCAACGAACATCGCCCTATACATAGATCAGATTTACCAAACATGCTATACAGTATGTATACGCTATGCAGTATACTGATTTCTCGAGATAAATGACTGATCAATCAGCACTTGCCACTGCCATGACACCGAGTAATCCCTTTACCATCCATAAGTGAGGTTGTTATTGTAGATTGCCTGGTTATGAGCTGCAGAATTGCAAGAGCCCGTGCCTGGTAGGAAGGACCTGGCATTTTACGATAGATTGCCTGCCCTTTCCAGCTCACTGTTATTGTTGCTCTACATCATCTGGCCCTTTTGTGTCTGGATGGAAGGGCCAGGCAACCTAAAGCAACAACAACAACAACAGCAACAACAACAACAATGATCTGGAAGTACCAGGCAATCTAAAAACAACCTTACGATCGTTGCAAGAGTTTGTGTCCAGCCAGAAGGGCTGCCAATCTAAAACAACAACAACCTTTTATATTTTTTTTGTATGTTTATAATCTTAATGTCTTTTCATATGTTTGTGACTGTTAACTTGTAAACATAATGTCCTTTATAAGGTTTGTAGCTATTAATTTCTAAATGGAAGGTCCTTTAGTAATTAAGTTATTAACTACTATCTTATCATTTTAATGTCCTGTTTATGTGTTTTTAAATCTAAATTCCTTTAGTAATTTGGTAACTACTAACTTGTAATTGTAATTGTTAACTTGTAAAGTAAGTAATAACTAACATCTGGTTTTAATTTCACTGTTTTATGTTTTTGATAGATAACTTTCCAATTTATGATTTTTTTGTGAGTTAGTAACTTCTAACTTGACATATTAATGTCATTTTAATTGTTTTTTTTTTTTTATAACTGGTATATATAAATTCTTTAATGTGTTTGTAATTTTAATAAGAGCCACCTTATGTTTACACCATTTTCTACATAAAAGCACTAAAATGGAGCTTTGTTTCAGTAAATATATCCTCTAAGCCAGTGGTTCCCAAACTGGGGGGCGCGCCCCACTAGGGGCGCGTGAGGACGATACAAGGGGGGCGTGAAGTCATCTGCTCAAAATTACTTGTTTAAGAGAATAATAAAATCATTAAAGGCTGAGGAATTTATACACTATTTTCCAGATGTCTCAATGGAGAATTCTCTTTGGACATTGGTGCAGAATCCATTTAACACTGATGTGGAGTTGCTACTGGAATCACTGTAAGAGGAAGCCATCGATTTGAAATGTGACGAACGCGAAAAGGGACTTTGAAACAATGAAGTTACAAGAGTTTTGGATGAAATATCTACCCATGTACCCAAAAGTAGGTGAAGAAGCACTTCGTGTGATTATTCCTTTTTCTTCTACCTATCTTTGTGAAGCAGGATTTTCAGATCTTTGTTGTTCTGAAAACAAATCAGTGCAACCGACTTGATGTAGAAAATGACTTGTGTTGTGCGCTGTCATCCTTCAATCCTAGAATTTCTGATCTTCTGAGGAAAAAGCAGCAGCATCCATCTCACTAAATTTGACCAGAAATTGTGCCTTCGTCTCAAGTATTTCCAAATATTATATGCCATGTTTTCAAATAATCTCTTCTTAAAATTGCAACCTAATTTTGCCAGTTTGCTAATGTTCAAACTTTTTTTCGCTCACTTTGAACTAAATGTTTCGTTTTTAGTTACTGGAAAGTACTATTATTTGTTTGAGTGACTTTCATTTTTAAAATATAATACAAACAGAAATCTGTTTTCCTGTACAATGCTAAGAAATAAATGTAAGAATCATTTCATATAAAAAAAAAAGAGAGGTGTGAGGGCGTACGGGTCTACTGGAAGCAAAAAGGGGGCGTCAGGTAAGATAGTTTGGGAACCACTGCTCTAAGGAGTGAAAAATCATATGAAACCTGTCTTTTCGAATGTTACACAAAATGAAGATGAGTAAAAGTTGTCAGTATGGCCAGTAGGCTACTTGTATATGAAGGGGGGGGGGGATGCAAACTCCTTTATGAATAATAATAATAATAATAATAATAATAATAATAATAATAACTATTATTATTATTATTATTATTATTATTATTATTATTATTATTATTATTATTACTTGCTAAGCTACAACCCTAGTTGGAAAAGCAGGATGCTGTAAGCCTAAGGGCACCAACAGGGAAAGTAGTCCAGTGAGGAAAGGAAATGAGGAAATAAATAAAACATTTTAAGAACAGTAACATCATTAAAATAAATCTTTAATATATGAACTATAAAAACTTCAAAAAAAAAAAAATAAAAAACAAGAGGAAGAGAAACAAGATAGAATAGTGTGCCCGAGTGTATCCTCAAGCAAGAGTACTCTACCCCAAGACAGTGGACGACCATGGTACAGAGGCTATGGCACTACTCAAGACTAGAGAACAATGGTTTGATTTTGGAGTATCTTTCTCCTAGAAGAGCTGCTTAACAAAGCTAAAGAATCTCTTCTGCCCTTACCAAGAAGAAAGTAGCCACTGAACAATTACAGTACAATAGTTAACTCCTTGAGAGAGGAAGAATTGTTTGGTAACTGTGTTGTCAGGTGTATGAGGACAGAGGAGAATATGTAAAAAAAAAATGGCCAGACTATTCGGTGTATGTGTAGTCAAAGTGAAAACGAGCCGTAACCAGAGAGAAGGATACAATGTAATGCTGCCTGGCCAGTCAAAGGACCCAATAACTCTCTAGCGGCAGTATCTCAACGGGTGGCTGGTAAACCATGCAAATAGTCCACACAAAGTAAATTCTTATGCAACTTTGCAACAGCTGGGAACACGTTGAAAAATTAACATAGGAAAAGGCCTAAGAAAGGACTCAAAATTATTTTTTTAAAACATACTATAGCTGTTAAAGGATTAAAGTTTATTACGATTTATTACCACTTTACACAATTTGTTTGTTTTATTGTATTCAGAATCGAAAGAGTAGTTAAATGGGAAAACCTTGTGATACCATTTGCACGCAGTAATGAGAGAGAGAGAGAGAGAGAGAGAGAGAGAGAGAGAGAGAGAGAGAGAGAGAGAGAGAGAGAGAGAGAGAGAGAGATATTTTCTCAAACGTACGAAGTTAATTAGAAATATATCGATCAAATTATTTTCTAAACTTATATATAATGAACTTACCACAATTTATTCACAATTTCTACTTTGAAATAGATTGATATTAATGACAAATTTTCCAGTTCATTAAATACATTAATGCAATTGTATAAAAAAAACAAATGTTAATAACAATAGCCACGTAATTGACAACTAATTTGAAATAGCTGGTTTCGAAAACACGCTTAATGAATTATTATAGCATTCATCATCCATCGTCGTTTGAACCGAGTAAATTTAGTGACGTCATCCTAAGTTTTCCAATAATACAGTTTGAGTTTTGACTTTATGTAAGCTGGAATTATGATCGCTTTGATGTGGCTATGTAATATGTGCTGGGGCAAAATATTTACAGATATTTACAAACTTCAAATGAAATACGTAAGTAAAATTGTCAGAGATAAATGTGTAAATATGTTATATGATTTTATAAATAGTTAAATTTTGAAGGCTCAAGTTAATATAAGCGTATTTTGCCCTAGCTCCTATGTAAAATTTTATTTTCTTTGAAATAAAACCCTGATATTTTGGAACAGTATAGCTAATTTATTGTATAGTATATTTTTACTATTCTAATGATGACAAAAAATGAAATATCGGATGAAAAACTAAATAAAACTTATTGAAAAATATTAGCCCCGCTCTCTCTGAGAGACCTGAAAAAGTCAGTTCCTTTGGCAACATTACTAGTAGTGAGTCATAAACGACTGTTTGTTTAATAAGTGTCAAAAATCCTCTACAAATCTAACCATGAGTACCACTCCTGGTAAGTTGACGTGTCAGCGATTTTTTATATATTTTATGGTCACGTATTTTGTGGGTAGGAAAAATGTCAATTTCAAAATATGGAAATAATGCGACGTCGAATCTTGCCTTATTGTTCAAGTCTCGAACTGTCAGATTGCAACCGGGCAGGTGAATGGCCTCCCTAGCAATTAATTAGGTGGAACTTCCATTAACTCTTAGAATTTGTGAATTTCACACTGAATTTAGGTTATTCAATGAACTTTTGAGATGGCGTACGCCGTAATTTTGGGTGCATACTTATTAGGCCTAACTTAGATTATGCGGTAGGCCTATTGGTACCGTAAGGTTATAAGATGAATTCGCTGTCTTTTTGTTTTCTTATAAATGTATTCTCTTTAGAGTGGCTTACTATTTTCACAGTTAATTGTTTCTATAGTGGTCTGCATGAGTATTACCGTAGGTTAGCCTAGACCAAAAAACAATGGCTATCCAATGTATAGCCACTAAATAGTAATCGGATATGCTGTGTGTACTGGCAGCAATTAATCGGCTTGTTACGATATCATTCCGGTGTCAGATCTATGCTTTATTGTGCTGTAAAGTTACACCCAATATTTTATGTAATTATTGGGCTACATCATCACCCTTTGGTGGGTCTATTTGTAAAACCAAGCTTAGGATTAGGCCTATGCAGTTTTGGTATTCACTTTGTTCTCAAGTTAGCTATGTATTTTAGCACTCATAGGGCTTTAGCAACTTATCGTGGAAATGGTTGGAAGCCTTTATATTTACAGAGAGTTAGTGTTTGCGTATTTGTCGCTTTACCAAAATTTGGGGTATTTGTCCGCTCGTCTAATTATGGCGTTTTATCTCGGATAGATCAGCGTCAATGACCTTAGATGTCAAGATGCCAGAAAACCTTAAATCAATCAATCAATTATTTTGGATAGAATCTCTGAATATCACTCCCATACCTTATATCTACCAAATTGATAAGCACCTTTTTGCCTCTTGTCCGTTAATCTGACCAATACTTTCATTGATTAGCGTAGGCCCTACATGCCAAATAATTTTTGGCTCCTGAAGTGTTTTGTGAATAGTGGGAACAGTTAAAGATTAATAAGAAATAAAGCAATTACAGTACTCAACTGATTTATGATTGCCTGAATTTTGAGGTCTTAAGTTGTATTACAGTGATAAAGTACCCTCAATTTCTAAAGTATTACCCCGTTAGTTGAGGTGTGTACAAGAACTGCGTGTTTAAAATTCAATCTTGATTACACGATCAAGTTCTGTATACAACAATTGTATTGTGTAGTTGGCCTAGCTATCAGCCACAACTGTATAAGCCTAGTTATAGTAAATTTGTAGTTAAGATCAAGACTCTATTTCGTGGTTAATGGTATCCGTACATGTTTGTGTACTGTCTTTAGAACAATTCTCATAATCCTTTCCCTTAGAATTTTTTTTTATCGAGACACGAGCCCCATTCTAAGACAAACAATCTTGAATAGGAAATTAGTATATTTGGTGTGGGGAGTAGGAAAACTAATAAAATAAAAGGATGCATCCTAACCTAACTAAGACATTGTAATCAGGGGCTGTTTTTAACTTGGATGTTATTATCTTTCTATAGAGAAATCTTGAATTTATTTATGATAGTCATAGGATATGTTATTAATTTTTGAGCTCGGCTGTAATAACTTTATAGGTTTATAAAGAATTATGCAGAGTTTGTTTTTATTATTGAATATTTGTGGTAGCGTAGCCTATGCATGTTTGTAATGGATAATTGGTAGGTTAATAATCGGTTTTGGTTATCAATACAGTAGCGGAATTAATTATTATTTTGCAGCCTACCATGCAGTGAATAGATGTGTGGCTACATAAAATTTCATGGGTTTTAGTTAATAATTATTAGCCAAACACTACATATGAATTTTATGGTAGGCTATAATACTTTCGTACACAGTAATAGTGAGTGGAGTAGGTGGATAAGAAAACCCATATTTACTTTTTGTGGTACAATATTTGCAAACTTGAGGTTATTTTCTAAAAGTTTAGATAAACTTCCTGAAGGGTTTTTGTTTATGAATTTATATTTGGTACCATAGATTCTTAAAGTAACTTTGTTCTTGTAAAATAACTCTAAGTTATCCAAGGCTATTATCATACGTATGTAACCTACGTAAACTAACATAAATTTTGTTATTCCGGCATTTCGGCTTATGTGGCAAAGCTTTTTCCCTATTTGTGCTGAATTAGTGAGGGTATGCCAATTAAATCTATTTTTAAAGGAAACTACAAGTACTGTATTTGAGAGATTACTCTAGTGCCGTATGTGGATGAGATCATGATGAGGGGTAGATGGAGATGGTAGGGGCATGCTCTTTGTCTCCCCAAGAGAGATTAGTTTACCAAGTGTTCAGCTGGGCTTTCTAAAGTGCCTAGAAGAGTTGGAAGACCCAGGCTTACATGGCTGAGGACTATGAAGCGTGAAGTAGATGATAAATAAAGAAGTATTGAATTAAAAGCTCAAGATTGAGACGACTGGCTAAATCTAATGGAGGACCTAAGCGTCAATAGGAGGAGATGATGAGGATGACAGCCTGCATGAGGAAGATCAGTAATTTGGGCTATCCTTCCTATTCCCTCCCCCAGAGGGGAAAGACACGGTCCTGGACTTCTGCCAGGCCTTCAGAACTGGCAAGACCAAGATAAAGTTGCCCTGGTCTAGGTTAGTGATGGAAGCTAAGAAGGTAGTCTTCTCCCAGGTAGCTGGAACTTTGAACCTTTTGAGGGCAGGGAACTCATTGCACCTATTTCCAACGCCATTCGTGCGGCAGAGGAAGTACTGTACTATGAGATCCTTGATGATGGTCCCTCCCCCTTGTCTTTAGACCTGGCAATTCTGTCTCCAACTCATAAAGACACTCGATAAGTTGTCAGCACAGCAGGTTACGTGCTTGGCTTCAGAGGCCGAGAACATGGAACATGTTGCAAAGGCTTCTTTTGGATTGATTACTGGTCTGGTTCAGTAGACTCTGATTGGCAATGAAGATTTGGCAGATTCAGAGAAGCGGAGAACAGTGACCACCCTTTGCTTTCAGGAGCAACGGCAGTCGAGTTACTCGCCCACAATTTGGCCAATCAGTGGATAAACTGGATCCTGAAAAGGCGTGACTCGGTCATCAATAGATTCCAGAGGCAGATGCAAAAGAGAGAGGTGCTCAAGTTGCACAACTCGTCAAGGGATGATCCTTCCTTGTTCAACAACTTGGAAGACATTGAGGCAGTTGCAGAGTGCTGGAGGAAGGAGAGTCATGACTCCCTTCTCCATAGGGCAGTTACATCTTGCTTTACTTACTTACTTTGACGGCTGCTATTCAGGACCTCCACTGTCGTTTTACCTTGTTCGTTTAGTATTTAACGTTTCATATCGCATATTGGTCATTTACTGTTAAATCGTCACTGTTATACGACTCGTGGAATAACTTTTATGACTAATGAGTTAGACACCTCCACCAGACCTACCCTCTCTCGGTATGTGAAAGAAGGTGTGTGTGTGGGGGTTGTGAGTTCAGTGATCTTTGCCTTGTCCAAGTTATATGGTTTGTTTAACTTTGTGCAGTTAATACACTTTGACACCTGTGAATTACACTCCTTGGTGGAATGTTTTCCTGAACGTTTCCTGCAGACTTTATCATCATTCTTAGACTTGCAATCTTTTTCAAGGTGTCCATACCTCTGACAGTGATGGCAGGTGATCACGTGGTACCTATCACGCATGTTATAAGTACCCCATCGTAACGAAACATTGTCTCCATTGTCATGAATAGCCCTCCAAACTTTAGGATCACATTTCAGCACATAGTGGGTGGTCTCACCAGAAGTATTTTCCTTCAGAACTACACTTATCTTATCTTCTTCTATATTTTGGATTTGGTCCAGGCAACAATTTTTTTGAATCAAAGCATTCACATCATCATCATCATTATTGTACACATTGCATATCATTATTTTTGGTTAGTTTTCCAATTTTTGTCGTTTGTGTCGGCAACCAATGTCATGAATTTTGTTTGCAGCCTCTTCTCTGATTATTTTTTTTGCTAAGTTTACAACATTTCCATTCGTAGTTGACCTCGTGTTAAGTATAGGAATATCTTTACGTGCTTGTTCAACCTCGCGTTTTCTTTGTTATTTTAGTTGTTGTATTTGTTGATTTAATTACCAACAAATTTTTTTCCTTAAGTATGTCAGTAAATGTTGGTTTCTCCGGTTTTGGGTTGATCAATGTTTAAAGTGATGCCTTAATTGATTCCATATTCATAGCAAGAATATCAACTTTCTCAGTGAGGACAGTAGGCTGGGTGGAATTTGCTGCGTGTGCGCTAAGGTCCACAAGTTTGTTTTCCAATTCAGCTATTCTCGCATCTTGTTCGCTCAAGGCTTCTTTTCTCGTGTTCACATCTTCCTTCAATTTTGATATAAATAAATTGGCTTGTCTGGCTTCACCTACGCAGAGTGGGTATAACCAATCTAGGTTTTTTCGTTCATTATCAGTGATGCCTGTCACTATACACACCCATTTCGTATGATAAAATCTATTGCAGTCACATCCTATCCAGTTTTGCCGGTCTCCATATGTGGTTTTGCATATGAGGCATAGTTAGGGACAGACATAGTGTACTGTTTCTTATCACTTAAGTTTCTCCATTAGGTTAGCTAATATCTTTGCAATGATATTCTAAGCAAGAAACAAAGAGTTAAAAGATGACTCAGGGCGAGTGTTGACCGGAGCTCTGCGCAAAACACGTCCACCCCTTAGCGGCTCGACTACACTGCTTGGCCTTACTCTATGTCACCACCTGCACAGGGGTCATCTCCTGTCTGTAGACAGGGATATAAAAAGGGTTGACAACTATGAAGCAGTCCACTGCTAAGAAACAAGCCCCAAAGAACTTTAATAGCAAAGGGCAGAGGAGGTAGAGGTGAAAGATGTAGTCGCTCTGCTAGGGAGGCCTATTCCTCCTGCCTGTCCACTGTTGGGAGGATGCTTGAAGCGCAGGTGCCAGAAATGGGATTTCCATGGTGCTCAACCTTTGATGGTCTTCACCCTCCGTGCCGGGTACCATGTCCCGTTCATTCTCTCTTACCCTCCATTGACTTGTCTGGATATCCAGTGATGTCGTGTTCCTTCACGAAAGAGCAGTGAAGGGCCGCATCTTTCACATGCAAGTAGAAACCATGATGGATAAGAATGCTCTCGAAGAGGTCCTAGACGGATCCCCAGGCTTCTACAGTTGACTCTTTCTTTGAGAGAAGAAATCTGGAGGCTGTAGACCAATAATCAACCTCTCTTCCCTGAATGGGTTTGTATTACAACCCTGTTTAAGTTGTAGACAGCAGATGTGGTTAGATAGGCCTTCAGACCAAAGGACTTTAAGATAACACTAGATCTCAAAGACTCGTACTTTCAGATCCCAATCCATCCTGCATCCAGGAAGTACCTAAGATTCATCTTTCACGAGAAAATATACTAGTTGAAGGTGCTGTGCCTAGGCCTGTCCACAGCCCCCAAGTGTTCACGAGTGTTCACTCTGGTATCAACATGGGCCCACACCAACGACATGCATCTGTTGCGTTATCTAGACGACTGGTTGATTCTAGCAAACTTGGTGAAGACCATTATCCTATGCTGACAGGCTCATTGTGTTTTGTCACTATCTGGGGATCATCATATATCCAAGAGAAGTCATCCCCATAACCATCTCAAAATCTGGTATCTATATGGATGCAGTAGACACCCTATTAAGCAATGTTTTTACATCTTAAGACAAAATAGTGACAAAGGGTACTGGCATGTCTATTCCTGAAGTGAGACTTGCTATAAGCACACCTATGGCTGCGCCTGTTAACGCACCTGACCTCCCTAGAATGTCTTGACACAACGGCTGTCTATGAATAGTGACAAAGGGTACTGGCATGTCTATTCTTGAAGTGAAACTTGCTACAAGCACACCTTTGGCTGCGCCTGTTAACGCACCTGACCTCCCTAGAATGTCTTGACACAACGGCCGTCTATGAATTAATTTTCTCCAGCGGTAACTGAAAATTTTTGGTCTCGGCACGGGGATCTTCCGGACTTGTGAGTTCTAATAGCATCAGAGTAAAATAGAGCCCCGGGTTGGTGGGTAGGTCTTCTTTCTCCTCCCTTGGATTTGATGCTCTTCACGGATGCATCAAAAGAAGGGTGGGGGAAGCCCTCGCCTGTTGCAACACATGGCCTCCAGACTATGGTAAGACTCCAATTGGTAGTGCTACATAAACTTCTAAGGAATAAAAGCAATATTTCTGGCTCAAAGGCACTTCCAACAGCTTTCAGGACACTGTAGTATTGATTAGTTAAACACAGCCATAGTGGTGTACTTGAACAAGCTAGGAGGTACTTTTTCACATCTGCTATGTCAAGATGGAAGCAAGTCAACTCGATTGCCCTGTCAGCTTTATTCATTCCGGGCAAAAGAAACATCCTTGCCGACGGTGATAGGAAATTTTGCTACTGGACTATTTGTACCCTGACATTTTGTTACCGGACACTTTGCTACTGGACAGTTCATGACTAGGACCCTTTGCTACTAGGACAATACGCTACCAAAATCACAGATTTGCTTTATTTTAATTAGAATTTTTTGAGCGGTGACTTACATGGTACATTGATAATAATGATAATTAGTTTTTATTGATCCTTTTACTACTAACATTAACTACTATGTGTTTGTTATAGACTACAATATAACACAAGTGAGATTTTTTTTTTCTTCTTAAAATTCATCATTTACTTTGCTTGCTTGTTAGTATCACTTACAATGTATGTATTATAAGATTTAAAATATAATATTCTTTACAAGTTTGCATCACTCCCAACGCATGCATTGTACTCTAAAATCCAAATACTGTAACGTAAAATAAAGATATAAACAGAAAAGGAGCTTTAATTTCTGTAATAGCTAAGGCTTCAAGTTACAGGAAATAGAAGGCAATTCATTTTTGTTTCAGTGTCGTAGAGAGTAATAATTTTCAGAATCCTCTGGTCACAGTCGTTATACTTATTTTTCTTGAAAGTTGGGTAACCACAATTTATTACTTCCGCTAAGGAGGTTATGATTCACCTGTGTCTGTCTGTTTATCACAAACCTAACTTCATAGGCAAAATCTGGATGGCAGCGCGTACAGATTCGGGTCTGTGCCGTACCCAAAGGGCACACAGTAGATTCACTTCACGCATGTATTTTGATGAAAATTTCAGGATATGTCGGAAGTAACCTAACCTGGAAGTCATTAGATCTTGGTGGTTTTCCAGATCACCATCCGGATCGAGGAGTTTTTAAAGGATTCTTTACTGTTGTGAGATTGGATCAGTTTGGACTACTACTACTACTTCTTCTTCTTCTTCTTCTTCTTTTTTCTTTTTTTTTTTTTCTCGACAAGTAAAGCTTGGACTACTTAGTAAAGATTTTAAAAATTTTAACCATAAAACCATCATAAGGTCTAGCAATCACCTCATTATGGTCTTGTTGCTGATAATTGTCCCTCAAACACATAAACAGGGCTCTAGTGAAGATGAAGATGATATGATTATGATAGCGGGTGCCAAGTTGCCTTGGCGAAGGTCTGTGATCTCTGAGTATGTGTTTATTCTTTTTGTATTTTTGTTCTTAGTTCTTCCTCATTTTTAGAGGATATTGATAAGTTTCCATATGTTAAGGTGTGATCTTGTAACACATTCTAAGGGAGCTATAAAACCTCAAAGTTATTATTGGTCCTTGGTATTTCAGTGATTGTTCTTTTGTGCACATAAGAACATTCCACAAATCTATAGTAAACAGTGTACTGTACCTAGTCTTCTCCTTGATCCCTGGACTCTTTCACATCCAATATAATTTGTAGCAAAGTATGAAATTATTCCTTTTTGCATTTTGTCATCATCAAATGACTTCAAATCATTCTACAATATTGGTTTGGGTTAAAGTAAAATTGATAATATGATTACTTTAACAAGGTACAGTATTCAGCTATTAAGGGTAATTTTTTATATTATTACATCCTAATGTAACCTAGGAAAAAAACTACTGTTTCTTACAGAAAAAATTACGATATCTTCAAAAATGACACTCGTTTCCGTCGCAAATGAATAGTTTCAGAAATATATATACATCTATATCCTACGATAATGGGGGACCCCCAGTGGGAACTCGGGGTTTTGGGTGGGGAAAACATACTGGGGAAACGAAATATAATTTTTTTTCTATAGTAAATAACGTGAATTAAGCGAATTTGATGTTCATTTCAATGGGAAACAAACAGGTCAACCAATTCGGATAACTTTAAGATGCACGGTGTCACTTCTCTTACGAACGAACGATAACATTAGCAACGTTACCAATAATACACAGTGTTACCAACGTTGACGTATGGTACACAGTTACCAACGGCCCGTTGACATTACTAAAGATAGTAATGATAGATATTTCCATAATGTAAATAATTTCTCCATATAAGTTTTACTCAATATATAAAATGTACAAAAAGGGCACAGAACCTAACAAACCCACCTAACCTAGCCTAGTAGTATGACAGGTCACAAAATAACATTTGATCTACATCGACGTTGGCAGCACTGGTTACTGTATTTTTTCATGACACAATCTTTGTAACGGCGCCTCCAAAGTTTATCCAGATATACTGTTTTGTATTTTCCTCCAGTTATTATAATTTCAAGAAGGTAATGTATAGAGAAGAAAAGGCTTGTTTTACGTTTATATATCGATTCCCCAGTATGTTTTCCCCACCCAAAACCCCGAGTTCCCACTGGGGGTCCCCCATTATTGGAAGATATAGATGTGTATTTATTTCTGAAACTATTAATTTGCGACGGGAACGAGTGTCATTTTCGAAGAGAGCGTATTTTTTTCTATAAGAAACAGTAGTTTTTCCCTAGGTTACAATAGTATGTAATAATATACAATGAAACCCTATTAAGTAATGATACAGGCACTGTAGTTTATTGTCCTAGTAACGAACTGTCTGGTAGTGAAGTGTCCAGTAACGAAATACCCAGGTACTGTACGAACATGTTAGCAGCAAAATTTCTGGATACCCTTGCTGACAATCTAACGAGGAAGATTCAGATAGTTGGCTCCAAGTGGTCTTTGCTTCTTTGGATAGGCAACAAAGTCTTGACTTTGTGTGGTTCGCCAATGATAGATCTGCATGTGACGTCCCTGAACTGTAAGCTTCCGGTGTACTGCTCACCAGTACCGGATCCCCAGGCATCTCTGCAAAATGCTTTTCAACATCCACGGGACAACCTGGACGTCTACGTGTTCTACCCGCTTCTGTCTGATGGGGAGACTTCTCAACAAGGTGAGGGCATAGCAAGACTTGTTGATGACCCTGATAGTTCTGATGTGGAAACAAGCAGAATGTTGTCCAGATCTACTTCTGCTCATAGAGATACTGATAGAGCTTCCTCCCCTTCTCGACCTTCTCAAACAACCTTACGCAGAGATAGACCACAAGGCAACCGCTTCTCTTTGACTTCATGGCTGGAGGTTATAAAGCAACTACTGTCACAGAGAGGCCTTTCAGACGCAGTGGCGAAAAAGATCGTCTGTGGCCATCTATCGGGCAAAGTTGGCTATCTTCTAATGGTGTTGTAGAAGAGGTCTTGCTCCTCTCAATGCCATTATCCCCGTGAAAGCGAGTTCTTGCTGTACCTTAGGGAGGAAGAACTCTGCTCAGTCCCAGCAGCGAAAGGCTACCATTTGGCCTTGAGCCTCGTCTTAGATTAAATGGAGGTAACATTTCCTCTTTGACTGAATCGACTTTCCTCATACAGAACTGTGATCTTCACCTTCCCCTAGTTGGAAGTTAGACCACCTCTTTGGAAGGTAGATTTTACTGTATGGACTGCTGTCAGTCATCAGATTGTGACTGACCCTTATGATGGTTTTCCTTCTTTTTTTGGCCTCTGCCAAGAGTCTGGGAGTAGTATGGTCTCTCGTACAACGTAACCCCGTCAAGGAGATGGGGGCAAGCAACACGTTGCCAGAGTCGGAGACTGGCTGTAGTAGACTCTAGGTTTGGGCCCTTCTGGATTTTTTTTGTCTATCGTGTAACCGATGATCCGTATCAGCTGTTACTATGCCTGAGGGCACTGAGGCTCTATTTCAAATGAACTACCTTGGGTCGCCTGCACGTCAAACTACTCTTTGCAAGCATGCTTAGGGTAAAGAGGAGAGTCACGAAAAAAACGATATTAGCCTGGATTCGCCAGTTCATCAAATGGGCATTGAATCCCGACTCGATGAGATCCTAGACCCAGAGCTGCTTGTGTTACGGGCTTTAGTGCATCCCTAGCATTCAAAAGAAACTACTGTACTGTGGCACAGGTCCTTTAATCGAGGGTCTAGAAGCATTGGAACACGTTCACGGCCTACCAACTGCAAGATGTAACCCACAGGATTCTGGATACGCTTTCCATAGGTCCTTTGGTGGCAGCACAAGAAATGTAAGTTACCTCAGTTCCCTTACAGGACAAGTAGGAGTCGGTCGAGGGTAGACATTACCTGATGTGATGAATAGATAGAATGACTAGCCTTTTTTTCTTCATCTTCCCTCTCCTTGGGCACACCATCTGGAAGACTGCCAATTGACTCGCCTCTGACTGCAGGTAACGACCATTCCCCTTTGTGTAGCCTAAAATATGTTATATTTTTGTTAGGTCTCCACTCTCCCTATGATGGGCAGTCAGGCAATGTCTAGGTTAAAGGAGCGTTACCCACTCCAATATTCTTGCCTGGTCAAGTCACAGTGTCTAGTTCTACATATTCACCATGATTGCCCTGGTCATCAACTCTAGCTTAACAAACTGCGAGTTCTTGAGGTGTCAGGATACCCCTCTCACGCTCGCATGAGCTCATTTGTACCTCAGGGCAAGTTCCTAGCCAGTTGGGTTTTGGACTTCTGCCCACATAAAAGGTAAGTTTCCATAGTAAAGACCGAAATGTTTGTATGCTTAGGAATAAATGACAAATTTGGAAGTAATTTGTATTTTTCTTAACTATACAACTTTGAACTCTTTACTCATACTTGTCCCACCATTAGCCTACCTATCTTATCCCCTGGTAAGTCCTGCCTGCAATCAAAAGTGACGTAATTAACTGGGTGTGTGTGTGAGCTAGGTGGTTAGTCTACCACCCACTAACTAGCAGCGGGAATACTTACTTAATCCTCTGGCACCCACGGGATGCATATGGCCGCAATGAATTCGTACAATATGTCTCTTTCCTGTGCCATCTCTCTGAGCTCAACCCAATTCTTGGATCCAACCTCCGTTGCATTGTCATCAGCCACATTTCTCTTGGTCTACCATGTCCTCTCCTGCATCCACTCATGTACATCCTAGACTAACTCGTCTTCCCTTCCTAGAATTGCTAAATCCATCTCCATCTTGATAATCTAACTATATCATTCACATTAGGCTCCCTTGCCACCTTGCAAATTGCCGTATTTGTTATATGTTGTTGCCATTTAATTCTCAAAATCCTTCTCGAGGCTTTATTCTCAAAGGCATGAAATTTTGCATCAATTGTCACAGTGCTGTACCTTTACTGGTGCCCATAAGTTAATATTGATCTTACAAGTGGAATGCATATTTGGATTTTGCTGTGAACTGATATTTGATTTGACTTCTAAATTGTTTTTAAAATGCCTTTTCTTCTCCCTATTCTCTCCTTGCATAGGGCTTCAATGAATTCATGTATAGTTAGGAAAAATAAAAAATTACTTCCAAATTTGTCATATTTTATTTACGTATTGACGTGTTCAAGAAAAGTACAGTAACTAGATTTTAATAGATAGCAAAGTTAGGCAATTGATTTGTTTTATAGAACATATAACGATTTTGGGGAAAAGACTTTATAACACTAACACTAAATGCAAAGCAGTATTAAGGGATTAGAGTTTTTGAAGGAGGCAACTTATAACGACTCAGAAGAATAAGCAAAATGAACCTTACCTCTTATAACTTGTTTGGCCAACTTTCAAATTAATTTTGCACTACGATTAAAAAGGAAATAATTCACCATAGTTGAGCTCTTCCTTCGTTTATTCTTGATTTCATCATCCTGATCTGGAGAATTCTCTTAAATAGTAAAACTACATCCCTTCCCTTTTGTTTATTTTGAACAGTAATTCAGCCTTATTTGTGACATGCATTAGTACATGGTAATTAAGAGCAAACAGACAAGGTACGATTATTCGAGATTATACGCGAGGTACGATTTTTCAAGATTGTACGTGCTTGAGGGTTAAAGCTTTGTATTTTCAATGATGTCGAAATAGATCGTATTTTCAATGATGTCGAAATAGATCTACTGTAACTGGCGATTGTTACTCTCATCTTCAAATTTTTATTATATCCTATGTGATGCCTTCTGTAGGAGTTTTATATATATATATATATATATATATATATATATATATATATATATATATATATATATATGTATGTATGTATGTATGTATATATATATATATATATATATATATATATATATATATATATATATATATATAATTTGTATATATTATATGTATATATATTTGTATATATTATATGTATATATATTTGTATATATTATATGTATATATATTTGTATATATATTTATGTATATATTTATGTATATATTTATATATATATATATGTATATATATATATATATATATATATATATATATATATATATATACAGGTATGTATATATATATATATATATATATATATATATATATACAGGTATGTATATATATATATATATACAGGTATGTATATATATATATATATATATATATATATATATATATATATATATATATATATACAGGTATATGTATATTTATATATATATATTTATATATATATATATATATATATTTTATATATATATATATATATATATATATATATATATATATATATATATTTATATATATATATATATATATATATATATATATTTATATATATATATATATATTTATATATATATATATATATATATATATATATAATATATATATATATATATATATATATTTATATATATATATATATATATATATATATATATATATATATATATATATATATATATATATATATATATGTATTTAGTTACAGATG
>NC_090730.1:149159081-149161581 GCF_036898095.1 Palaemon carinicauda
TCATAGCATTCAGAGAACAGACAATCTTCATCTTCTTGAAATCCATTATATCATCAGTCTTTCTCATGTCAAGTGGAAACTTGTTAACTAGTACAATGTTGGGGCTGCATAGCTGAAAGGCCTTGAACTTAACAGTCGAGGTGCATCCTGCCTCCAATAATTCAAAACCATCCTTAACAATTCTTGTTTTGACACTGTTTGTTGCTTGCATGGATCAGCAATTCTCTTGAATATTTTAGAGGTCCAATTGTAATAACATCTTATATTTCATTTTAGCTGTTATAGGCAGCAGTGTAGTTCAAACATTACTAAGTTAATAATTTTTTTTGGAGGGGTGGAACACCATTTATCAATCTTGATCCTCTGTTTATTATGTTTTGTAACGTTTTGAGCTGTACTTTGGGAAAGTTGTTATAAATAAGAGTTGCAGTAATCAATCCTGGTAATAGTAACCCTCAGCTATCGCGGGAGTTCCGTTCCAACTGAAAATCTACAATGAGGTATATTTTTTCATTATTATTTAGTATTTTATGTATATATTTTATTTTAGTTTAACCTTTTATAAACCTGTTATAGAATTTTAAAACCCATTTTTAAGCTTAGACACATCCTTACAAATACGTAAATTATAAAATCTGAATATGTCGCGTGTTCATAACATAACAGCTGTTTTTCGTTTGGTTGTTTATAGCCGTCCGTATTACAAATGATACTTTTATTGATTTTATCAGTCTGTCTTGCTATTTTTAACCTGTTGAACTAGAAGTTGGGATAGAGAAGGTAGAGAGGTTAGTTTTAGTTGTTAAAATGTCATACATTCCCTAACACTATTAAGAACTTAGGTTTACATTCTCAGCTGTATTATAGTCATTGTTGAAGTATAATAGCCTGATGTTTACCACGCCTCTGTAATACTTGAGATAGACCAATAGTATTGATACTAAATAGTATTGAGCCTAGTACACTTCCTTGAGGCACCCCTCCTAATGGTTCAAATGATGAATATGAATTTCCAATTCGTAGACAATATTTTGTCAACCAAGTAATGTTTTAGATAATTAAAAACTTCATCTTTATAACCAATGAATCGTAAATTATTTAGTTGTTCGTGCCCAGCTGTCATAAGCAGCACTAAGTTCACGTAAAATTTGAATACCACATTCGTCCTCTTCTATCATTTCCATCAGATTATGTACAACAGAGCATACATCCGTCTCCATAGAATATAATTCTATGTATATGGACGGGTTATCCGCCAATGCTAATATTCTTCCCAAGTTACTAACTAGTTGTTCAAGAATTATAAATCTTGCACTTACGACAAGGATAGATTTGAAATAGGTCTCTACAAACTTAAATCCTGATCATCAAAAGCTTCTTTCAGAACTGTTTTAACTTTAATTACTTTCCCGTATTCAAGAGAGACTCCACAGTAATATACACTAGTATTTACTTTTCTTTAAATTCTATCCGTAAGGCTAGATAGATTTTCTGCTATTACTTCAGATTTTAGCAACGGGACCAATCGCACAATATTTTTTCTTTGCTCCCTTGATAATCTTGATCAAGGTCTATAGACCTTGATCTTGATAACATCATCACCATCTTTTACTTTATTAAATCTCATTTGTGAGTAGGCTCAGGTTCAGTATCATTCTGATGCGGAATATCTATAAAAGATTCGATTCTATTTACTATTTTATTTTTACTAATTTGTCTCCTAATTCTTAAACACTGTAACCCTCTAGGAGCCTTTTTCAATTCACATATCCCATTAAAATATTTAGAATACGATATACGGCAACTTACCCATGTCTTGCCGCTTCCCTGACATTTTTGCTATTATCACTCGGTTTTCTCCATCCTTAAGTTATATTGTCACTTAACGATTTGGTATTCCCGCTATGCACTCTGTTTTTGACAGACCACTTTCCCTCCTTGCATCTTTTTTTTTTTTTTTTTTTTTTTTTTTTTTTTTTTTTTTGTTATAAGACAATCGACATATATTGAGAGAAATTCGGAAAAAGATATAAAACTTGTACGTTTGAATATTTATTTTTTAATTAATGTTAGTGCATTCTGCTACATTTGGGTATGCAGTGGTTGAAATTACTCCTGTTCTTTTTGTGAAAAATACAAGATTCTCCATATTGCTGTCTGATATTACATGCCCAATGTTTGTTTGCCCTTCTGTGTTGGTAGTGTGTCTGTTTACTAAATGGAGAAACGTGATTTGTTTATGTAATTAGGGACCGAGAACCATGCACTCAGACGTGCTGAAGGTGCGTCATGACCGACTTAGGTATGGCCACCGCATGTGACCCTTAGCCTAAGAATGAGTGGTCTGGTGCTGAAGGGAGGTGGAAGAATAATTAACGTCAGCGCATCAGATTTCCCATTGGTGATATCTTCCTATCTTGTTAACAATGTCTAGGGGTTCTTTCAGCAGTTGTTATAAAATATTTTAGCTGGTCGAATAAAGCCTCTTATCTCTTATAAT
>NC_090730.1:149166581-149174081 GCF_036898095.1 Palaemon carinicauda
GCATGCTGTCTGGGATAAGGCCGACTTCGTCCAGGAGGGAAATTCCTTGGTACAGGTAGAAGGATATGGTGGTCTTCGAAGGAGGGGGAGCAGGTTGTTGACCCTGGCATGTCTCGGTCACGCCCGATTGTTTCGGGGTTCCGGTTTTTTTCTTAGCTTCTATTATGTAATACGTTTTTTTATGTGCAGAAGCTCAACTTCTTTGTCGTTTTTACCGTAATTTCCGCAAGAGTGGGTTGATTATAGTTATATTATTTTTATGACTTTATTACTTTCTCAATATTTAACAAATATTTTTGAATTCTCTTATAACTGTTTTATGATAATTTGGGTAGTGAAAAAGTTTGTATATTTATATTTTGAATCTCTCTCTCTCTCTCTCTCTCTATCTCTCTCTCTCTCTCTGTATATATATATATATATATATATGTATGTATATATATATATATATATATATGTATATATATATATGTATAAATTTATATATATATATTATATATATATAAATTTATATATATAAATTATATATATATAATATAAATTTATTTATATATATATGTATATATATATTTATTTATATATATATATATATATATATATATTTAATATATATTATATATATAATGTATATATATATATGTATATATATATGTATATATATACATATATATATGTATATATATATATATATGTGTATATATATGTATATATATATATATATATATATACATATATATACATATATATGTATATATATATATATATATATATACACATAAATTTATATATATACATATGATATATATGATATAATAAAATAAATATATATCCTCTCTCTCTCTCCTCTCTCTCTCTCTCTCTCTCTCTCTAGTTACGTTGAGGTGGAACTTGGTCTCCCGGTTTGGTTCTATGACGTGGGATTGAGCATGTGGGTTCCCGTCTATTCAAGGCATATATGACAAAAGTGTGTGCACACGAGAGAGAGAGAGAGAGAGAGAGAGAGAAGAGAGGAGAGAGAGAGAGAGAGATCCTTGTAACTTTTATCAAAGATTTTTTCTATTAAAATGAGATGCTGAAATCAGCTAGTTAACTGTAAAAGACAAAACACCGGACCAGAGTATTTGTTGAAATGAGTCATGCCTCCCTCTACCCAGAAGTAGAGAGAGGATTCTCTCTCTCTCTCACTCTCTCTCTCTCTCTCTCTCTCTCTCTCTCTAAACGGTAAAGTGATGAGTATGGCAGCGAATCTAGAAGGCCAGAACCCTAGGTAATTATATAATAGACGTCTAAACACCAATAAATCTCAACCTTTAATCAAATGGTATTTAATAATTGGTTCAATTTAAGTTTTTTTATCAGTCTAATAATCAGGTTGTCAATAAATAAAAATATATCTTAGCAGTAGGTGTGTTTGTGTGTTTTGATTTGTCCGTTCTCTGCTTAATGGTTCTCTACATAGTAAGTTCTGTTTTGCAAGTGTCGTCTCTTGAACTATTGTTACCCAAGATCATCATCTCTTTATACTTAGGAGTCACCTTGCCTTCAGGCTTCGCCGTCGATCCTCGAAGATAATGATCAGGTAACTTATGAAGCTGTTTACTATATATCGGGAGCTTCATGACATTTTATTTCATATATAGCTCTATATTTTAATTGAAGTGGTCACTGAAAAAAAAATTTGGATTTGATCTAAAGTTTTATTTTGCATGATTTCCCGGGGGACATTTTACGTAGTTCATATAAATAACTGACCCCATTTCCTCACTCTCGGCAAATCACGTCGATACTCCATTGCTAGTTCTTCAGGAGTTTCTTTTCTGTAACCTACCTGCCTCTTCCTTATTTCTTCCCTTCCCCTTTCCCTCCCTGTGCTCTCCACCCCCCTTCCTTGCAGCCTGGAAACAACTGCCCTGCAAGATCCCACGTTCTTAGTCATTTGCTTCTTTGGACATCCGACCATTTTTATGATATAGCTTTGTTGTATATTTATGTATATAATGTCATTACCATGTGGGCACACTGCACAGAACCTGTATCACGTTTGGTAGGTCATGATCTCATTTGATATATCCTCACAAACCTAAACAGCTGTAAGGTATTATCATGCAAATTATCCGTTCCTTTAGCCAACGTATTCACTGCGG
Organism: Palaemon carinicauda; assembly: GCF_036898095.1. Taxonomy (NCBI): domain Eukaryota; kingdom Metazoa; phylum Arthropoda; class Malacostraca; order Decapoda; family Palaemonidae; genus Palaemon; species Palaemon carinicauda. The sequence continues at coordinate 149,168,726 of NC_090730.1, forward strand.
AATTTTGTGCACAATAGTACCATCATCTGCTGAGGCGAAGAAGAAAAGCCGTAGGTCTAGCAACTTCACTACAAGAAGATTTGTCGAGGAACTGAATGATTACTGTTTTGGGGCTCCGATGGGAATTAAGCCGTATAATATATGCATGGACTGTATATATATGTGCATTAATTACTATAAAACATATATATATATATATATATATATATATATATATACATACACATATATACATATATGATATATGTGTAAATATGTCTGTGTATGTAATGTACATAACAACACATACGTACACGTACTCATCTCAGAAAACAGTGTAGGTGTCTTTTTTGCGTGGGATATTGGGTTCGTCAGAGGCCTGTTTTGTAACATTTGTTTTTTACAAACTTGTAAATCTTATACGTAGGTTTACTCGGTAAATATATTTACTAGATTAGTCCTCTGAGGTCCTTTTTATGTCTTTCATTCTGATTTTCTATCTTTGTTCTATATTCGAAGATTGTAATTTTTCTTATTTCACATGTTTCTCAATATACACCATACTAGTATAAAAAACAACTGATTAAACTTTGTGTGCTGAATTGAAGATTGTCCATGTGCGCGTGCAGTAATAAGATATTTCTCACAACGTGCTTTCCACGCACATACTGGCCATTGAGGAACGTATATAAATCTCTCTCTCCGGATATCGGATATAGAACTTTATCAATGGAGATAAATTTGGTTACGTGATGTCTGATTTTAGTTACTTGTAAGAGACAATTGTTGGATTCTCTCTCTCTCTCTCTCTCTCTCTCTCTCTCTCTCTCTCTCTCTCATTCATTCATTAATATGTGAAAATCGCCCTTCACTCAAAATGTGTAGACAGGAGACTGTGAGCGTTGTTAGACAACAGCAGTAATCCCAGTAAATCAGGAAGGGCAATAAATGATAACCTCCGCCATCCATGAACGCTGGTCGCTGATTCTCCTTCTCTTGTTTTGTTTGGTTATCCATAAACTCGGCAAAATAGTTACTGGTGGTTTTCAATTTGAGATTTGTAGATGTAAGGGCTAATTTGATTTTTATTGTTTTTTGCGAAATATAGTGAGGGGTAGATAGAGATGGTTTGGACATGCTCTTCTCAGTCCCCAAGAGAGATTAGTTTACCAAACGTTTAATTGGGCTCCACAAGGCACTAGAAGAGTTGGAGTAGTTTACCAAACGTTTAACTGGGCTCCATAAGGCACTAGAAGAGTTGGAACACCCAGGCCTACATGGCTGAGGACTATGAAGCGTGAAGTAGGAGATGATGAATGGAGAAGTATTGAATTAAAAGCTCAAGATAGAGACAACTGGCGAAATCTAACAGTAGCCCTTTGCGTCAATAGTCGTAGGGGGAGATGATGATGATGATGCTAGTTTACTTGTCAAGCAGTATTTGAGAAAAGAACGAATCCTGTGTTTTATATAAATTCCCATAAGTTATAGGCATTGGTGAAGGTGTGATCTAATTTTTCCTAATTTCGTTTTTTTAAGTTATTTTCTCCAATAACCAACCGTGACGTTTTTTTTTTCTGTCCCTCCGTTGTGGTTCGCTGATATAAGGGAAGATTGCTGAGCTCTAGCGATGTTTTAAGATGAGTCGTTTGACTGATATTCATCGGGTAATTCTCTTCAGAGGATTGGATTATACCAGATGACCTCGATGGGGTATTCTGTGGCAATGCGTGATATGATTTTGGTTATTTCTTATAATCTGATATCTTCCTTTATGGCAAGATTGTTGCGTTATATAAATAATGCATGTATATATACTTACTATATATATATATATATATATATATATACATATATACTTACGTACTGTATATAAGCATGTATGTATTATGTATATGACTGCTAGTACACTTCTTTAAGCTATGTTTATATCTTTCAACACATCGTTCTTAACTCCAACTGATAGATATTTTTGTAGTTTCGTATTTGGTACAAAAAGGAAATTTGTTTTTCATAAATAGCTATCGTATTATCAAGTATATATGTTGAATCCACAAGAAATTCATATCTTATAACTTATTAACACTTCTGTTCTGGTACCGTATTGGAAGCGGTTGTGCCTGGCATTCTGTTGGACTGGAGTTCGTGATCAGTTTGCCGGGTGTTTTCATGTCTCCTGAATCTGCCAATCATGAGCAACCTTTAAACAACTTGTGTTATTGCACTTAATGTACTGCCGTGGAAATTAATTGTTTATTCTTATTTCAATATTTCTTTTATATTGAATATGTAAGCACATAGGCTCACATAAATATTTCTCTAAGTATAGATGGTAGCATAACCAAAAATTGTTTGTATAACTTTAGTAGTCCATGGGTCATTTCATTTTTATTTTAGCTTTCAAGCATTATTAGTCTGAAGTACAGTAGGTATTACTATCTGTTATAACTATTCTTTAAAGGTCTAAATGTTAGAGTATATAGTTTCTTTATTGTGTGCATTTGAGTTTGTTTAACGGTATTGTATTAAATAATTGCTAACTCACATCACAGAAATTTCTGAACCTAAAATCTTTATTACACCAATTTCATCATAACTCGTGTACACATTAGTCCCAAATCTATACACGACATTCTACAATGCTAGTGAGACACTTGAAATTATCCGATATGACCAGAAAGTTTGTATGTAAATTCATCCTACTATTGCATCAGGATCTACTCAAAACTCGACTACTTGTTCCATAATCTTTACTCGTTGAGATATTACTGCTAGTGTCATTGGGTACTTTGGGTGGCCAGACAGTACCACATTGGATTCCTCTCTCTGGCTATGGCTAATTTTTCCATTGCCTACACATTCGCCGAATAGCCTGACTTATTTTTTTTCCATTCCCATCTGTCCTCATATACCTGGCAACACTGATATTACCAAACAATTCTTTGCTGAAGGGCTCAACTACTGCACTGTATTTGTTCAGTGGCTACTTTCCTCTTGTTAAGGGTAGAAGAAACTCTTTAGCTATGGTAAGCAGCTCTTCTAGGAGGGCACTAAAAAATCAAACAATTGTTCTCTAGCCTTGGGTAGTGCCTTAGCCTTTGTACCATGGTCTTCCTCTTGCTTGAGGGTACACTCGGGCACACTATTCTCTCGTATATCCCTTCCTCTGTTTTTTTTTTTTTTTTTTTTTAATTTTTTATAGATTATATATGAAAGATTAATTTAACATTGTTATTGTTCTTAAAATATTTCATTATAATTGCTCATTACGTCTTTTGTAGTTTTTTTTTTTAATTTCCTTGTTGCGTTTCCTCACTGGGCTATTTTTTCCTGTTGGAGCCCTTAGGCTTATAGTATCCTGATTTTCCAACCAGGGTTGTAGCTCAACTTGTAATGATGATAAAAATAATACCAATACCCCTCTCCCTTTTACATTCTACATTCAACAGAAACAAAGTAATGTAAATATTATTACTAACTAAGCTACAACCCAACAGGGAAAAATAGCTCAGTGAGGAAAGGAAATAAGGTAATAAATAAACTACAAGAGAAATAATGAACAAATAAAATAACATATTTTAATAACACTAACAACATTAGAATAGATCTATCATAATCTATAAAAAGAGACTTGCCAGTCTGTTCAACATAAAACATTCCTTTGCTACCGGAGGTAACTGTCATTTTGTGCCGCTAGTGTCAGATGCGTTCACTAAAACATTTTCTAATTTGAGGTTCCAGATTTTTTTTTTTTTCCTCCAGATGGGAACGGGAGCAGATTACGCGTTTGGACTGAATTGCATCAAAGATCCTTAGGTTCTGTCATCTGTATCGTTGCCAAAATTTGCTTGGAGTATTTTATTAAAACAAAACAACCAGTTGAAATCATGTGCATATTATTTTGTTTGGTATCATGTTTGCTTTATTTCGTTTATGTATCAGGTCTAGTTAAAGAAGCTGATTTAAAAGAATCATTATGAAAATAGATGGGCTAGAAGACGTGTTAGTAGCCAAGACTTGAATATTTTAGGTAAGGTTTCCAAAATTGTCCATTCATATTTGGAGTGTCAGGGGACAAGACTTCCAAAAATTGGTCCTTGCCTAGTTTTTTTTTTTTTTTTTTAAAGGGGGGGGGGGGGTGACTCAAATCTTACCACAGTATATCAAGTGTAACGCTAATAACGGGGGTGTCACGGATGGCGAACCATGTATCACTTTCATGCAAGATGTTATTCAGAGAAAGTTCCAACGCCCAGTTTGTATTTTATCGTCATCTCTAGCCTATAACATATGCACACGTTTTAACATGTCCAACAAATACAGTTGAAAACGAGGGAGTCTGAGGGACGCTCAGTAGAGAGCATACCTTCGCCACGCCAAGCAGTTTTATTTTACTCTTAACCTCCACTGCGTACATGTACTTCCGGTCTATTTTCTTCAAAATCTAATGGATTTGTCCTTGGGTCATACCCCACATATTCAAGTCTCCTTGAAATGGTTTCTGTAGTTTTTGCATAATGTTCACAAACAAAATATAAGCCAACAAAAATTTTGACATTTACTTAATATACGATTATTTTCCAAGTACTGTTGCGTACTTGTACTTTGATGTACTTTATCCAAAACTTTAGTCATATCCTTTGGTCAAAATTGGTACAGTAGTTTTTGTGTAAAGTTGCTCACACAAACAAACTACTAAGAAACAGACAGGGGTGAATACATTTGAATTTGACGAACGCAAAAAATGGATTTTAGAGATACAGTTGAATTTAGATTGAATATTGGAAAATTGGCGAAAAAGTGTTAGCTTTAAGTGGAGATTGTTTCGTTTAAGGAATTTTTTTTTTATTATTGGATTTTGCTCTAAAAAAAAAACTATGCCTCTGATATTTGCTGATAAATAATTTTTTTAAACTTCAATCTCTACTATTTCAGTAACAACTGGAGTGTAACACTATAGTAATTGGTAATTTATTAGCATCGTTTTCCTTGGATTAGGTTTCATTTTTTTTTAAATGGGAAGGCTGAGTTGGGTTTGGTGGTTTAAAGCTTGTACCTCCACATCCTGATCACTTTGTTTCAATTTTGAATTCATCAAAATATATGAGGTTGAATTACTGAAAAGAATCTGAATATTCTAAATTTCTACTAGTAATGGTCGAGCCATTGTAATGTAAATGAACATATAACTATGGATACAGTATTTATACCCATGTTTTAATTTATAATTGCAATATTCTACCTGAAAGTAGATATTTACGTTTAAATTTCATATCTAATGAATGAAGTAGATGCCTGTATATATTAAAAATCCCTTGGTCATCTATTTAAAATGCAGACCTTTACTTAATCCACACACCCACCCTTCTTCTCGGAG
>NC_090730.1:149179081-149181348 GCF_036898095.1 Palaemon carinicauda
TAGACCAAGAATCATGGCCGAATCAATTAATTATTAAGTGGTTATTTTAACAGAATTATCTATTTTTTTTAGATACTTTCTATGTGCGCTATTGTAGCTTTGGTTTATAGCGGTACTTATAGTTGGGATGTTGGAGGGCAGTCAACTTTAACTTGACACTTAGGGGTCATGGCATGTTTTACCTTGCTCTAACTTTGAGGATTATGTCGTCGGAGTGATTGCAATGTCACAAGGGGAAGGGAGTAGCAAGGAAGTACGTTCGTATGTCATTATGTAGAGTTTAGAAGTTGGCTGGGAAAGAGGGAGGGAGGGGTGGTGGTGGTAAGGGTGGAGGAAGAGGAACGAGAGACCATCGCTTAGTGCCAGTGCCATTAGCCAGTAGACGCACAAGTGACAACTCCACGTTAGTTTTTTATTTCGATAATTGATAGCGTTTTGGGTATCTCTGGGGTGTATCAACATACGCGACCGATTTCGTGAGCCGTGTAGGCTCTGGCCATCTGCCTCGTGTTTGATCTACGTTCACCATCTGTACAACCACAGCCTATCCGTTCACCACCCCTGCCATCACCACCACCACCTGTAGGTCTGCGACTGCACTCAAGGGGGTCAGAAGCAGCATTTAGAGCAGCGACAGCAAGCCATCATGATGGGTAATGCTTGTTTACCTTTTGTTATAACTGGTTTGGTGCTCTCCTCTTGTCTTTATATGGACACACACGCACACATGCACATGCGCATATCTTTTTTACTAAGGGTTGGTCTGTATTTTTCATAACCATACTCAAGAGTGGTCAGGGATGATACTAATGTGTGCTATAGGAACACACACACACACACACACACACACACACAGTCTCTCTCTCTCTCTCTCTCTCTGAAGCCCCACAAGACAATGACGTCATCCTGATGATATTTCCAGCGGTCGCTGATTTAGTTTACTTATGAATAACGTTCTTCACAGCTCTTGCTGACCTTCCGCTGTAGGTTTATTAACCTATATATTTAGCAGCTTAGTTATTCACAAGCCATCTGGATTATGTATAAACGTTAGGTAATTCTGATTTTGTACACTTGTCATGTATAATTTTGTCCCTGTTACCTTTGTTTGACGTTGTCCTTCTCCGAAGATTTTCTCAGAAAAAATAGGCGAGTGACATTGGGAATTTTTTTCGTGGCACCTAGATATTTTCTCGCTTTTTACTAGTCACAATATTAACGTTTTGACATACACATAAGGCTTCATCGTGAATGCCATTATTCAGTTTTCTTTTGCAATAACTGCTTATTGCTCATCATAATTCGCTTGTTTGAACCTAGGTTTCTCTTACAAGGTCACACTTATATCCTGTTCCAATTTAAAATCGGTTTGACTTTTCCCCCTCTTGGTTTACAAAGGGTATAACTTTGTAATAACTTCAGCAGCTTACCCTCTCTCTCTCTCTTTCTCTCTCTCTCTCTCTCTCTCTCTCTCTCTCTCTCTCTTTGTAAACCAAAAAGGGTAAAAAGTCAAACTGATTTTAAATCGAAACAGGATATAAGTGTGACCTTGCAAAAGAAACCTTAGTTCAAGCAAGCAAAATATGATGAGCAATAAGCAGACATTCTCTCTCTCTGTTTTCTTTTGTAGAGAGAGAGAGAGAGAGAGAGAGAGAGAGAGAGAGAGAGAGAACGAACTCGTGACATGCTGCGGTCTTCAAGGATTTCTTAGTCTAAATGGATGGCTGGGTCTTGGAGGATTTGGTGACTTGACTTGCCTGGTATCAGGAAGTAAGGACAGGTAATGGTAAATACACACACACACACACACACACCACACACACACACATATATATATATATATATATAATTATATATATATGTGTATGTGTGTGTGTAATGATAAATTTTGCACATTAATGTCTGATTCTCTTACCGACCTCGGGATCAGAGCCCCAGGCGAAAACCACTCAAAGAAAATAGCATCTGACTGGCCGGGATTCGAATTCTGGACCAAGATGCTTGTATGACAGTGAGAATACCATTCAGCTACGATAAAAGGTAAAAAGTCAATGATATATATATATATATATATATATGTATTATATAATATTTGTATATGTACATATATACATATACATACAAACACATTACATAACTAATCTGGACAGGTATGTTTACATTCAGAAAGTCCAGTCATACATGCAAAAGAGTGAATAGAAATGTTCAAGGTGAATGTCTTTCTGTTGGTTTTCTCGTGTAGATGCAGGAATTAGTTAATGTTGCAG
>NC_090730.1:149181848-149184348 GCF_036898095.1 Palaemon carinicauda
GAAATGTTTAAGGTGAATGTCTTACTGTTGGTTTTCTCGTGTGTACAGTAGATGCAGGAATTGGTTAATGTTGCAGAAATTTAATCCACAGACTAGTAGCATAGTGGATGTAGCAATAATGGTTATGTGGTTTCTGTATGTAAAAGCTTTAAATATCGCTCATGAGCGATATATATATATATATATATAGATGTAGATATAGATATATATATATATATATACAGTATATATATATATATGTATGTATATATAGATGTAGATATAGATATATATATATATATATATGTATATATATATATAGATATGTATATATATATACACACACACACACACACATATATATATATATATATATGAAAGCACTTATTATTACCACATAAAAAGTAGTACTCTCGAATCGCTTCTATGTTGCATGCAATTTTTTTGTGGATGTTAACATCCTGCATGTATTTCCAGATTAGACTGGATTATCATTATCAGGTCATTGACTAAATATCGTTCCATTATTCAAGACTACTTACCATTAACCAAATTTGTGTATGGTAACAGTTCCTCAGATTCTCTCTCTCTCTCCTCTCTCTCTCTCTCTCTCTCTCTAACATTCATTATTGAATTAACGAATCTATCTTGTCTTTGTTGTGTTGAAAATTATGTAGTTGTTTACCCTCACTTAAATGCTCTCAAATCTGCAGACCCAATATATGTTTTGAACATTAAGCTTTCTCTTTGGAGGGGCTTGTTCCAGAGGACATAACTCTAAACATATCTCTTTTTTTTTATGCATATATTCTCGCTATTTACAATGCTAGAACTGATTTTGGACAGAAATCTCCACGACCCCGTTTTTGGAGATTGTCGTCATGCAGCACGTCAAAAGGTTGTTATTTGCCTTTCCCGGCATTTGACATGTGAGCGTTGTTGCCATTGATCTTCAGGAAAAAGGAAATTATCCCCACTCGGCGTTCCACAATTCTTCATTTGGCATTTCCTCCTTTAGGTGCTTTATATCTGCAATTTAGTCTTCTGGCACTTTTTGAGGTGGCAATATCCAGTCTTACCGCTTACTGCCACTGTCTGACCTGGCCTTTGTAAATATTGGCCTCAAGGGAGAAAGGCTAGTCTGCTAATTATGTGAAATTTCCTTTCCTAATGGGCTCACTAACCTCATTATGCGTTTCACTGTACATCCCACGTCGAAGGGCTACAGAATGCAGGTAGTGCTCCTTGTGTTACCTCGTTATTAACTGACCTGACTAATGTCCATGTGTATGTAGCGCATAATGCTGGAGACATCTGAAGTGGATGTTTCTAATTCTGCACCTAAAATTTGTTGTTTAAGTTAATGTTTCCGTTATTTCTCTTCTACGGAACCTCCCTCTTGAAAGGGAAAAAGTCTAGTTTCTGTCAATATAGAATGTATTTTGGCTGTGGGGATAAATGGTCCAATATATAGAATAGAAGTATTCAGATTTCTCCCGTCTAGAACTTCTTTATGAGTGATCTAGAATTCTATACTGTGGGTTCTGCAGAATGTAGTAGTCTAGCCTCCCCAATTATGTCTGTGTACCTTGAAGGTTTGCGAAGACAAGATCTTTTTGTTGACTCAATTCTAATATCTCTATCATCTCATTTTACATTTTTATCTTTTATCAGTTGTTCAGAAAGACAGGAAAGTATAGCATGCTCTAGGATCTATTCTGAAGTCGAGCATGTTTTAGTATCTTACGAGAATTCTCTTGTAAAGTTTCACTTTCTGTAGTATGTGAATGGTTGGTAACACTACATTAGTTTAAATTTTCTGCTAAAGTCTTCTATGATTGTAATGACAGACGAGAATAGCCAAAGCTATTTGTATGGCAATAACGATTCGTGAGAATGTTGAAATTTCATAAATAAATTGTATCCTTAAATAGTGAAAGTTACTTTGTGTAACTTATGCAATCCCGATTATTATAAATCGGCTTTGCCCTAAAGTTTTCTTATTACATTGACTCCTTTCCAATTAAATAACATACCCTTAGCTCGTCGTTTTAAACATATTTTATTAGGTCTAATTATACACGTTCGTTGTTACGAACAAAATTGACTTTCATTTGCTTTTAAATGGAAATAAAAGTACCCAGGTGTTACCATTTTATTTTCATGCAACAGGAGGATGAGCAAAGAAACACTTTACAACCTATATTTTAAATTGTCAAAATGGTTTCTGCTGGATAACTAGGACAGGTGATCTTACAACGGAGATAACTTTGTTAGAAGTTGTTCACACAAAAACCCACGCATAATGTGTGTTCAATATTTTATTATGATCACTGCCTGAAAGGTTCGGTGAGGGCTGTTTCCCCATTATGTAGGTCCGGTAACTGTAGACTGATTTTTATGAATCGTCTAATGATTTGGCTAGGAACGGGTATGGCTCTTTTGCTCAATAAGAGCAGTTGAGAAGTTTTCCTTGACCTCAGCGATGTTAATATGGTTTAAATTGTACCAATTCAATATG
>NC_090730.1:149189348-149196848 GCF_036898095.1 Palaemon carinicauda
GGGAATTTTAATGTAGATATAAAAATGTGTGGAATCTACTCCTAGCTTTGGTGATGTCCCCTATTCTATGACTAGATACGTACTAGACACAACAGAAAATGCAAAACCCTACTTATTAAATGAGGTTATTTTTTTTTTTTTTAGGAACAGGATTTTCCATATATCTGGGAGCCACTTAAGATATTGACATTATCTAAACCCCAAAAAAAAGACATCTTGTGTGTTTGTGGCGTCTTCAATGGAACGTATTTAGTTTCTTCAGTTTGGCGTGGATTTCTTACCAGATGGGTTAGTATACACTAATCATCCATTGTAAAGCCTTAAGTCCATCAAAGCAGCAAAATGTAAACGTTTTTCAAGGGAAAAAAAAAAAAAAAAAAAACAACAACCACGAAGACAAAATTTTAAAGTCCTATGTCAAAGTTTTTTAAGAAAATTGCCGTTGTTTTTAAAAGCCTATTTGAAGCATTAAAGATATTTGGTAGGACTAAAATCATTATTATCAAATAATTATTATCAAATGATTATTATCAAATATAGGGGTCTCTCTCATGGTAGGCCCCGTAGGAAATTAGTTCTACTAGTCCACCTTATACACTACAATAGTAGCATTACCAAAGGGTCTTTGGAGCATCCCTTCGGCTGTTATGTGCGCCCAATTAGACGTTGACGTGACCACCGTTCACGCTTCCTTTCTCCCATCTTTCTGTCCAACCCATTCTTACTGGCTTTATATTGCAATTGCAGGCTTTTCCCCCTAGTTGCACCGTGGTGCTAGATGGTCTTCTCCGCCCCAGTACCTGAGACATGTGGCCTAAATTACGTAAATCCAAATCTATCTTGCATGGTAGCGTTCCAAATGTTGTCCTCTGCTTAAGCACCGAGTAGAGTAAAGCTTATTATGTAGAGTTAATTTATACCTATTTTTATGACTGTTGAATTCGAAATAAAAAAAAAGTAAATTGGACAGAAATGTGGCTTTTCATGTCTCTACAACAACAACAACAACAACAACAACAACAACAACAAATATTATGGTTCATATCTGTTGCATAAGAGAGGTATTCACCCATATCCAGATTTATACACGAGGTTCTAAAAACTTCCTAGGGTGACAGAGACCACATGCTTTTGGTCAGTATTTAACAATAGACTTGTGATATTCACTTGACTGACATGAAAACTAAATGTATGATATTTTATATCTGTTCAAAGGTTTTCTCCTACACTCTCTTAGGCACTAATGGTAAGCTGATACTAACCATGCTTGACCTTAGTTCTGCTTAAACTAATACGAGTATATGATGTGTGACATCTGCCTCTTCTCATAAAAAAGCAATAAATGCAGTCTACAATGCTATTATCTGAATAGAGGGAAGAGTGATGGATGCTGATGAGATTCTCTTGAACTGTATTTCGAGACTTAGCAATGTTTGAACCTTTTTTAAGTAGTTTTGCTCTGACGGAGTCATTTTTATTCTATATTTAACCACCTACATACCACGACCATTTTTTCGTAAATCAAAAATACAATATAATGACTGTAAATTCTTAAGAATACCCCGTAGCAATTATAGAAAATAAATTTAATTCCATATATATTCTCGAACATAAAAAATAGACCTGGCAAAGAAATATTGCGTGTTAACTGCATGACCTATTTATTTTTATCGATGAGAAAAGTGGTTCCTGGCGTAGAATAGACATTTACTGCGATGTGAATTCTATGAAGGTAATTTTAACTTCTCAGAAAAGTATTGTAAGTAGTAGCAATTCTTTGCGTGCGCTGTAGTCTGTGGGGAATCTACTTCAACATCTATTAGCAATTGAAATCCTGGAGTGTGTATTTTGTGTTTTTTACTATATTGTACGCCACCTAGAAAATGGTGGCTAAATATTTAGAAAAATATACACGCAACCCCCTCTCACTTATTTTCCTACCCGAAGGAAGGGAAGAGCTTAGTGTGACCACAAATATAGGTATATATATATATATATATATATATATATATATATATATATATATATATATATATATATATATATATATATATATACATATACACATATATATGTATATATATATATATGTACATAGATATATATATATATATATATATATATATATATATATATATATACATAGATATATATATATATATATATATATATATATATATATATATATATATATATATATACATATATATACACATATATCTATATATATATATATATATGTATATAAAGATAAATATATATTTATACACGCACACAAGCTCTTTATTATATAGGAGAGATTGGGTTGCAAGGAAATGAAAGGACAAATAATTAAACAAAGAACTTGGAAATACACGCGTTTAGTAGGATTCCATTGACATTCTAGAATACCTCCTGGAGAAGATATAGGTGGCCTGGTGAATTTCCAAATAGTCTGGTGGGCAGTAACCAGAAAATACTGGAAATTGTCAAGTCGGTCCCCACATTGATTTTGTGATATGTCAGTGAGGAAAGAGACTCGTCTTTTTTAATGAATGATTATCTCTTGTTTTTGGAATGCTTGTTTGTATTTATAAACTGAATTATTAACTTAGACAGTCATCACCAAACCAATCGATGTGTTCTATCGTTGCATGCCTTTAAAGGTTTAAAGGCTGCTCATGAATGACAGGGACAGTGACATTGCCCTATAGAGTAGGACAATGCCCTAGAGACTGACCTTATATACATATGATCAGCGCCCATGCCCCCTCTCCACCCAAGCTAGGACAAAGGAGGGCCAGACAATGGCTGTTGATGACTCAGCAGATAGACCTATAGGTTTCCCCAAAGCCCCCATCTTTAGCTCACAATGATGTGGAGGTTTCAACGACCAAAGAAACTAACGAGTTTGAGCGGGACTCGAACCCCAGTCTGGCGTTCACCAGTCCAGGACGTTACCACATTGGCCACCACAAAGAAACTCGATTATGGAGGTTATTAATCTCGATCTTGTATGGATATAGTCTTCATTCGTCCCCCTTTGTTCGTCATTTCTAAGTCAAGAAGCATGATGTCCACTATGGAAAATAAAGTTTTATGCAGCATTTATCAACTGTATTTCTTTTATATTTCTCTCAAAGTTGGTTGATGATTATAATAATGCAATAGAATTGCTTATATAATGTTAATAAGAGTCTCATTCTTTGCTCATTTTCTGTTGTAAGCTATTACTGTAGCGTTCTTCAAGGCCGTCTTTATTGAGAAAGTGATTCTTGAATAGTATTCGTTATGAGGTATCGTTATTCTTTTGCGTTGTAAGTATTCTCTTTATAGTATTACAATTTTGTCATCTACTGGTTATTTTACAGTATTGCAATTTTGTCACCTACTGAAGAATATTATTTAACAGTATATATTGCAATTTTTTTTATCTACTGAGTATTTTTTACAGTTGCAGTTTTGTTATCTACTGAAGAATATTATTTTACAATATTGCAATTTTGTCACCTACTGAAGGATATTATTATTTTACAGTATTGCAATTTTGTTACCTACTGAAGAATATTATTTTACAATATTGCAATTTGGTCATCTCCTGAAGAATATTATTTTATAGTACTGCAATTTTCTTATTTACTTTTATATTTTTATATATTTGCTTACGTTAGGTCATTGTTGGTGCTACGATAAAGAATGGAATTAGCATTAAGATTATTTGCTATATATCGCATCCATGACAGCATTTGCCTGTGCGTCATGCACTACCATAAATAATTTTGAATCTTACAGTGTGACCTCTTTGATGAGAAGCAAACCTTAAAGGTATTGAAAAGGTCCCAAATAACCTTTTATAGCTCCAATTGAACTTTTGCGTATGGAGATACACACACGAAACTGTATGAAATCGAAAGGAAATAAGACGAAACAAATGAACTGGATAAAATTGAGATCACATAATGAGAATGTTTATTATCGACATTGGTTTTCATTCACTTGGTAAAGGAGAGTACAGTGGAAATGAAGGTTTTAGCTTCAAGCATTGGTCACTTTAGCACGAGTCTGTGCGGGTTAATGGGCGGTGTACAGTGTAAAGGGGAGATGTGGTCGTTGTTTGTTGGTATTCAGGAACCAGCGGCGGTCGCTTGAGGAAGTAAAATTGCCTCTCGATCATGGTTGACTGCTTTTACTTCCTTGTATGCTTGCTTTGCATTACAGGAGTTGATTCCTTTACGCTACCCCTCCTTCCTATCAAGCTCTCTCTCTCTCTCTCTCTCTCTCTCTCTCTCTCTCTCTCTCTCTCTCTCTCTCTCTCTCTCTCTCTCTGTGGCAGAAATTAGCGTTTTGGTACAGAGTTACTGTGTAATAGAAATGCGCCTTTTGCATCCTGTAGACATGAGCGTGTATAATTTGCGAGAGTTTTACTCCGGTTAGGAATCACGGTACACCTCCATAAAGATTTATGCATAGGCGTGAAGAACCAAAAGGTGTGTCTTCCTGTGTCCTGGGATTCCGAACATTGTAAAGATTTCTTACGATACTTTAGCATTTCTTTAGATATTCCTACGTTTAATTACTGTGTAATGTTTTGAGGGGGGAAACACTGACAAATATACGCTTCCTGGCGTATTTTGGTATCTTGACAATTCACTTGGAATGAAGCAGCTAATAGGTTAGGATAATTGAGTCGTGGTGCATAACTGAAGTAACCTTCAGTTGTTAGAAGCATCATCACTCAAGCGTAAACATAAGTAACACTAGGTTTTCCAGTAAAATTAACCTTTTGACTCTTAAGTCTGTCTGTATGATACTGAAAATTGCCGTGACAGGGATCGATTTTGCCACGAAAAAAAAAACATAACCTCACCTTTATTTCGGGGATATATATTATCGAAAACTGCATGCTTGCTCCAAACTCAATCATGGTCTAACTTTAGGGGGTAATATTATTTATTGAATTTGACTTCCATGTTTGATCTTTTATCTTTTCACAACACGACTTGCTAGTGTAGTTAGTGCACCTCACGGGGCCGCAGATACTCTTTGGAGATTAATAAAGGGCCTTTAAAACGTTTTAGCGTACTGCTTTATCCTGGTTTATGTTTAAAATCTTCCGTCTTGCTTTTCAACCACTTTTTAACGATTACTTCACAGTGCAACTTTAGGGGTGGGAGGGATTTCTGCGTCTCCTAGTTTCATTTCAGAACTGAATGGTCTCCTCGTTCCACGGTATGTTTTTTTTTTTTTTTTTTTTTTTTTTTAATTATCAGTATTAGTGTTTCCATTATTATCATTATTGTTGTTGTTGTTGTAAGTGCTAGCATTTCTTAGTCGTAAATAAACTTTTTTTGAGGAAAGGGTTTCTGTTGACGATAAATATATTAAACAATGTTAGTCTTTAGAGCTGCAATGGTCACCATGTTTTTGGGCGATTCTGATCCGTGCCATTTAATTTTGGGTATCTGTCTGTTTTAGTTGCAATCACTATTTTCTTTTATTATTATTATTTCCAGAAAGTTTACAGTTTGTGATTTACACAATTTAGATAGGATAGTAACAAAGTATTTTGCAAAATAAATTTGAATTTGATACAAATATTTACACATTTTTTGTTTCATTAAGACGTTGTCCATAGTATTTTTTATGTATTAATATTTATTTGGATCAGTATCTATCTTTGTTATTCTTCGAGGTTGGATTGTTTAACAATATTTCATTCTTATAACCCTGCCACAATCTCCTAATCAAATTTTTAGAGTATTACAGCAGTGTTCTGATCTTTATCAGTATAAAGTCCAAAGTAAAATTTCATTAATTTCAGTAACTTCACCATGTTTAAGAATACATCGTTTCATAAATTAGTTTTTAATCCAAGTCAGTAGGTTTTTCTCTAATGGACAGAAGTAAATTTAAGTGCCGCATCTTTTTGACATACCCATTTATATTATAAAACACACTGGATATTTTCCTTTCATAAAATCGTAATTTTTTGAAATATTGCATGAAAGTATTGATACAATATATGGTTATCATACAATATATGGTTATCATTCGGGTCCAATAATATATTTAACTTATTCCATATACCAGTCTAATTTGATGAAGGTTAATACGTTGCTTCTAACGAAACAAATCTAGCGGAAGCAAAAACTGCCGAGTTAAAGAGGGAGATTAAAATTTTGATGAAAACACACACTGAATATGAAATACGTCACTGTGTTGTTGAATCATTTAATTTATCCTAGAGATAAAAAATTCTTCTATTCAATGTCTTTCATACTAATGTTGTGTTGCCGTATAGCGTGAGTGCAACCAGTAATGGAAGTGAGGCTGCCGTCACGTGCGTTGGTGTCAAGGTCGCTGTTCCAGGGAGGGGAGACGAAGGTTTTCTAGAATTATTTGCTTCATGACGTTCGATTTTATTTTTTCACTGGAAACTGGTAATGTAGGTGGAGATATTAAGGGACACCTTCTGTCTTGGAGAAGGATGCTGATTAAGTTATCTTCTACTTAAGGCATTTGATGTAAATTAATGTTTTTATTATATGAAATTAGATTGAAAATTGATTCATTACTATTTAAAAGAAATCCTAACTTGCTACCGCGCGCGTTCATGTGAACTGTATGTTTATTCAGATAGGTCTTGTTGATTTTCAGAGGTACGGTTACTCAGTCTCTTGTATGGATTCTGACAGCAATTTATGGTTAAGTACGTATTGCTCTCCAGCATTAGGATCAAGGTCATAGCTTGTTTGGCGTCAAAACCTATTTCACATTTTCTAAGGGGAGAAATAGCCTAAATTGGTGTGCCAAATGCTAGCGATGGGAAATATTACTCGATATGTTTTTATATTATGCCTAGTAGAGAGTTTACAGCTTTTAGATACATGTATTGAAAATCAATAGGGATCTGTTTTCTAGATTAGATATTGTTGAATTTGAGTCAATTTATTAGCAATGGAAAAAGGGCTATGTTCTCCAGAAAATGAAAAATTCACTTTTGATGGTACAGGGTATCTCCTGGTAAACTTAATTTCATATATGAATTGAAAAAATTTTACTTGATAATTCTTTCGTTAATTTATGGAGGGTTCAATATGCACTTATTATGCATTCATCTTCACATCTTGAGCTCTGAAATTTTTAGTACTCGTATATGAAAGATGGAGTTAATCATTCGGAAAATGGATGAAGCTTCAGGTATACTGTAGTAATGAGAAGTTGAGGACCAAAGGATGTAACTTGAATTAAACTAATTGGGGTTTTCTCAAGTTATCAACAAAATCGTCGATATTTAGAATCTTTTAGCTAAATCAACATTATTTGCCAAGGCTTTTTGTGAAGTGTATAGAAGATTTTAAACTGTGTAATTGGCTCAAAGAAAAGCAAGTAAGTGGAGGTATGACCCTGGTTACACCTACATTAATGAGTAAAAATACAAATGATCCCTATACTTTTCTTTCACATTCCTTTGAAACTTTGTTCATAAAGTAAGATTCTGTCAATATCTAGGGAATTAAG
>NC_090730.1:149201848-149209348 GCF_036898095.1 Palaemon carinicauda
TGTCGTCTACATGTACAGTTGGACCCGAATTCGTAGTCCACTTCACTCTGAGGAATTGCACCTTATCACACCATAACCGCAAGGCGAGTTCGTGTGTAGGCCACACTCACCACCTCTGCCATCTCCCTACATGATGTTTGGTTACTCACCACGCAGTAAAGGTGTGGCAGGGTGCATTTCCTCAGCGAGTTGTCCCAGGAATTCCTGTCCAACTATACTTGAAGTCACTAGTACACCTGTGCATGTCAATTGTTTAAATTTTTATTTCCCATATAAATGTACACTCGCATATTTCTGTCTTAATTTTTGTCTTCCACATTGTTTCCTTTCTATTCGGTTTTCACAATAAAGTATGTGTCCAGTTCCACTGTCCGTATTTTACTCCAGCCTGTCCTTAATTCTGAGGACCCTTAGAGATGCTCATTCATCCGCCTTGAAAAGATCCCAAAGGTAAGACTTTCGGTAGGCGCCCACACGACAATTGCGTCATCGGTGTGAGGATGCTACGTAGACTCTGATGGAGAAACCGTTAATTGTCCAGAAGGTTGGGATGGGCCGCCTCCAAAGGTGTTTGGATGCTGTGCGGTCAGACTGCTGTTATACACGTCTGCTGCCATTTTGCACCTGTTGGATCGTCTCTCTCTCTCTCTCTCTCTCTCTCTCTCTCTCTCTCTCTCTCTCTCTCTCTCGAGGTTTGTCTACCAGTTTTTGTCTTATTAAGATTGTTCTTCGATGAGGCTTCTGCTATACCTGTTTAGCTGAGAGTGGATTATGTAGGGGTCATAGTTTAGATATTATATGGTGAAGCTGTTTTGACTCTCTCTCTCTCTCTCTCTCTCTCTCTCTCTCTCTCTCTCTCTCTCTCTCTCTCTCTCTCTCTCTCTCTCTCTACACGAAAATTTAAGTTTCCCACTTCCGGAGAAAATTGTAGAAATTAGCCCGACAAGCGACTTGTGGATTTTATGTGTGGGGGCGTTGACCCTTTGGGCGTTGCTCGGAATTCAATATTTTGGTTTTGTTACACGGTCAATATTTGTATGCATTCAACTGGCTTCCTTTCTCTTGAATTTCCTCTCAAACTGCTTCCCAGAAGTGTATTGTGTATGCAGTGTATGTGTACTTTGACGACTAATCGCGTAAATATTTGTGTATGTATTTATGGGTAATTACGTACCCAATATGTATGTTCTGACTGAATATCAATGCACGTTTGTTGCCTAAAATTTTAAGAAATGCTTAAATATTCAATCAGAAATATTATATATATATATATATATATATATATATATATATATATATATATATATATATATTATATATATATGTATGTATGTATGTATGTATGTATAATTTGTGAATTGATATATTTTTGTATGTTTGTGTTTATACATAAATATATACGTACATGTGTACATAATGTTTGTGATGATTCCAAATGATACACTACTCCTCTTAGATTGGAAGGAAAATCTACAGAAATTGGTGACTGCCTTTGATTGGTTGCAAGTGCAAAATCTTTAAAGGAAATGGGACCTAGAGTAAGGAAACTAGGAAGATGAATCTGTGAATGTTAATATGGATGATAGTTGAAAGCGAGTGGCCGATTCGTAGGCGCACTTCAGAGTTAATCTAATGGGGTGGTTGTTGAGCTGGTTTTCCTTTACCTAAGCGGAAATGTAGGTACTTGTTGCCATGGAAACAGAGAAAGTGGTGAAAACGTTTACATAAACATTTTGCATAGTATAAATGCCGTAAGGAGAATCAAAATGTTAATGTATGTGGAGATGCTATGGCGGGGAAGAAAAGTTAACCTAGTGGAAAGGATGAATTTCTTGTCTTAAGGGTGGTTTGGTCACATGATAAGAATGGAAGAGGAGAGTGCATATGGTATAATTCGAAGTGTTAGAAGTTTAGTGGCGAGGAAGACCGAGAAAGGGCTGGATTGAAAGGGCAAATAGTTCACTTATTTATTATCCCTTGCTTGTTTTTTATTGTGGCGATTTAACAGTAAGCGAGCAATACGCGATGTGAAATGTTGAATGCTTTCGAACGAACGTGATAAAATGACTGTTGAGGTCCTTGTAGAGAGTAGGGTTCCCATGCTGTATAGGACTGGAAAAGCAGCCCTTAAAGTAAAGTATCATGGCATTCCATGCCCCGGTGAACTGAAGCAATAGATACAAAACAAAATGACCTATCAGAGAGCGTAGTTGGAGGGAAGTACAAGTAAAATTAGAATAGAGTTAATTATTCGGGCCAAGTTTGCTTTTTTTTTTTTCATTTAGAAAATCGTAGATTAAAATTATCAGTTCAAACTAGATAAATATGCAGTATTCGTCAAAATCCTCATTTGGGAGTATATCTGAATATTGCTGGTCAGATTTCTTTATGCTCATAGTAGTGACTGAATTTACAGTTAGGTACTTCTGCAGCGAAGGGTAATAATACACTCCCCTCCCACCGCACACTCCAGAGAAGATATTTGATGATGTCTCTGATCTTGAGTGGATTACGGGCTCACGCGCTCCTTTTCTTCAAGGGAATCGGTCCCGTCCTTAACATCATCCATGTGGTTTGCGGGAAACGGATATGAGCGAGTAAGGGGAGGTCTTCCGGAGGGGGTACATGCAATGGATGTGGATGTTGGAGGAAGGGCTACCCAAGGGGGCAAGCGTTATTAGAAGGGGAGGGAACGGGAGGGCTTCTGGCGTTATGCGAAGGGAACTGCCTGGAGGTATGGAGGAAGGAAAGGGTGGGGGGAGACGATGTTACCTTTGGGCTGGTGCGTGGGGCGGTGTTGTGGTACGTTGGTTAGTCATCGTAACTCCATCGTCAGTCAGTCTACCTGAAATGATTGTTCGCTTCACAGGCAGGTGGAAAGTGTGTCGGTCGACTCATGTCGGATGCGTTCGCTAAGAGAGAGCAAGGAGGGATTGTGTAGTGTAGAGACTGTGCAGTTTTCCTCCTCGTTTTTTACCGAAAAAAGTGTGCATATCTGAAGGAATTTGTTTCATGTAGAAGTGTGTGTGTGTGTAAATGCTGGAACTATGACGATATATGTTGTAAACGTTGAATGGGCTAACAGGCCCCAGCGCTTTGGCTAAATAGCCTAAATTCATAATTCCAATTCAAGCGTTCGATGTGTTGCGAAATTAACGGAGCTGAAGAACAAGATCTTGCGGATTTCTCTTAAGTACATTTGAAGCTAGGTGCAGTGAACGGGGGGAGGGGGAGATCTGGTGATGTTTGAATCTCTCTCTCTCTCTCTCTCTCTCTCTCTCTCTCTCTCTCTCTCTCTCTCTCTCTCATGGGAGAAATTCGATTTTGCCGCGTTGGCAAGTTTTTTGTAGAGGTCTTGTGATCGCAAGTGAAATTTGTAACCGGTTCCAGGTATTGCTAACGAACTAATTGCGTGATTGACGACATTAAAGTGCAAGTTCACCTTTTAGTAATATGCAAGTGAATGATGTAAAAGTTTTAGAAAATGATTTATCATGCAATTACGATACAACGAATCTTTATGGAATATCGTGACAAGTATCGTAGTGGTGAACTTTTACTGAAGGTGTTTGTGGATTCCTTTGAGGTTACGGAAACAATACCTGGATAGAAATCTCAAAGGAAACATAACGAGGGATAAAAATGTGTTATGACGTCACACTGTTTCCTTTTCCCGCCACCTTTTCCCTCTCCCTCTCGAGAAGGGGGCCAGGGAATGGAGCGATTGTGGGGGAGGGGGCTAGATAAACGCAACCCTGAAAAGAAGACAATGTTAGAAAATATGTATAACTTAGAACTTGTGTTTACGAAGAGAATACATGACTTGTGCAGGAAGCCCCACCGAAGTTTGCTACCACCTTCCCCTTTTGGAGAAGGGGTGGGAGGGGGTGGTGGTTTGTTGGAGGCTATTTTGAGTGTCGGATGGTCACAGGGAAGGGGAGAAGAAGGTGGGGCTTGTGCTAATGTGATCAAGGTGTAAAGGGGAGGGGTCCTCATTCTTAGAAACCTTACTTAATCCCTTTCAATGGTGTATGGGAAGTTGCAACCTTGTTTACTTGAACTAATTCCTAATACAAGGTAAAAAGGGAGAGGAAGCACGTGTGACTGGAGGCCTTGAAACAAACAAATTAGTTAATTTTATTTCCTATATTTTTTCATTGTATATATCCTGATTATACATACTTGATATTATGTATGGAAGTATGTGAATGTATTAGATTGATGTAAGTTAAAAGTATGTTAATTTTTTTCTATAACACTTTACCTACATTTCTTTTTTTGATATTCACCGTATGAAATTGTATGGGTTCTACACACTGGATATCATCACTGAATCCAATATGAGAGACCTTGGCCAACTTTTCAAGATTACAGTTCTTATTTTGTTTTCTATTTTATTAACTTGAACAGTTTTGAGTAACTTTACTTCCTTGTTTTATTCCTTCAGTCTCATATTTACATCCTAATTTCTTTTCAAATTTGCTGTTTAACTTCATGTGGCCCTGAGGGTTTTTTTTTTCTTTTTACATCCAAGATCACGAAAAGGTCGAAATTGTATGTAATTCCAAAATTTCTCTATATTTACAAAGATAAGTTGAAGTTGCCGATGTCCCCCTCTCTCCTCAGCGGGTGACCTTCCAGTCACGGAAGGCATTTCTTCCGGAATACAGGATTGGCCCAACCTATCGACTTATCATCTTGATGATTTTTGCTTATCTAGTTGACCCTTGTTATTAACATGAATGTGCGCGGCGAACTTATTTTAAGGTTTTCAGGTTTTAATCATTATCGATTTTTATATTACTAAACTATTTTTACTTTTCATATTTACAGTTTCGTAAAAATTGAATTCGCGTGTTGTTAGAACTTCTGTAACTGTATATATTTTTCGGAAAATACTTATGCAGTGAAAATCAAGTCGTAAGTTATGAAAATCAGAGTTAACGCAGGATATTGAACTTATTCTTTTTCTGCTGGAGCATGTAATTTTAGAATTACCATTAAATGTTATTGAGAGTTAGGATATTAAAGTCTATTGCATAATAGTTTCTAAAAATTTTTACACAAAATTGGTGATTTTCTTGAACAGTTTTTGAGAAAATTAAGTTTTAAGAACCTTTTAGATTTTTTTTTTTTTTTGCTCAATCTTATGTGATCTTTATTTTTGGCATAACTCGTTAATGGAAAGTATTTACCTGTTCTTACTATTAATAATTTAATTTTGTGTGTGCACGAAGTGGATGTAAAAAGGGAGAAAATTTTGCAGTGGTACGGTCATGCAGTTTCCTTGAAGCAGAATCCTGTAAATGTCACGGAAACGGGAAATTGGGGGAAAAGGAAATGGGTAATGAAATGTTTTGTATCATTCACCATTATTCTGGGAGTGAAATTATGATCTTGATTCATTCTCATTTTAAAGCTTGGATTTTATTGTTTTGGGATACAGTGCGCAAGAGTTATTTTTAGTGGTTAATATTGTGACGTACAGTAGACTGACCCAGCGGAAAGATCTTTCGGTTTATAAGTCTATCTGTGTGTGTGTAAATACGTGTATGTACACTTTTGCAAAACGTTTAGCAGGGCCTCGATAAGGCATTTCTCACTGCTGTGAAACCATTCAAAAGTCTCTCTCTCTCTCTCTCTCTCTCTCTCTCTCTCTCTCTCTCTCTCTCTCTCTCTCTCTCTCAAGGTTGGGAGAAGGCTGCTTTGCTATTTAAGGAAATGGATGTCATGACCAAGGGGTTTCTTTACTGTATTGCTGTTGCCATTATTAGTGTGTAATGCATATTTCTTGAGGCCATTTTGTTGGGTTATTTGCTCATTTATTTCTTCTTATTTATTGCCTTGACAAAAATCCTGTTTAAGATTAGTTAGATATTTAAGAATACTTTATACTAATTAGAATAAGTATGAAAAAAGCTATTGACATTTGGAATTTTTTTTTTTATATGAATGATAATGGTGACCCCTTTAATAGTCAGTTTTAATGTTAAATGAAAAAAAAATGAATTTCCTTGAAAACGTCAAATGCTATAAGGAAGGAAATTTCACAATTGATTATTTCTTCAAAATCTTTCCCCCCTGATTGGGTGTTACTATCCAAAACAGCAGTAATCATAATGGAAAGTATCATTATGATGCGGAGTTTCTCTCTCTCTCTCTCTCTCTCTCTCTCTCTCTCTCTCTCTCTCTCTCTCTCTCTCTCTCTCTCTCTCAGAAATAACTAGACACGTTTCTTATAAATTTATTTTTCCCTGTCGTAAACCGACTTTGGGGGAATCCTCTTTGCAGTGCCTTACCAACAACTTGCTGGAGTCGCGTTTCCTCTCTCTCTCTCTCTCTCTCTCTCTCTCTCTCTCTCTCTCTCTCTCTCTCTCTCTCTCTCTCAGAATTAACTAGACACGTTTCTTATAAATTTATTTTTCCCTGTCGTAAACCGACTTTGGGGGAATCCTCTTTGCAGTGCCTTACCAACAACTTGCTGGAGTCGCGTTTCCTCTCTCTCTCTCTCTCTCTCTCTCTCTCTCTCTCTCTCTCTCTCTCTCTCTCTCTCTCTCTCTCTCTGAGTTTTGCTCTTTGATCTTACAATTTTAATGTTTGATGAGGAAGAGTTCTTGGGTTTCATTTAGCAGAGCTAGAAAGCCTTCAATTATTCAATGTTTCATCATTGTTTCTTTCCAGTTTCTTTCCTTTACATTATTTTATCTCTACATATCTTTCATACCATTAAATATATTCCTTATAATTTCAAGCGTTAAATGTACTGATACATTAAGTATTGGGTTTATTCCATAATACTGCCATTACTCTGCAAGAACGAGGTTTGTCACGGCAAGGGATCACTAGGAATTTGGCCCCAATAAGAATGTATGTTTTCATGCTGTAAGTGCATCGGAGCCGCATTGCTTCCAGCCCCTTTGATGTTGCCACTGCAGTCTCCCTTGCTCCACGTTTCTTAGAATTTGTTTTTAGCTAATTGAAAATTTCTGCATCGAATGATATTGTATTATCAGATGATTAAGGTCATTTTAGCCTATGGAGGCGTCTTTTCTTCTTGATTCCAAACGTTATTGGTATAATTTCTTATTCAGTTCTATTCTGTGCTCCCCTATTATTTTCTAGCTTGTTTTGTAAGAAGTAAGCGTATAAATAGCATAAATAACAAAAGCTAACCTTTATAACGAGTTGCCAGGGAACCCCATTTGCAATTCATTCTCAAAAGATGAAAGTGGCCGCTTTGTCTCGTTGCTGTAATCCATGATAGCCTCCCAAGACATCCATCATTTGTCATAGGAATGGTAAATGTATACACTCTCATCCTGGCCACTGCTCCCACCCCCCTCGTCTTTTATCATTCTTTCGCTTTCTGGTGACGTTTGTGGTTGACAGACTCGAATAAACTCATCGTCTTTATGACGACTTTTATAGTTTGTAAAACCATTAGAATCTTTTCCCTTCTGTCATTGGGTTTTTCAAAGGTTCCGTTGTCCTTTAATTATT
>NC_090730.1:149214348-149216848 GCF_036898095.1 Palaemon carinicauda
TTATTATGCAGTTACATGTTATTTTAGACGCACTTTACTTTAGCAACTGTGAGGTTATGACAGTTTTGTGAAGATCTTTTTAAGGAGGCATATCTTAGAAATATTTCGTCAGATGCTGATTAGTTTCAGATAGTGGTCCCTTGAATCCTATTGACAATTTTTCTTGGATATCCTTTTCCTAGCTACTGTGAAAATTTGTAGTGCTAAAAACGCAAAAGGAAGAACACATGCTAATGAAAAGTTAATGTAACCACCGGTTAGCTTTGGTAGAATTCAGGAACGTCAATGTTTGTAAACTCCCAGTGAAGAAATGAGTAATAGGTAGGGGAGCTTCCCCTGTGCAAACAGTAGTTAATCCAGATGCTGACAGTCTGCTTTTTATTAGGATTTTGTTTGTTTTCCTAAAGCGTCGAAGATCAAAGTTTATTAGATACTGAATGTGTTCATTTATCGTTTCTAAGTCAGTTGAGTCTTGTTATTTCTTTTCCTTGCATAAACAATTGTGCGTGAAGGGATTCGGTTGATATTTAGAAGGCTAAACATGACCCAAAATGGAATTACTTTTGTTCGTTTGAATTTATTAACCTGAAATTGTAATTTTCCATTAAGGTCGTAGATCACCATTTAGTTTTATTTTAACGCAACTTGCATTTTATGATTAGTTTTTAACGGTTCTCCAAAAGTTAAGAGAGTTAATGGCCTTGGGTTGGTTGAGTAAGAGATAGCTATTTGATCGAAATGGGAGAAATTAATGTTATAAATGAAGAATTAATTTTGTCAGGCCGGTTTGCTTAGTCGTTGACCGGAGATCCTATTTAGTCAACCATTTTATAAAAGAGATTTCAATTGGGAATCATTGAAAATTAATGTTGACTTATTGAATTAAGGGGAATCTTAGCACGAAGTTATTGAATATGAGAAAAAATTCTTATTGATCAGAGGGATATTTTATATGTTGATTTTTTTTATAGAAATATATTAGATAATTGAATGAATGAAATATCTATTAATGTCGACGAAATTTGTGCTGAATGATATTGTCATTGAAACCGTGAAAAATTAGATAAAATCGAAATCTTGAAAATTAAATGTGATTGGTTTATTGGAAAAGTAATTATTGATGAATTGTGGTTATTCTTTTGTCACGTCATTGGATTTGATGAAAATTGTTAATCAGTTATTGAATTCACTCGTAAATAATGATTACATGGTTTTAATTCTTTCAAAGGGGAAAGAGGGGGTTGATTTCCAATGAGAGAGAGAGAGAGAGAGAGAGAGAGAGAGAGAGAGAGAGAGAGAGAGAGAGAGAGAGAGAGAGAGAGAGAGAGAGAGAGAGAGAGGGTAGACCGGTTGGGTTTATAGTTCATTATCAAACGTGTTTGATAATGCGAATTTTCTTTATTTATCAGCATTTTAGTAAAAAAAAGGATGCTTCCACTACTATACTACTTGTTCTATTTTCTTTGTGTTTTTTTTTTTAATCAAAATTTGGAATGGAGTGCCTCACTCAGGTTGAGGCATTAGAACAACCAACGTACTTTTTCGTCGGTGAATATCAGTTTAATGCCTTAATTTACAAGCTGTGGTATCCAGCATGGTGTGTTTATATGGAAACCTCGTTAGGTTCAGAATTTCAATTAGGCTATGATTTTATGCCGTACCAGACATTATTTTTTTTATGTCATGGTGGCTTTATTTGTATACCAGACCGGCCATGAGTTATGGTCTCGTACTAGGATATGTGTAGGCCCTTTGATTCATATCCAGTAATAGTTTTGATATTGAAAAATAATCTGCAATTATATTAGTTCCTCTTCAACAATGCTTTAGTTGTGTCTTCCCTCGTTCTTATTTTGTTACTTTTCTTGCTTCCCAATTCACTGTAACTTATGAATTGATATTTGGACTTAGTAGCAGAGTTAATTGTTTGTTCCAAACATGCGTGCACGAACTTGCCATTGCCGAATTTGTTGATCCTCTACCAGGGCCATTATCTGACCCAATTTATATAAGATGCTTTTCCAAACCGTAGATTAATTTTAGGTAGAAGAATATGGTATCCAGTATCAGAAATTTTGTATCGAGTCAAGTTTTGAGGGACGATGTTTGCTTTTAAAGATTATTTCACCTGAGTTAAGGTGTGTCCACACGGTCGAACAGTGTCTGTCGAACAAACACTGTTACCATATCTAAATTGAAAGAGAATGACATCATAAGCGTGGAAATGAGGGAAGTTGATATGGTAACAAACAGTTGTACCAGATGAAGTTGACTACCAGGATTTCTACTCCTTTTACCAGACAAAGACCGGAAGAAATGTCCAAAGCTGATGTCCACTGGCATCTCTTATCTATGTCAGTGTTATAATCTGTACTCGAGAATCGGGTAGTAGTTATCAGCTTCAAGTACGGAGCATCATGATCATAGTACACCATAAGATAAAAGCACAATTAAATAAATTGAATTATGCCGCATGATTATTCCTGATCTTTTGAGAACA
>NC_090730.1:149221848-149274348 GCF_036898095.1 Palaemon carinicauda
CCAGTGGGTCAAGTTCAGCAAAAGACGACAGTATCTCAAAATGTGTAACACCAAGTGATATTTCAGATTCATTTTTAGAAAAAGATCCTAATCTAGAGAAATTGATTAGACTCGTTGAAGAAGAGGAGAGCGAGGATGAGTATAATATTGACGTAGAAGACTTGGATCACGAGGTAGCCGAGGCAGAAATCTTGCCCTCAGGTGGTGTGAAGGTGACTTATGACAATTACAAGAAGACCTACCGACCCCGCATAAGTTCGCACCAGAATTTTCTCAGGTACCTAGAGTTAGTGCATGATCGTAGTGAAGAGGCAGCAAAAGGGGAAGCAAAACCTCCACTTCCCGTTGAGGGAAAACACACTTTCGAATTATACAAAAGGATTTTAGCTTCTGTGCAGAAAAAGTTGAAGCTTCCAGAAAAAGTGAACAACCTATCAGCTTTACCTAATAAATATTCCAAGAAGTTAATGAAACTTTTAGGTGAGAATATTATGTGTTTAGTATGAGGACCCTGGATTAGATTTGGTGTGATTTGACAAATTAGGTAGATTGGTTTATTGCAGGGTACAATAGGGTAAGTACAGTTTATGGTTTTAGGAGACTATAAACGATACTTACTTTGGTAATGAATAATATTGAAATGGTTTTGTAATATTTTATTCAGTTTTAAATATGGTATATATTATTTTATTGAACTTTTAAAATGTCCTTAGACAGTTGCAAACATTGATATCATCTTGACTTATTGGATGTATAGATTCAACATATTGTTGTATATCCTTTTAAACTCGCCCCTTTTTGCAAATAGTTAAGATATAAATATTTAGAACCAAAGGTACTAGTGTAAGACTATATTGATTTTTCTCTGTGCTTTTCACTGTATTGGAAGTTGATGTGCAGTACTCAGTTAATTTACTTTAGAATATACTGTACTTTATGGTGAAGTGTTTGGGAAGGGTTGGTGGTTTGCTGTTTAAGATTAGAAGTACTGTGTGTAACATTAGAGGAATTTCTCTTTCCTTAATTTGTTTTAGAATTTGATTAAATGTGATCCAATTTTTGCTTGGATCTATTTACATATAATACCAACCAAGGCATTACTATGGTGGTTGGAAAATATTGTTCTGCATAGTTTTTATAGTTTCCTTATTTTTTTTCATTTGTTTTCACTTGGAATATTTCAAATTGAAAACTGAAATGTATATATCGTGAAAGAGGGTTGTGAAGATTTAGATGCATGCGCTTTAAAAATGCTGTACCTTGAATGTTTTTATGCTTTAGACTTTTCGTATAAGTGGAAGAGAATCATAAGGGAACAAAAAGGAAAACGTAACATGCCGCCATTAGAGTGAAGTGTTGTATGCTCATATTAGGTAGCTTTTGTAAAAACGTGGCTATGAATCAAATTTATTTGGACTTGAATATTATTTTATGGGCCTGATGAGACTTGAATTTTGTTAAGCTAAGTGGTTACTGTACAGTCTTGTACTTGGTGGTAAGAAAGGGTACTTTACAGTACATTAGGTTAACCTTTATAGTCATGAAGCCTTAACAATTTTATGGCTTTTATTATTTTTAATGCTGTCAGTTAACTTTTTGACATTACAGTACTACTTGTGGTATAATTTTGAGGCAGAATACATTTACCATGTTGCGGTGTACTAAAATGAAAGGACAATAAACAATATCTTGAGTGTCTCTGTGGGTTGGATAATGCGTAGAGTCTCTTACAAAGACTGTAACTTGGTAACATACTGCATTAGAAACTTCTTACATTATAGAACAGTACTTCTTAATGTATAGCAAAGATTTGATAGTAATTGGAATTTTGGAATATTTTAGTTTAAAAATAGTTCTGGAATTGCACAATACACGGTAAACTGAAGATTAAAGTATTAAGCTACATAGCACAAAATTTGTTCTTGGAAGACATGAATTACATGTTTATGGTACAATGACGATGTACCTTTTTTATGAAAATATGCCACATGGAGCAAGAGAGTAAAAAATAAAAAAACTACCAACTTGGAGTAGAAAGAAATCCTTGCAATGTCTTCTTCCAGAAGATAAGAGAATGTACTACATTGGTAATGGTTATCAATTGTGGTTGTCCAGGGTACTGTGGAGTCCAGTTTACAATTTTGCTTTTTAGTTTTTTAATGATATCTTTTTTATTCTTGGGCATAATTTATTGATTAAGTTTTATTTTTTTCAGCTGAAGAGATGACTTTCGATGCCATGACTCCAGACAGTGGAGTCCATGAGAACTTCACTAACCTTAGTCCAGAAGAACAGGAAAAACAGCGTGAGGAATGGAAAGCTGAACTAGCTAAGGTGAAGTGGCAGGTTTTGTTCTTAGAAAATTTATGGTACTGAACTGATTGTATTGAATTATGTTCCTTAGCTGTAGTAAAGTATTTTGAACCTTGAGATTCTAATTTACTTAGAAAAAATCACTATGCTTATAGATATTTGTGATTACTGTACTGTAATTAATTTTTTTTTTATTAGTCTCTCTTCAGCAAGGTAGCAAGAATAGGAAAATAAAGGTAGACTTATGGCAGCACTTGACTATTGTTTCTAAATCAGCCTGTAAAAGGTAGCTAGTGTGAAATTACTTGAATGGATTTGATGGAAAATTTTCTTGAAAGTCAATACCTTGATGTAATGACTTTATTCCTGCCCTTGATGATGGATTTTTGTTATTTTAGTGATCCTTTACTCTGTACTAGATACTGATTCCAAATACAGTACAGTAGTTCCTCTTATTCTGTGGTGTTAACTTCAGTTACAACAGTATAAGGCCTCAATTTTTAAGAGGTGGACTTATCATCCTGCAATCCATGATTCGGTCTTGATATGGTTTAGAGGATTTGAATTCCCCTTCCAAGAGTGGCTTAAGAAAACTTGGTGCTAAAACCAACAAAATTAGTCAGTCATGGCTAATAAAGTTTTGTAGGTAATTGTAGTGTATAGTCTTAAGAATTTTGGTACAGATTATTCTTGGACTGTAGTACTGTACCTAAAATGAAAGGGAGTTTTTGTCATAATGTTTATTTCTATACTCTCCTGATGTTCATGTTGGTTCTCGCTGGAAGCTCGATTATGCTGACGTTTGCCCCAAAAGCTAAAAGTTTCTTGTTTTTTTTTTTCTTTCAATAGACTTGGTTCAATAGTAAAGTAATGAGACCATCTAGCGGCTAATGGTAATATCAGTGGATTGGCCAAGTCGTACTTCCTTAATTTTCAATCTTTACGTCACTGCCAGGTTAAATGGCTGGCCCCATACTCCAGGTTGTTCAGATTTCTGTATGATAAAAGTTTTCATCACAGAACTGTACTACTAAACTCAAAAAGCTCCAATTACCCATATGCGTAAACTTCTGTATATTGTTTAGAGTCTGGAAAGTAAAGGTTAAAGGTGTCTGATTTCAGTTCCAGTTTTATCAGAAAAGATGCTCACCGGAACGTCAGCCTGGCAAGCCCAACCTGCTACTGTGGTGCCCAACCACAGCAGTGGCCTCCCCAGTAAACAGCTTAAACTCATAGTCCTGGGCTGTGATTAATCTACTGCCATGCGAATACTAGACAAACACGTTATTTACCAGCCTGGAGACTAGTACAATGATAAAATTTCTGATAGAAAAATTTTGACTCTGCACTGAAAAAAAAGAAGAGATAAACACTTCAGATTAGTGATTCGTGGTGGCCCAATCATTGAGTATACCAAGTAGATCAAGGAGAAAGGACAGACTAGAATTTGTGTTAAAAGTACGTAAGGAAGAACAAACCGGAAATTTTTTTTATTTCTGTAAAGAAAAGATTTTTCAAAAATGTGGATGGTTATAGCAATAAAGCATAGAGGAAGAGGAACCCAGTTTTCCCTAAGAAAATGGCCATGAAAATTCAATGATATAAATTTTACTGGTGAGATTTAACAGATAGTAGTGATAATAAGGGTTTCTAAGAAATTCATTGCTCATTCTGAAAACTATTAAAGTAACAGTGTGATTGGAAAAGTGTATGCTGTATATACACAATATTTATACTGTAATCTTGCTGTTATACATCAGCTGTTGTAGTGGGATCCAAAAGACAAGACTCCACACTCTTTGAAACTTACTGACAAAAGTTATTGACAAAAAGTCACTTATTGACAAAAGTCTCTTCAGCAAATACTTAGCCCCATTCTTTATCTTTACCAACTGAATTTTTGCACAGGAAGCATGTTAAACTAATTATTCTCCTTAAACTTGTACAGTACAGTATTTCATAAGATTAAAATTAATAATGTGAAAAAAAATACCAGAACCAATTACAGTATTGTATAAAAAACGAAACACAAAAATGGAAATATATTTACAGTATACTGTTTATGTATACTTCATGTGAACACTGACAAGTGTCGCTCACACACTAGATTGAAACTTTTAAAAAACAGGATGGTGTGACAGTTCTTAGACTGATGGTATACAGTACTGTACTTCTGCTAAGTTGATGGAGCAGTCAATTTAAATTTCTGTAGCTGGTCCTGGTCAGTCATCTGTATCAAATAAATTTAAAGTAGCAGTAACACTTATAAATGAATTAATGAAACACTCCCAGTAGTGATTAAAAAATAAATACAGCATTCTGTACACAGATTAAAAAAAAGAACCAATCACTCAAGACATTCACTACCATCCTAAGCTTTCTAACCAAAAAAGATGTAAACAAACAAATCTGTTATGTTAAGTCTTACTCACTACAAACCATTGTTACATTAATTTCTGTACCTTTTCTTCTCTCGCTTTCCCTCTCTTACTTTGAAGGATTTGGTAAACCAAACCAAAACTTCAATGTTAAAAAAAAAAAATATTCCTTGGAATAAGGTACATGAGGTGGAAGAAACTGGAGAACTTAATCCCATAAAGGAAAGATTTGTCTAAAATGTTGAAAAAGAGGAGTGCAGTTTTTCCATAAACTTAATATCAAATTTCAGTATCATAAATATTATTGGTGGAACTGAACAGATAATAATTATGATCATGATTTTTAAGAAGTTCATCAGTCAGTATCTTAAAACTATTAAAGTAACAGTACGATAGGAAAAGTCTATTTGTACATTATATTTATACTATACATTGATTTTGATGAAATACTTCAGCAGTTAGTTTTTTCTTTTTGCCTTTCGTTTTAAAGTAACCAAGTTCCTTGCAATTTTCTATAAGAACCTTACATACCCAAGAATGGTTACAATTTGTTAAGAAACATATGAGATTAAGTTTTGCATTAGTATTCTTGATAGTAATGCTATTTATTTATTTATTTTTTTTTTGGCAAGTGTCCCAGCTAGCATGGTTATTTCTTCGTATAATATAGTTTGTTGAAGTTTATAGGTCCGTGGTTGATTTATTGGAGTTGAAATTCATTTGAGTTTTAGCATTTGTTATTATAAATTTTTAAAGTTAACTTTTTTCAATATTAATCTTACCCGATGATCATGTAGCTGTCAACTCTGTTGCCCGACAGAAATCTACGGTCGGGATACGCCAGCGATCGCTATACAGGTGGGGGTGTACACAACAGCGCCATCTGTGAGCAGGTACTCAAGTACTTCTTGTCAACAAGAACTCAATTTTTCCTCTGTCGTGCCACCGGCTAGACCTACTTGGATACGCTGTTGATTCTGGAGTTATTGTTCACGATTTGGTGATGTATTTGCTCTAGAGTTTAGCCTTCGCTATTCAGGAAGCTTTATCATTAGCTTAGCAAGCTTTTGGAATTAATTTGATTTAATTATGGTGACGAAGAGAGTATGAACTCTCTTTCACTTTTAAATGGCCGACCCTTCCCTTAGACGGAAGTGTTGGTGTCGAAGAGAGTATAGACTCTCTTTCTTAATTTTGCTTAACAAAGTTATAGATTTATTTTATATCTCTCCGCCTTTTATAGGCCTCTTCGATTAACTTCCATTTATTATAAACTTATAAAAATTAATTTTTATGTTTGTTTATATGCGACCTTTCCTAATAGTAGGCGGTCATTACTTGGAACCGTAGTTAATTAACATTGAGCCCGTCATATCGTTTTTCCTGTTAAGATTTTATGCTATTTTAATTTTAATGTTTTTGAAAGAATTTCTTTGATAGTCTCGTACTGTTTTCAAAGTTGAACTAACGTTTTGTTTTGTCTCCGCAGTTGTTGACGTTCAGAACGTTCAACTTGCGCTCTATCGTTACGATAGAGAGAGAGTATTCACGGTTTCACGTTGCAGTAAGAGTAAACCGATTCTAGCGTTTTGTTCATTCTTTCTTAGCTTAAATGGTTTTAATTCTAATAAAGGAACTTTTTATTTGGGAAACCTTTCAGTTTTTTTCCTTTAACAAATAATATGTTTTAACGATATATATAATTGGGCTCATCTCTCAGGTTCTAAGTCAAGAGAGAGAGAGAGAGAGATAGAGACGGAGGGAGAGAGAGGAGGATAAACGTTTCGTTCAAGCGGGTAAGGTTGTTATCGTTTTTTGCTCTTCTCCCTAGTCTCTATAGGGGAAGAAGGTAAAACGTTTCTAGAGTTTTATTCTTGTTCCCAGGCTTTATGCGGTGAGAGATTTTAAACGTAGTTTATTTGATCTAGTGTTTAGTCTCTTTTCCAGCCACTGAATTCTTTATCTTTCATTATGTTTTTCTGTTACATTGTAATTCTGTTTTTCGCAATTACTACCTTTTAATGAAGGATAGGATTGCGTGTTTCAGGTACAAACCACTTAAAGTTTCGAGTTCAGTGAAATAAGTGCAAACAGAAAATCAAAAGTGATAAAGTGATAAGCGCAAAGTGTTACAGTGTTGCGTTCGAGGGTTCGTCTGTTCGTGCCAGTTGTTCGCCTAGTCTGGGACCTCTTACAAGCTCCCAAGCCCAGGGGGAGAAGTAATGTTGAAGGACTTATGGGTTCATCAGGCCTTGATCGACGAACAGACGTTTCCCTCCGTGGTTTCGGGTGTATCTACACACGTTGCCGACGTGATCACCCCACCCACACAAAGACGAGAGAGCCCATTTATTCCTCGTCTGCGGAAGAGGTTTCTCGCAGAAACCATGGACCAAATCTTGCAGCTTTTAAGTGCAAGTCGGTCCCTTCCGCGCAAGTCCAAAGACCCTCAGTCACAACGGACAGTAGCGGACTTGCTGCAGTACGACAACTGCACACCTCCCAGAGAGGCAAGGTGGTACCGCAACAGGCAGTAACTCCGTCTGTTGCCGCACCAGCTGTTTTAGACCCTCAGTCACAACGGACAGTAGCTCCGTTTGTTGTTGTCTTTCATAGACCCTAGTGGTCCATGCTGCAGACTATACAGTCTCAGCTTGCTCCTTCATACAGGAGTATCATGCTGGAAGGTTGACAATGCAGCCTGTTAACCTACAACCCGTCGAGGTTGTGCGCTCAGCAGATACTGCGGCTGCCTGCTCCCACCCTCCACCTGTGAGAGCTCCACCTCCGATGCGCAGTCCACCCTGCCAGACGCATGTTCTTGCTGCGCCTCCTGCTTTCATGCGTGAGCTGCCGCATCGGGAGTTGCCGGGTTCCAGCACTATGCGGCAACCTCCTCAACCCATGAGGCAGGAGCCTCATGCTATGCGGCATCCTCCACAACCCATGAGGCAGGAGCCTCATGCTATGCGGCATCCTCCTCAACCCATGAGGCATGAGCCTCATGCTATGCGGCAACCTCCTCAACCCATGAGGCAGGAGCCTCATGCTATGCGGCATCCTCCTCAACCCATGCGGCATGAGCCTCATCCCATGCAGCATGAGCCTCATACCATGCAGCATGAGCCTCATCCCATGCAGCATGAGCCTCATCCCATGCAGCATAAGCCGCACATGCTCTGCATACCTTACAGCATGCTCTGCATACCTTACAGCATGCTCTGCATACCTTACAGCATGCTCTGCATACCTTACAGCATGCTCTGCATACCTTACAGCATGCTCTGCATACCTTACAGCATGCTCTGCATACCTTACAGCATGCTCTGCATACCTTTCAGCATGCTCTGCATACCTTTCAGCATGCTCTGCATACCTTACAGCATGCTCTGCATACCTTACAGCATGCTCTGCATACCTTACCGCATGCTCCTCAATCACACATCTTTGGTTGTTGCCAACTCACAAGACTGTCAAGCAGTTTCATAACGTTGCCTTCTGGTCTGCTGCTTTTGCACCAGTGAAACCCTCACTGAGAGAACTTAGCTTTTCTCGGATATGGTTCCTGTAGATGAGAAAGTGCTATTCTCCCTCCTTCTGATATTCCCTTGAGGACTCTGTCATTTGGAAAGGAGCCTTAAGCTGCTTAGCCTCCTATGGACTTTTATTTAAGCATAACAGGCTTCCAGGGAGGGTAATGGTTCCGCTTCAGTCGCTAACCCCGTCTGTTGCCACACCTGCTCCCATAGACCTTGAGCTTTGTTGCAAGACATGCAGTCCAAGCTTAGTCCTTGTTAGAGGATTTTTGTTTACGGAGTCAGTGTGTCACTGGGAAGACGTTCAACAACCAGCAGAGGTGACTTGTTGTGACGCAGTGCGGCAACCTCAGCAACCCGATAAGGAGTTGTCTGTACTACCCAGACAGTCTAGACAGTTTCGGGTTGTCGCTGTACTTCCTCGCTTCCCCATGGTTGACAGTTCACAGACTGTGCAGCAGTACCATGATCTTGTGTCCGGCTCCGTCAGACGACTGGCTTTTAAGAGCTCCCACAAGTCGTCGCTGTCTGGAGAATCTCAGATGGACTATGGATCTGACCAAGGAACTGGGCCTCCTGGTCAATTTAGAGGAGTCCCAGCGCGTCCCATCCCAGACCATTGTCTACCTGGGTATGGAGATTCAGAGTCAAGCTTTTCGGGCTTTTCCGTCGGCCCCAAGGATCTACCAAGCCCTAGAATGCATCCAGAGCATGCTGAGAAGGAACCGATGCTCAGTCAGGTAGTGGATGAGTCTAACAGGGACACTTTCATCGCTGGCCCTGTTCATCGAGTTAGGGAGACTCCACCTCCCCCTCCTTCAGTATCATCTAGCTGCTCACTGGATAAAGGACATGACGCTAGAGACGGTCTCAGTTCCTGTTTCCGAAGAGATGAGGTCCACTCTAACGTGGTGAAAGAACAGCTTTCTTCTCAAGGAAGGTCTACCTTTGGCTGTTCAGAAACCCGACCGCCGTCTCTTCTCGGACGCATCAGACACGGGCTGGGGTGCGACTTTGGACGGACAGGAATGCTCGGGGACATGGAATCAGGAGCAAGGACACTTCACATCAATTGCAAGGAGCTGTTGGCGGTTCATCTGGCCTTGATAAACTTCAATTCCCTCCAGCTTAACAAGGTGGTGGAGGTGGACTCCGACAACACCACAGCCTTGGCTTACATCTCCAAGCAGGGAGGGACTCATTCGAGGAAGTTGTTCTAGATCGCAAGGGACCTCCCCATCTGGTCAAAAGATCGAAAGCTCACGCTAGTAACGAGGTTCATTCAGGGCGATATGAATGTCATGGCAGATCGCCTCAGCCGGAAGGGTCAGGTCATCCCCACAGAGTGGACCCTTCACAAGAATGTTTGCAGCAGACTTTGGGCCCTGTGGGGTCAGCCAACCATAGATCTGTTCGCTACCTCGATAACCTAGAGGCTCCCGTTGTATTGTTCTCCGATTCCAGACCCAGCAGCAGTTCACGTGGATGCTTTTCTGCTGGATTGGTCCCATCTCGACCTGTATGCATTCCCGCCGTTCAAAATTGTCAACAGGGTACTTCAGAAGTTCGCCTCTCGCAAAGGGACACGGCTGACGTTGGTTGCTCCCCTCTGGCCCGCGAGAGAATGGTTCATAGAGGTACTGCAATGGCTGGTCGACATTCCCAGGACTCTTCCTCTAGGAGTGGAGCTTCTACGTCAACCTCACGTAAAGAAGGTACACCCTAACCTCCACGCTCTTCGTCTGACTGCCTTCAGACTATCGAAAGACTCTCAAGAGCTAGAGGCTTTTCGAAGGAGGCAGCCAGAGCGATTGCCAGAGCAAGGAGGACATCCACTCTCAGAGTCTATCAGTCTAAATGGGAAGTCTTCCGAAGCTGGTACAAGGCCAATGCAGTTTCCTCAACCAGTACCACTGTAACCCAGATTGCTGACTTCCTGTTACATCTAAGGAACGTAAGATCCCTTTCAGCTCCTACGATCAAGGGTTACAGAAGTATGTTGGCAGCGGTTTTCCGCCACAGAGGCTTGGATCTTTCCACCAACAAAGATCTACAGGACCTCCTTAGGTCTTTTGAGACCTCAAAGGAACGTCGGTTGTCCACTCCAGGCTGGAATCTAGACGTGGTCCTAAGGTTCCTTATGTCATCAAGATTTGAACCTCTCCAATCAGCCTCTTTTAAGGACCTCACATTAAAAACTCTTTTCCTCGTGTGCTTGGCAACAGCTAAAAGAGTAAGTGAGATCCACGCCTTCAGCAGGAACATAGTTTTCACATCTGAAACGGCTACATGTTCCTTGCAGCTCGGTTTTTTGCTAAAACGAGCTTCCTTCACGTCCTTGGCCTAAGTCGTTCGAGATCCCAAGCCTGTCCAACTTGGTGGGGAACGAACTAGAGAGAGTACTTTGCCCAGTTAGAGCTCTTAGGTACTATCTAAAAAGGTCATAACCTTTACGAGGACAATCAGAAGCCTTATGGTGTGCTATCAAGAAGCCTTCTCTTCCAATGTCTAAGAACTCAGTTTCTTACTAAATCAGGCTTCTGATTAGGGAAGCACATTCTCATCTGAAGGAAGAAGACCTTGCTTTGCTGAAGGTAAGGACACATGAAGTGAGAGCTGTGGCTACTTCAGTGGCCTTCAAACAGAACCGTTCTCTGCAGAGTGTTATGGATGCAACCTATTGGAGAAGCAAGTCAGTGTTCGCATCATTCTATCTCAAAGATGTCCAGTCTCTTTACGAGAACTGCTACACCCTGGGACCATTCGTAGCAACGAATGCAGTAGTAGGTGGGGGCTCAGCCACTACATTCCCATAATCCCATAACCTTTTTAACCTTTCTCTTTAATACTTTTTATGGGTTGTACGGTCGGCTAAGAAGCCTTCCGCATCCTTGTTGATTTGGCGGGTGGTCAATTCTTTCTTGAGAAGCGCCGAGGTTAAAGGTTGTGATGAGGTCCTTTAGTATGGGTTGCAGCCCTTTATACTTCAGCACCTAAGAGTCGTTCAGCATCCTAAGAGGACCGCTACGCTCAGTAAGGAAGACGTACTTAATAAAGGCAGAGTAATGGTTCAAGTCGTCTTCCTTACCAGGTACTTATTTATTTTATGTTATTTTTGAATAACTAATAAAATGAAATACGGGATACTTAGCTTCTTTGTTAACATGTATGCTGGTCTCCACCCACCACCCTGGGTGTGAATCAGCTACATGATCATCGGGTAAGATTAATATTGAAAAATGTTATTTTCATTAGTAAAATAAATTTTTGAATATACTTACCCGATGATCATGAATTTAAGGACCCACCCTTCCTCCCCATAGAGAACCAGTGGACCGAGGAGAAAATTGAGTTCTTGTTGACAAGAAGTACTTGAGTACCTGCTCACAGATGGCGCTGTTGTGTACACCCCCACCTGTATAGCGATCGCTGGCGTATCCCGACCGTAGATTTCTGTCGGGCAACAGAGTTGACAGCTACATGATCATCGGGTAAGTATATTCAAAAATTTATTTTACTAATGAAAATAACATTTTATAATAAAAAAATATTTAGTGTTTTTAACTAAATACCAGTGTTCGAAGAGAACATTCGATATGCTGTAAACTGATTCAGCAGAGATTATGGAACTGCCTGTTTTAATGGTTTCTTTTATGGATTGTCTTTCTAAAATTCAGTAAAAAAAATATCTGAGATGGCGATTTTTCTTCAAGCAATTCATCATCATTAGAATTGTTTTATAGAATCATACATATTTCTCTTATAAGCACATTGATGTTAAGCATCAAAAGCATTTGGCAAGTGTTTACAATTAGACTTTTGAGTTTGTATTATTCATGCTTAATTGTTCTCAGGAGATTATGACAGTGGTTTCATAATGATGACCTTTGCTTATATTGTGATTATTTGTAAAATTACACTTTGAGACCCTAATTACTTTATTCTCTTTAAAAAATGCATTAATCATATTTTTTTAATTGTTGCTCTCAAGGAAGGTAGCTGTTGTATTTGTTCATTGCTTATTTTTTTAATTATTTTTCTGTAGTTTGCATTCTATATAGTCTATAGTAGTGCTGCTTTTTATTTATAAATAGTAGGTATTTTGTTAAATGTATTTTCCCAAATGAGAGATTTTATTTGTATTTCATATTTCAGACTGAAGAGGAGATTCAAACACTTCGTCAGGTTTTAGGTTCTAAAGTTAAAAATGCCCAGGATTTGAAACGTAGATTGGGAATCACTGTATGGCGAGAATTCACAGAAGACTTTAACCAGTCTATGAAGACTGTTCGCGAATCTCAGACGTAAGTTGCTTTTTTTGAATTTTTAAAAGTTTTGTATAACAATTAGTACTTTATATGCTGAATTATAGCAAAGAAAATACAGTGGTGCACACTCACGCCTTTAAATGTTTGTTTCTCTAAGTTTTCTAACAAAGGGGATTTTGAAGATTTGTATTTACTTTTTGGAAGTGCAACTGTCTATTGTACTCTTCTGCTTTTTGTGTGGGATTTTGATTTTATTTTTCATTAGCCAACTTGTGTGTGTCGGCTAGTATTTGTCATCTTACTAGTACAGTGTTTTAAAGTATAAGTCTTTATTACACAGCAAAATAACTTAATGACACATCATTCTTTTCTTTCATTTTAGCACTCAATATGTCCAAAGCTTACAAGTGTGAGTATATGTAAAAAACCCTCAAGTTGGTTAATTTTTAAGAGAAGGTTTTGAAAAGTAATTTAGTTTAGGAATTCATGATTGGGATCCTTTCATGAAAAAAAGCTCGTCGTATAGTGGCATCACTTGTAGTTTGCATAGGCTGGTCAGTTTTTGCTAATAGTTTTGTTTCTGATGTATTTTGCTTCAATGTGTACATTACTGTAAATGTTAATCTGAAATTATACTTGCAGTAGAGTGCAGTATGTTCTTTTTGAGATTTGGCAATTCTGCAACATAGTATAAAACTTTGAAATAGATGCAGAGGTTTTTTTTAGGGAAATATTTAATTCGGCCTTGTTTAGATATGTAAGTGGCTCTGGAATGCTTTTATATCTAAAGACCCTATTAATTTTGCATGAAAATTTTTTCAATGCATAGTCTTTCCTCATTCAGTTTTGACTTCTTATGGCATCTTGTTTATCATTCATCCTAATTTTCAAATTTTATAACTTATTTTATATTTATGGATACTTTTTACATTCTGGATAAAATTTTAAATATCTGCATACATTTAAGTATGTTATTTGATCATAATGAATTACTGTCTATTGTTACAAAAGTTATAGCAAACTAAAGGATTATGTTAATGCATTTTGTTATTGCTTGGGAAAGGGGTACTAAATGTCTGTAGATGTTTGTGGCTACTTGTGGAAAGCATGTTAGATGCCTAAATGGGGAGGGTAAAAGTACAACTTGGTTTCAAAAGGCAGGTCATAGATGAAAAGTAGATGGTCATGTTCTTTTCTGAAAACAAGTACAGTATCCTTATTTTTTGTGTCTAAATTACCTTAAGAGTGTAAAAAAAACATTTTTGATGTTAAAAGAAGAGATGCAAAGTACTGGCTACTACAGTAGGGGATATGAGCTACCCTGGTACAGGGATTTTGGAATCACCATGTTACACACAGTTTGACTGAATTCAGAATATGAATCATTGGGCAACTTGATAATATAGGTTTGCAATATATTTTAGACTGGTTGTTTGTCACACTGTGGATCATTTTGTCAGTTCTAAGTCCTGCCTTCTCAATCATGTGGCTCAATGTGGTTCAGTATTTTAATTTTATTTCAGCTATTGTTGTAGTCTGTTAGATTCTGTTATTTCAGTAATGATACCCTAACCTAGAGTAATTAGTGTTTGGATAAATAGTTTTATTTTTTCTTGTCTGACCTACCTTTGGTTTCTTTAAGATCATGGCCTAAACTGTCACAAAGACATTTGAAGTCTTGCTTTCACTTATTAATTTTAGCTAAACTGAAGACCTTGAATATTGCTCTAAGCAATTTACTGACACACAT
Source organism: Palaemon carinicauda (assembly GCF_036898095.1). Classification (NCBI taxonomy): domain Eukaryota; kingdom Metazoa; phylum Arthropoda; class Malacostraca; order Decapoda; family Palaemonidae; genus Palaemon; species Palaemon carinicauda. Next base: position 149,236,094 of record NC_090730.1, read on the forward strand.
CCTATACCAACAAAAGAAATATCTGAAAGGTATTACAATAGTTATTGTGGGAGTTTTTTAATCACTTTCTTGGGCAGCCCTCTTTATTATAAAAAATAAAGATTTCATCTTGTACCTGGTACAATATTGGGCTAAGTTTTGGGGAGCATAAAATGATTTTGTCCTTTTTGACTTCTTTAGAGCTAAACATGATTTTACGGTAGGAGTTTGCCTCAAAATTGCATCCCCCCTTTGAAAATGGATGAAAACATATCAGAATAAAACTGGTTTCTTTGTCTGGCAAGAGCTATTCGGTATTATTTGGACAAAACTATAGGTGTTAGGAGTAGTGGCCCTAATGTGTTTCGTGGGGTTGAGGTTCCTAAATGTCCTTTTATTAAGAATACATTGTCATTCCTGGGTAAAAGTTTGGTCACAGAAGCTCGCAAAGGATTGGATCCAAATTAAATGAAAGCCTTGAATAATAAGATATACGATATCAGAATCACTGCTACATCCTTTAATTTTGGCAGAAACCTTTCTTTGGAAAGATTTTTCATTCTGGTGAATACCTGAGGGGCTGCCCTGAGCCCAAAACATGGCACTTAAATTGGTAAACCTGTGAACCATTGAGAAAAGGTGTACTTCAATTGAGATGAATCGGAATGTGATTATATGTATCCAAGAAGTCTATTGAAAACCACCAATCTTATTCCTTTATTGCTCACAGAACTTGTAGTGGGCTGTGACATCTAGAACTGGTCTCCAACCCCCTGAACATTTGGGGACCAGGATTAATCTGTTGCAAAACGTAAGGTTTGAAAAGATACTTCCTCACATTCGAGGTCTGTGTCCATGTTTTCTTCCTCCTCGTCTTTCTGTACATCAGGATGAATAGAGGGTGATTTTCCGATTTGTTTTACAACTAGATGTGGGGGCAGCTGTGCATGCGTGAAGAGGATTCATTCAGCAGTAGCCCTACTAGTGCCTACATTTACCCCACTGTAGTAACTTATGGTGAGCTAGTGGCTGAGGTTGCAAGAGAACGAAGTGCACTGTGATTTGAAACATGATGCAAACAATTGATTGTAGTTGAAACTTAGTTTATCTTGTCAAGATCTAAGGGAATCATATGATACGCCACGTCATCCACATACTGTATGTAATACGAGGTCGTTTCAGAGCGCTTACTTTAGCGAGTGGAGGGACATTAGGCTCTATACTACCAACTCAGTCATCTACTTCACAATCTATTTGTCCAATAGAGCAACAAGGATTGCAGGAATGCAAGAGTTTAGTAGCAGAAAGGTCTAAAGTAATTGAAGAATTTTAATGCTCTGTGAGAGAATTATGAATCTGTATTGTGCAGTGAACTTTCAGAACTCTTACTAATAATATAACACTTTTTCAATATCAAACTTACCCGATGATCATATAGCTGTCAGCTCTGCTGCCCGACAGAAAAAACCTACGGGCGGAATACGCCAGCGATCGCTATACAGGTGGGGGTGTACATCAACAGCGCCATCTGTCAAGTAGGTACTCAAGTACTCGATGTCAACAAAGAACCAATTTTCTCTCTGTCGTGCCAATGGCAGGACCTACTTAATACGCCGTCCCTAACTGGATTTATTTTCACAACGATTTGGTGAAGTACACTATTCCAGTTTTGAGCTTTCGCTATGCAGGGGTTTTATCTTCATTTCAAAACATGAACTCGTTTTGGATAGATTTAATTATGGTGACGAAGAGAGTATGGACTCTCTTTCACTTTTAAAAGGCCGTTTTTTGTAGACCCTAAGTGGTCTTTACTGCAGTCTATGCAGACTCAGTTAGCTGCGGTTATGCAGGAGTTTCGTGCGGAGAAGGTTTACACTGCTCTCGTTAGCCTACAACCTGCCACGGTTGTGCGCCCAGCTCACGCTGAGGCTGCCTGCTCCCACACTCCGGCTGCGGAGAGCTCCACCTCCGATGCGCAATCGACCCTGCCAGACGCATGTTAACGTTAGCCGACGTGCGGCTCCCTCCGTTAACATGCGTGAGCTACCGCATCAGCAGTGGGAAGGTGGAGTCAAGCTGCCGTGTTTTGACGCGATGCGTTAGTTTCCGCAACCCACGGCAGTCCCCACCACGCACCACCACTCCGCTTTGGTTGTTGCCTGCTCCCACACTCCGACTGCGGAGAAGGTTGACGATGCACCCGTTTGCCTACAACCTGCCACGGTTGTGCGCCCAGCATGGCTGCCTGCTCCCACACTCTTGTTGTGAGAGCTCCTCCACCCATGCGCAGTCGACCCTGCCAGACGCATGCTGACTCCCACAGACACACGGAGCACTCCGTTGCCGTGCGTGAGCTACCACAAGCTGCCGTGTTTTGACACGGTGTGTCAGCCTCCGCAACCCACTGTGGTTACCGCCACTCGCCCGCAGCAGACTAGTCAGTCAGGAGTTGAGGCTTCCCCACACAGCTTTGGTTGTTGCCAGCTCAGTTACATGACGTTGCCTTCTGGTCTGCTACTAATGCACCAGTGCTGTATGTCCTCACGCACCTGTTGAGGTTGACAGTTCAGTTTTTGACAGTTCACAGACTGTCAAGCAGTTACATAACGTTGCCTTCTGGTCTGCTGCTTATGCACCAGTGAGACCCTCACTGAGATAACCTAGCTTTTCTCGGACATGGTTCCTGTAGATGAGAGAGTGCTGTTCTCCCTCCTTCTGTTATTCCTTTGAGGACTCTGTCATTTGGAGAGGAGCCTTAAGCGGCTTAGCCTCCTATGGACTTTAATTAAAGCATAACAATGCTTCCAGGGATGGTAAATGGTTCCGCTTCAGTCGCTAACCCCGTCTGTTGCCACACCTGCTCCCATAGACCCTAATGGGCTTTGTTGCAAGACATGCAGTCCAAGCTTAGTCCTTGATAGAGGATTTTTTACGGAGAAGAACCTTCTAGCCAACAACCTTCCTACCAGTTGGTTGTACGCCCTGTTGACGCTGAGGTATCCTACTCACGTCCGCCAGTTGAGATGGTTCCTCCACCGGTGCGACCCAGTGTGGGTTGCCAGTCGCACGTTGACGTTAAGCGACTCTCGGAGGTGGTTGTGTACGTTCAGTGTGTCACTAGGAAGACGTTCAACAACCAGCAGAGGTGACTTGTTGTGACGCAGTGCGGCAACCTCAGCAACCCGGTAGGGGGTTGACTGCACAACCCAGACAGTCTAGACAGTTTCGGGTTGACGCTGTACTTCCTCGCGTCCCCATGGTTGACAGTTCACAGACTGTGCAGCAGTACCATGATCTTGTGTCCGGCTCCGTCACGCATCCACCAGTGCGACCGGATTCAGCGAGTCAGACGTTGCCCACTCCGTTGCCGTTTCCTCATCAGTTTCGGATGAGGAACCCTCTGATGAGGACATTGCTGAACAAGACGATCAACCCCCAGCCCTGCTATCCATCCAGAAGATGCTGAAGAAGGAACACTGCCCTGTCAGGCTGTGGATGAGTCTGGTTAGGACACTGTCATCCGTGGTTCAATTTGTGTCACTTGGAAGACTACACCTCCGTCCTCTTCTGTATCATCTAGCTTTTCACTGGAAAAGGAGAAGACGCTAGAAGCGGTCTCGATCCCGGTTTCCGGAAAGATAAAGTCTGGTCTGACTTGGTGAAAGGACTTTTATCAACCTTTGAAAGGGTCTTCCCCTGACTGTTCAGACTCCCAACCACGTTCTCTTCTCGGACGCATCGGACGTAGGCTGGGGTGCGACATTAGGCGGTAGGGAATGCTCGGGATTATGGAACTCGAGTCAAAGGACAATGCATTTCAACTGCAAGAAGCTTCTGGCAGTACGTCTGACCTGGAAAAGCTTCAGGTCTCTCCTTCAAGGCAAAGTGGTGGAGGTGAACACGGTCAACTCCCTGCTTTGACGTACATCTCCAAGCAAGGAGGGACCTACTCTCTGACATGGTACGAGTTCGCAAGTGACCTCCTCTCCTGTTCAACAGGTCTAGACTTTTCACTAGTAACGAGGTTCATCCAAGGCAACTTGAATGTCATAGCAGATTGTCTCAGTAGGAAGGGACAATAATTCCAACATATTGGACCCTCCACAAGGATGTATGCAAGAGACTTTGGGTCACCTGGGGCCAGCCAACCATAGATCTCTTCGCAACCTCGATGACCAAGAGGCTCCCAATACTTTGCTCACCTATCCCGGACCCAGCAGTAGTTCATATAGATGCCTTTCTACTAGATTGGTCACATCTAGATCTATATGCATTCCCTCCGTTCTAGATTGTCAACAAGGTACTGCAGAAGTTCGCCTCTCACGAAGGGACAAAGTTGACGCTAGTTGCTTCCCTCTGGCCCGCGAGAGAATAACTTACCGAGGTACTTCGATGGCTAGTAGACGTTCCCAGAACACTTCCCCTAAGGGTGGACCTGCTACGTCTGCCACGCGTAAAGAAGGTACTCCAAGGCCTCCACGCTCTTCGTCTGACTGCCTTCAGAATATCGAAAGACTCTCGAGAACTAGAGGTTTTTCGAAGGAGGCAACCAGAGCGATTGCTAGAGCAAGGAGAACATCCACCCTTAGAGTCTACCAGTCGAAGTGGGAAATCTTCCGAAACTGGTGCAAGTCAGTATCCGTATCCTCGACCAGTACCTCTGTAACTCAAATAGCTGACTTCCTCTTATTTCTGAGGAAAGAACGATCTCTTTCAGCTCCCACTATCAAGGGTTACAGAAGCATGTTGGCATCAGTCTTCCGTCACAGAGGCTTATATCTTTCCAACAATAAAGATCTACAGGACCTCCTTAAGTCTTTTGAGACCACGAAGGAGCGTCGTTTGGTTACACCTGGTTGGAATTTAGACGTGGTTCTAAGATTCCTTATGTCAGACAGGTTCGAACCACTTCAATCAGCCTCCCTGAAAGATCTCACCTTTAAGACTCTTTTCCTGATATGCTTAACCACAGCTAAAAGAGTCAGTGAGATTCATGCCTTCAGCAAGAACATCGGATTCTCATCCGAAACGGCTACATGTTCTACATCTTGGTTTTCTAGCCAAACACGAGCTGCCTTCTCGGCCTTGACCAATATCGTTCGATATTCCAAACTTATCGTATGGTTGGAAATGAACTAGAAAGAGTATTATGTCCTGTAAGAGCTCTTAAGTTCTATTTTAAAAACCTTTACGAGGCCCGTCTGAAGCTTTATGGTGTTCAGTTAAGAATCCATCTTTGCCTATGTCAGAGAATTCTTTATCCTATTTTATCAGACTGTTAATACGAGAAGCTCATTCCCTTCTGAATGAGGAAGACCAAGCTTGGCTGAAGGTAAGGACACACGAAGTTAGAGCTGTCACAACTTCCGTGGCCTTTAAACAAAATAGATCTCTGCAAAGTATATTCGACGCAACCTATTGGAAAAGCAAATCAGTGTTCGCGTCTTTTATCTTAAGAATGTCCAGTCTCTTTACGAGAACTGCTACACTCTGGGACCATTCGTAGCAACGAGTGCAGTAGTGGTGGGGGCTCCACCACTACAATTCCCTAATTCCAGAACCTTTTTAATCTTTCTCTTGAAATATTTTTGGGTTGTCCGGAAGGCTAAGAAGCCTTTCGCATCCTACTTGATTTGGCGGGTGGTCAAAATCATTTCTTGAGAAGCGCCTAGATTAGAGGTTTTGATGAGGACCTTTAGTATGGGTTGCAACCCTTCATACTTCAGCTCCTGGGAGTCGCTCAGCATCCTGTGAGGATCGCGAGGCTCAGTAAGGAAGACGTACTTAAAAAGGCAGAGTAATTGTTCAAGTCTTCTTCCTTACCAGGTACTTATTTATTTTATGCTTGTTATTTTGAATAACTGCTAAAATGAAATACGGAATACTTAGCTCATAATGTCAACATGTAATGCTGGTCTCTACCCACCCCCCTGGGTGTGAATCAGCTATATGATCATCGGGTAAGTTTGATATTGAAAAATGTTATTTTCCTTAGTAAAATAAATTTTTGAATATACTTACCCGATGATCATAAATTAAAGGACCCACCCTTCCTCCCCAATAGAGACCCAGTGGAACAGAGGAGAAAATTGGTTCTTTGTTGACATCGAGTTCTTGAGTACCTACTTGACAGATGGCGCTGTTGATGTACACCCCCACCTGTATAGCGATCGCTGGCGTATTCCGCCCGTAGGTTTTTTCTGTCGGGCAGCAGAGCTGACAGCTATATGATCATCGGGTAAGTATATTCAAAAATTTATTTTACTAAGGAAAATAACATTTTACTACTACTGTACACTAAACTTGAGAAGTTAGGTTAGGCTTGGGAACTGGGCAGGTAGGATCAGAATTGCTTGCTATGAAAGTTTAAAAGACTTATTCAATATACTGTCATTGCACTATATGATATGCCACGTACTAGTAAGTGAAAATTAGTAGTTTCTCATGAGTGATTAATTTAGCAAGGAAAGGGGTACTAAGATCTAACCTACCAGCTCATTCTTTTTCCTTAGAATCCAGTGGTCAGAATGAGTGGACCAGATTGTGGACTAAGCAGGTTTTGCAGCAGAAGGATCTCCAGTAATTCTTGAGTGTGAGGCTCCAAGATAGGCGATCAATCCTTTTATGCGGTCTGCACTGTCCGAATCCTTACTGACTGATGCACCTGAACCGCTAGGCAAAACTGAGGAGTTAGGCTAGGGTTCAAAACTGGGTTAGTTTTGGGTAGAATCTCTTGCTGGCATCCTTAAGCTTCAACAGATTAAGCCAAAGATGACAAGAGCTTGTTAATGGCTTGAGTGGCATTATCATCATCACCATCATCATCCCCTGTTTTCTTCGGATTTGCTCCTGTACTAGATAAGTTATTTTCCTTTAGAATTTCTAATCTGGTCCGCTACCATTTGAGAATACTTTCTCATAAGAGGGAACGTAAGGCCTTTACATTCCTCATAATGATGATGTAAAACAATAGTGGCCCTGACATGAAACACAAAGAGAATGAGGATCATGATTGCCCAAAAGTAAGTCCCTTGAACAAATTAAACAGGAATTACTAAGAAATCCAGAAGAAATCTCTTATGATAATTTTTAAAGGTTTAAAGGCCGTTAGGCAAGGGACAGTGACATTGCCCTATCAAGCAGGACAATGCCCTAGAGACTGACCATATAAACATATGATGAGCATCCAAGCCCCCTCTTCACCCAAGCTATGACCAAGGATGGCCAGGCAATGGCTGCTAATGGCTCAGGAAATAGACCTTTAGGCTCCACCAAACCCCACATCCTTAGCTCTCAAGGATGGTGAGGTTGCAGCGACCAAAGGAACTAACGAGTTTGAGCGGTACTCAAACCCCAGTCTGGCGATCACCAGTCAGGGACTTTACCACATAAGCCACCACAACTCTAAGAAGACTTTCATAAGGTTTATGGTCTGGAGAAGGTAAGCAAAGTGTTGCTTTATCAAACGCAAGTCAATTTGAAGACAGAAAGACAAACCATGCATGGAGTACCTAAACCAAGGTTAATGCTGTTAACCACTAGATTATCTCAATACCGTACATGAGGCCTAAACCTGGGGTAAATGTCGATGTAAGACAGGCTTCAAAAGAAAAGCATTAGGGACATCGGGGGAGTATAGAAATAAAAAAAAAATTGTTTTAGGATTCCATAAGTTTTTATATAAAATGACACTCATTTACACTACTGTACAGATATTTTTGTACTGCTAAAAATGTACATAAGTTGCTTTTAGTTGTTGTTTTGATTTGCTTTATGTATATGTATGCAGGTTATTTTCTTGAGAGTAGATTGAGCCTGGGTGAAAATATATTTATTATTTCTTTTGTCTTTATATAGTGGGCTGATTTTTTTAGCATTTTGAATACGTAAAAGCTTTGCATGGAAGACATTGATCATTGGGTTATGTTTATTTTTAAATTTTTAATAACAATGATGTGAATTGTAATTTTATATTACCAAAGGTTTTGCTATTTATATAAAAGATGAAATTTAGAAAACCTTTAGTTATTCAGTGATTACCATTCATTAAAAATAAGAATATTTGATGAAATGTAACTTCCCAGGCCATATTTAATATCAATTTTTTTTTATTTTGAGGTTGATGACCGATATTAATCATTGTGATTTTACTGCACCTATTTAACCTGTCCCTTAGATCTGTTATTTAAATGTCAATGCTAGTTTCAGTCTTGAATATGTCTTAACTTCTTGAGACCTTAATACTGTATGGGACCTCCATAGTTTAATATCCTTAATGTATGTGAATTTTGCAGCCAATATGACCTCTTCCCATCTCAATATCTCAATATCAATTTCCTCTTTCTTCAGGGGATGAAGAAGACACTGCTATCCCTGATTTACCCTTGTTTGTTTTTCATCATTGGTATTTGCTCTTTCCCATGTGCATTGGTTGCTTCTTGTTTAAGTGAAGATTTCTGTATATCTATATACTTTGTTAAAATATTTGTATCGTTGTAGCTTTTTATCTCTTATTAATTTGATAGCAATTTGGGACTCTTCTCTTGCAATAGATTTTCTTTGCTTTTTCAATTCATTTATTTATTTAGCAAAATATGGCCTGAAATTTTAATTTTAATTTTGGGGTTCTACAATCATTGAGAAATTCAGAATAAAAAAAAAAACTAGACTTATTGAAAGCCTTTATTCTTTTCTTTTTGACATTCCAGGCTTGATTTGCTCTCTTGCTTAAAGATGTTTAATTTGTCTGTATTTATTTCACTATTTTAGTTTTGTCGACCTATAGAAGTTTTTGTTATCAATTTGTTTGAATTGCACCTCCTGAGTGTATTTTGCTATTGTTTTGCACTTTATTTTTTTCACTTATTTTTTGGTTGGATTTTTTTTATGCTGTTGGGATATTGCGGTGCCACAGAGTACAGAAGGCCAACGAGGTTATCACAGAGTTCCATGAAGCTGTTGCAGCGGCACCATTGTAAGTAATTTTGTTTTCCCCTTTGGTTTGCTCGTTTTGGTGGTGGCCGAGTTTTGCTATTCTAGTTGGTGTATTATGATTGTTCAAGTGCTGTTGTAGAGAGGCTCTTGAAATTTGTATGTTGGTTTATGATTAACATTTACAGATTCTGGCATTTAGTTATAACTGTACTTGTGTTTTAATCGGAGTTAAATAAAATGAAGGGTATTTTAAACCTGTAGTATTGATAGGGGTGTTACACATGATATTTTCTTGTTTAAAGTATTTATATTTGGGAGAAATATGTAAAACAAATGGGTGTCTTTAGTTGGGATTTAGCTTTAAAGCAAAGTTCCTAATGTTTAATTTGTGTAATAAAGTAATTTTTTATATGATTCTGAAAATACAATAATTGGCTGAACAATTTAATTTCATTTTTCTATTAGAGCTTGTGTAACTGTCTATCAAGTATTCATGCCCTTAGGGGGAACCCCCTGTTTTCTTGGCTATACAGTGTCATGGGATTTGGCTACAATACGGGCTGTGCACATTATTATAGCTCTATACACACACGTTATTACTTTTTGGAGGTATCTGTCAACTGATAATACATCAGGAAGGTAGATGCAAGATGGATAAATTTGATATGTGAAAGCTGAAGCTCTTTGCTATATGATCTTATTCTTAAGTATTCAAAAAAAAAAAAAAAAGCCAGTTGATAGGACAGTAGCCTCCATGTCAGACAATTTCATGATATGACCTATTTTATGACCCCAGGACCTTTTGAAGTCAGGGATCCCATGTTATAAAGTCCTTGGAATCTTTTATTAATTTGTGAACATTGATATCCTATCAATTCTAAGTTTGGCCTTGAGAAAAAGAAATCTCAACGCTAATGCACTCTAATGTTTCTGCATCCGAAAGTACACATTGAACTATAGAGTCTGTGAGGTGAAACTGTTGGAGCATCTTGGTATCTCTCGTTCAAAGAAGCTTTTAACATTATAGTGGAAACCAAGAATAGAGAATTTAATTGGACCATTGTGCATTTGTAACATCTAGTTGCCAAGAAATAGAGCTTTTTTGGCAAGATAAGGAGACAGAATTTCAACAGGTCTTTCATATATAATCTATAAGAATAAACTTAGGTCAGCCTGTTCAACATAAAAAAAAAATTTCTGCAAGTTTGAATTTTAAAGGTTCCAAGGATTCAACTACCCAATTAGGAAGATCAATCCACAACTTGGTCACAGCTGGAATAAAACTTCTGGAGTACTGTGTAGTATTGAGCCTTATGATGGAGAAGGCATGACCATCAGAATTAACTGTATACCTAGTATTATGGAGAAGAAGTTACTTTCCGGGAAGATCTGAATCCAAGGGATGGTCAGAATTTGGAAGAATTTTATGCAACATGCATAACAAACTAATTGAATGACAGTGCCAGAGAATCCTATCTAGATCAGGAATAAGAAATTTAATACTGTAAGCTCCTGTCCAACAAATTAAAATGAGATTTAGTATCTGAAGACCAGATAGGAGAACAATACTCGAAACAAGGTAGAATAAAAGAATTAAAACTTTTTCAGAATAGATTGATCACAGAAAATCTTGAAAAGACTCTCAATAAGTAATTTTTTTGTGCAATTGAAGACTTACCTAATGTGTTTCTCAGAAATAAATTTAGTCAAGTTGGTAATGATAAGTTTAGGAGAAGACTATACTTTTGCCGCTTAATCATAAGGATTTTGTTTGATGATTCATGAACAAATCCATAAAAGATCTGTATAGTATTACAGTAGATTACTTAGCAAATCTTTATATACCTTTCTGTCTCAATTCTCAAATTATTAATTGAGCACCCGATAACTAGCCGAGTCTTATTACAATATAGCAGAATTTGTTCTTGAAACCTCTTGTCAGTACACTTACTCTAAAATACGTTAATTGTTTACCTTGGGATAGCAAATTGCATTTGCCTAGTATCCTTTTGGGTACCATAGATTTTGAGTTTTAAGTAATGTACTTTTTTCAGTATTGATATAATACATCTTTAGTTTGTCAATATGCTTCAAAGGCTCTTCCCATTTCTTTAATAATGACTAAGCAGTATAGGATGTTTGTCCTGGGTTTACTGGGAGTTTCTTATTCCTATTCCAACTTTTGGATATTTACATGCTGTGTAGTTTGGATTGATGGAGGAGGATAGTAAGTAAATGCTCACCCTTGTGGCATGCATACTTGTCTGAGAATTAATGAAGCTCTTCTTTCTTCTGTGAAGAATTGTTGTATTCCTGAATACATGCTTCAAGTAAAGTTAGAGGTATTAATGCCAAGTTGATGCAGTGAATGACAATAGAGCCATTCATTTTATTATATTTAGTATGATTTTATTGAGAAACAAAGTTTTTGAATTTGGGGTTGCTGTTCTGTTGAAAATAGGAACGGATTAACTTTTATCAAAAGAGAAAATTGGGGAAAAAAAGAAAATTGGGAGAACAATAATATGGTAACACAATCTTTAGCAGAGTTAATATGTGGGGTTTACGGTAAAGTATACAGTGTGCTTTTTAAGGAAGTTGTGTTTGCTTTTGGCATGGCTTACTCATGTTTATATAACATTGTTTAGCCAACAGAATATTAGATTTTTAATTTTGTGGTTTTAAGGGTGTGCTTTAAAAATTGTGTAATACCAGGTTTTGAATGTGAATTGCAGCTTCCCTTGGTTCTGTCTGTTATGATGAAGTATATTGAAAAGAGAGTAAAAGGTGTTAATGTTATATTGGAAATGTGAAAATCGACACTTTTAAGCATTGTCATCATCCACATTTGAGTTTTTACATCGTTTTCCTGGTTTTATAAGTTTTTGTGATTTCTTCCCATTCTCTTTTATCTTACGTTTATTACTCATAGATTTCCATATTTCCATGTCCATATTGATACCCTTTCTTTAATTGTTGGCCTTCTCAGTGGTAGGTATCCTGCACAACCGTGTCTAACGCTGCTGCCTGATGGCTATTTATTTTTTTTTTATCACTTACCATTCTTAATATCTTCACTTTTTTTGTGTAAGATGATGATGATATAATTACTATTAGAAATTGTAATTATATTTGTTTAAATTATCTTCAAAATATTTTATCTGTTTTGAAGCTGTTGAACCCCTCATCACTTTTTGATCTTTTTATTTACATTACTGACTGTTTACATTAATGAACTTTGATTAGCCTTCCCCATTATTTTTTTTTTTTTTCATTTTATAACCGTAGATCTGCATATGCAGTTCATTGAGATACTATTTTGGTAATCTCATAGAGGGATCATAATTTTTTATTCTTTGAATGTTTTTGTTTAATGCTCTTACTCTTGATTTACTATTTTGAATTGAGTATTTCCTATTATGAAATAAGTGAAGGAATAAGTTCCCTTGTCGTTGGTTTCATAAAGTCTGCACTCTTGGATATTTTCTTCAAGTTGAATTTTGCTTGAATGAAAGTCTTTTACCCTGTAAGCAGTAGTCAAAACTATTTATCATTTACCATACTGGGGTTATTTTTCAAGCCTTTGGGAGTTGTCTGGAAGAAAACTTGTCTTTTTCATGCATATGTATAGAGAGGGATTGTCTTGTCTTTCATTGCATCAAAATTTGATTGTATGGTACTTGCATTGCTTTAAAAAATGTCCGATAAGCAAATTAGAAATCATGGAAGGTAAAAAGACAAAAATATCATACTTGTAGTATATCTTAGTCTTGCTGCTGTTAATGTCATCAAACAAGAGAGAATTTATTTGAAGTTAATGTGTTGCAGAAAGATAGAAGAAAGGGAAAAATAAGACATCAAAATGATTAGTCAAATATAATATACTGTACAGGAAATTACTGAAGAAGTTAAGAATACATTAATAGATTACATATGACAGGATTGAGGAACGGTTAGTAGGTTAGAACTGTCAGTTCTACATTGCACTAAGAATATCCCTGTGGCACCCTAGCAGTACCAGCCGAACTCGGTTGAGTCCCTTGTCAGGCTGGGAGGAATGTAGAGAGGAGAGGTCCCCCTTTTTGTTTCATTTGTTTGATGTCTGCTACCCCCCAAAATTGGGGGAAAAGCCTTGTTATATGTATGTATAATCGTTGTACTTAGTAAGTCCTGTATGCCAAGAAACAATACTGGAAGTGAAAGGAAACTGCCATATTGATGGTCAATATTATTTTGGGGAAGCAGGCACTAATTATTTACAAATCTTTCCTCATCTATCACAGTGCTTGATTTTAATGCTCAAAATCAGTCTTCACGAGGGACAAGGAATGATTATAATTATTGACTTTCCTGTACTGTACTTCCAGTGAAGAGTTTAGTGTAGCATTTGTCTAGTTTTACTTTAATTTTCCCCTATTAGTTTTTATATATAAAGAGACGATCCCATTTGGTTGGGAGGATTTAACTTTGTGTAAGACAAGATTTCTCACCCATTATCTAGTCTAGAATCCTTGTATACATGCCTCATAATGAATTTCCTTGACTGTTTCATCACACTGAATGCTATATTTTATTTACAACAATTTTATTTTGTTAAAGGTAGTTCCTTTCTATAATAGTGACGGGGTTATTTAAATGGCTCTGGACTGCTTTTGTTATGGAGGAACTTTGACCATCTGCTCTTTTCTTAAGATGAAGTAATTCCTGGCTTAATTTCAATTAGTCTGATACAAGGATTTACTGCAGTTGGTTCAATCTGTTGAAATTAATGAATGTTAATTAGAATCCAAACTATTGAATGATAGATGAAGTATGGTGTCAAAATGTAGTGAATTTTTTTAAAGAGCTGGTTGAATTTTTTCTTTTGGTAAGTTTACACTGAGGTTATTAAAGGTGTTATAGATTATTGGTAAGTTGATTTGGAGGTTACTAAAGGTGTTATATAGGGGATTTGTTCTATTTCTAAGAGTGAAATAATACAGTAAACATATTGGGAGAAACATTTAGTAACTACTGTATTCTATTTTCAAGTGCTACTAATGTTATTGTTGCCAGAAACCCGTATGGGATTGGATATTTTATTTGCATGAAAGAAAATTCATCTTTACGTCGTGTGTCACGACGGGTATAGCTTAAGTTATGAAGAGGCAAGAATTGGAATTTAAAATACATCAATTTTGCCATTTAAGACTTACAGAAACCTTACTTTTCCCATGTTTCCCTTTAGTCTTGATTGAATGATAAACTAGACTAGCATATGGTTTATGAATTTTTCTTGATTATCTGTCCTTGCATGTATCACTGACCTCTTGTAGAACTCCTCTTGTGGAATTTCTCTTGGATGTTTGTTTTATTCTGACCAGATTTTGTGTGTAAAACATTGCCTTTTTCCAAACAGTCATCTGCTGATTATTTATATTCATACAAAGATGCCACTGTCACCACTTGGGAATAATGTTAAATAATTTCTAATTTTGAGAACAGAGTCCTTTGCCTAGTGTGAAATATAGCATTGATAAAAGAATTGTTAAATAAATCAGTACAGTAGCTTATTTTTTCATGAAAGTAGTAAATTGTTGTTGATTAGTTTTTATGATAGTGATACTTTAAATTTTGGATTACAAGTTATGGAAAGTTAAGTAGGCATTTGGGCTAGATTTTGCTTTATATCTCTAATCTATTTGGTAATTTCATATTGGCCTCTATGTAATGCATTTGCATTTTTTACTAAGAACACTCCTTCTGCCTATGAATAGTTTTCAGAAATGCACTGCTTAGTTTAAATAGAATTGTCAGTTTTTACTCTTATTTCATTTGGTGGTTGGTGATTCTACAGGTATAGAAGGATGTCTGGAGCTTTTGTGGATCTAGGAGAAGCCATATATCAACAACCTGTGTGAGTAAGGTTATTTTTATATAGCCTGGTTGTTTTGCACATGTTTTAACCATTGGTAAACATTCAAAGTGGTCTGTTCCATGTGCAGGACACTTGAAACCTTTTACTAAAACTCTATTAAGCTTATTAATTCTCCATACCTTGCATGCAAGTGTATTTATTGTAATTATGAGTTGAGTTGAAGATCAGTGTGGGTGTTACTGATAAGTAAGCCATCCATGTTCCTATTGTAGCAGTTCTTGGCATTCTTAGGCTGATCTTGATTTGTCTAAAAGGGACACCTTGGCCAATGCTGATGTAATCATTGGTCCATGACGACTTTCTTATATGGTTTTGGTTATGCTTTTGCATAATGCTTTTAACTAAGTTTTATTACTAAAAGTTTTGGGCAGGTAAGATACAAAAGTTTTGCATCAGTTGCTACTGGGATTGCTGAGCATGATATATGTAGTAATATGTATAAAGCAGGTACATTTTATATTTTAAAATATTGCTTGTTAAATGTTCTTGATTAACTTGAGCAAAAATAAATTCTTGTACTAGAGATCGTAAAAACTAGGGAGAAAATAGGCCTACCGGTAGTTTTATCTGTTTCTCATTATGGTAGTTATGAGTAGATTTGTTATTAGGTAACATCAGACTTGTCATAGGGTAGGATGCTTTTGGAAGATGTTTACAGAATTAGATATGGATTTACCCTTGAAGATAATCCAACAAAAGCTCGTAGAGGAAACTACATGCATGTAATTGGTAAGGCTAGATAAGGAATCTTAACCAAACAGTAATAGTAAATGTACTCAATGTACTTTTATATTTGAAATGTTTAGGAACATGAAAATTATTTCATAGAAGAGTACAGTACTATATAGGGAAGTAGGGAAGTGATGGGCAACCTTTCCAAGTAGGTGGTGGTTTCATGCTTTAATTTTGGTAGCGATCGGGGATAAATTTTCCTACATTCCTGTAGTTATAAACTACTGGAACTATTATATTTCTCAGAGGTGTAATAGCTATAATTACTTATGAATACTACTTTTTTTTTAGGGATGGACAGTTTGTGATAGACATTTTATATCCAGTGGGACAGATTGGTAAAATTTAGTACGGTACAGTAGAATAGAAATTTCTAACACCAAAAAATTAAATAGAAGTTATAAATGCATGAGAACACTTCATTTGTTATAACAGTATTCAATGTGACGCACTTTTGGATGCCTTTGGCAAGTTGGTCAAAATTTTAAAAAGTATTTGATGTAGCAACACTGATTTTTTCATATATGTTCATCTGTGATTGATGTAGCAGCACTGATTCTTTCATATATGTTCATCTGTGATTGATGTAGCAGCACTGATTCTTTCATATATGTTCATCTGTGATTGATGTAGCAACACTGATTCTTTCATATATGTTCATCTGTGAGTGGAGATCTGTAACTGGATTTCATAAACTTCGTGTGAAAAAAAAGGGTTATATGACACTTTTTTGCCAAGCAAAGCTTCCTGCTTCTTTATGAATGCTATGAGGTTTAATATTTTTTTTCATATGAAATATATATCTCACCCGGGGAAAAATACATGTAATTATCATGCAATTTGGGGGATGTACAGATAGTTAACATGTGGCATGTGAGGTGTGGTGTAAGGAATCTCGATTTTAAGAAAAACTAATAATTTTTAAGGATTTTATTAACTTATTTCTAGTGATTTGAAATACATATATTAGAAAGGGTCATCGTTGGAGCCAAACTATTAACATTAGAAAATTTCTTTGAAAGCTGAGGATAATTTTAAATATTACTGGTTGCAGCATTAAAAGTGTAAAGGTGATTTTTCACAATGCATTAAATCTCTCTCTTGCTTGTGTAAGGATAGTTTTCTTAAGATGGTGCAGTTAATTTGATTTTTATAAACAAGCGCAATGGATAAATGCTTTTAGCGAGTTGCTTTTGATTAAAATTTCGTATTATAAGCTGCTTTTGATGCTTAATGAATTTGGAGATGTTTACTGAAGTTTAAAATTTACAGCATTTGTCATTTTCATATAGGAATTAGATTTTGTTAGATTATTTAAAGAGTTCATGTAGCTAATTTTTTACTTAGATTCTGACAAAATGTATATTAATTATATTTAGAACTGTTATCAGCTTTTATCCAAATGATTTTTAGAATTTTCAAATATTCTTGGGATTTGCAGTAGAATAATAAATTTCTGATATTCTTACATGAAAGGAATGTGCTGTATGCACCTGAAAATCCATGCTGTACCTGTTTGGTTACGCAAAATTGTACAGACTGACCATCTGTGAAAGAAACTCATAATATCCAAATTTTGAGTAAAAAATTAAAAGCACAATCTAGACACACAAAGTCGCTGCTAAGCTCTGTGAAAAAGAAAATTTTATTGAATGGGAGCATCAATCTAGTAAATTGCATGAAGCACTTGAAAAATGAAACTTTAAAAATGAAATTTATTTCTATACTTACCTAATGTTCATAGTGTTTCTCTCTTAAAGCTTCGTTTAATACAGATTTTTTATCCTTAAACTAAAAATTTCATGTTTGCTTTCTTTCAATAGGCTTAAACCTCTAATAAATTTAGACAATCTGGGGGCTAATGGCAGTAACCTTGGCGTGGGTACGTCACAGATCCCTTGTCTTTCCATTCCTTAAGTCAAAACTAAATTACTAGCCTCCTGACATCACTTTTCATTGGGAATGACGGTGGTTATGTATATGAACATCAAAGTAATCTTGAAATGATAGATTCTACTATTAAGATACCATTTATTTCTATGAAACTCCCTGAGCTCATAGGGCTGATTCCCTCACTGTGATGGAGGTGGGTCAGTGAAGGAAAGAGATAAAGTATTTAAATTCCTAAACTAACATTTATCTAGCCCCCCTGAGACTTGCCTCTTAGTCTAGTACCATGGTAAATAACCATTTCTAATGTCGTTTGTTATAACTCAAGCCTCCAAATTTTGTTCTTAAATACAACCCTAATATTGAACTACATTTACATTTTTATATATATTACCCAACTGTGTATATCAAAAGAAAAAACGAATGCTATAACTTAATTAAATTTACTCAATTAAAATGAACTTCTCCCATATGCATCCCAGCTACCATAGAACCTAAAGCCCAGCAATGTTGATAAGAAAACTATGATTCTCTAAGGTAATGCTTAGCAAAAATGACTTGGTATGATACTAAGCTGCTGCCAAGCCTCTTTCCAAAGAAAGAATCCTACAGAAATTAAGAGTGGTAGCTGCACTTTCAGTATCATGAAGCCTAAACTTTTAAGTCTTTCATCTGACTTTGATCTAATTCCCTATGTGCCTCTGTGACTAAACTTATAACAAGAAGGGGAAAAGCTTTTTAGGAAAGAGGACAATTCGAAACCTTTACCACTTAAAGTAAATTATAGCCCTTTCCCCTAATGCCCCTAGTCTTGTCAAAATAACACTTAACAGCTCTCTCAGGCCAAAGAAATTTATTCTCTCATTTATTATCAACTTTCTATTCCAGAGGAAATATGAAAAAAATTGATACAAACCTTTTGTCTGTCATTCTTCGCTCTTAGCTTGGAATGTAGGTATATGAGAAAAGTCTGCTTTTATCAAAAACCTTCATCAATTGAAAGAGCTTGAACATCACCAATCCATTCAGCTAAAGTCAACAGGAAAAGTCTTGACTGTGAAATCTTTAACAGAAAGATCTTTCAGGGGTTCAGAATGAAAATACTGTAAATATTATAGCACTACATCTTTATTCCAAGAAATTGCTCAGATGACTGGAGGTTTTTAAATATTTAAGACCTAAATAAATCAGCAATAATACCCAAATCAAATAATTCCATGCTTAGATGTTTGAGCACTGTATTCAGCATGGATTTATAACTCTTGATTAGCTAAAATAGACAGTTTCCTTGCATAAAAATGGAATAGCAAAAAAAACTATTATCTAAACTATAGTCACTGAACCATTTCTTGATTTACACCAATCAAAACTAATTCTAATCTCACAATCTCCACTGGCCATATTGGTGTTGGCTAATTTTTCATGGCCGGATGCCTTTCCTGCTGCCAACCCTCCCCATTTACTCTGGCTTGGGACTGGCACTAAGTTGAGGCTGGCTTGCCCCCTGTTAGTGGTTGGGTTTTACACCAATCAAAATAAACATTCTACAGTATTACCTTTTATTGAAATTATTAGTTGACAGTTTTTCGGAATGAAAGCCAAACTCTAATATACTGCAGAATGTCGCCTTTTGAAGATTAGAATCTGGAGAAGTAAGAAAGGATACAGGAACGTTTTATAAGATGAATTCAAAACCCTTTGTCTCGGAAAATATCGTGGATAATGTCCATGCGGTTAGATGTAAGGTGTATGTGTTTGGATATACAGAAATCAAAACCAGTTGTTTTAAAATATTGGTCTTTTATTGTAACTGCCTTCGACATTCCAACAACAGACGCCTTAGATCTGTAAACTGTACTCTTTGAGCTCAAAAGGGACTTATCAGAGTTCTTCTGCTGCTCTGAGATACATTCAGTTTATCACAGCTCAAATCATGGAGGAGGAGGAAACGGATAGAAATCCAGATTTGACCAGTCCTCGGAATCCAGACTTGAATGATTTTATCTTTGATTGCCTTCTTACCATTATGGTTAAGATAAGTTAAGATGATAGTAAGGCCTCTTTTGTTTGTGCTGGTGATTTCGATGCTCATCATTAGGAGTGGTTAAATTCTGTTTTTCCTTCTGATCACCATAGCTTTAAGAGGCTTGGACTTTGCCGCTGAATCAGGAAGTGACTCCTGAGCCTGAAACCCTGTAAACTGGTAAAAGTTCCAGGCACTTGATATACAGAGTTGACTTTCCTCAATCACTTCCCTGAAAGATAATGATAATCTAGAGTTGCGCTTCATCATCATTCTCTTGCTTGAGGGTACACTTGGGCACACTGTTCTATCTTGTTTCTCTTCCTCCTGTTTTGTTAAGTTTTTATAGTTTATTTGGGAGATATTTATTCTAATTTTGTTGCTCTTCTTGGAATGTTTTATTTTTGTTTCCTTTCCTCACTGAGCTATTTTCCCTGTTGGAGCCCCTGGGCTTATAGCATCCTGCTTTTCCAACTAGGGTTTTAGCTCAGCAAGTAATAATAATAACAATAATAATAATGAAGCATTCATGAAATAAAGAGGTCTGGAACCCTCGCTAGCAGACGAGGATCGTCCCACCAAAGCAATAGTTGAAGTTGGTCCCAAAGTAGTATTTGGAGTTAGTTCTGCATCACTGGAATACAGATTATGTCTAGTTTGAATACCCTGTTGCAATTCTGATTGAGATGATGATAGAGAGCTCACATCTTCAGGTGACTCATTGGAACAAACTTATCTAGGAAAGTCATTGTTCCTAGCAGTCTAACCCACATCCAAACGGAGGGCGATTTCATCTGCTTGACATTTTTCAACAATAAAAGAAGACTGAATCCTGTCTGACTGAAAAACCCAAAAAGGAACTGTTGCTATTATCATTCCTAAATATAGAATTCTCTTTGTTGGAATCAAGAGAGACATTAAGAAATTGCTCTAGATTCTCAGCTTTTCCAGCAACCTAAGTATCCATACTTCTTGAACCCAAATCATTTCCAATGAAGTGTCCAGGTATAGCCAGTAGTCCATGTACAAAAGAACCCTGATTCCCAGAAATCTCATTTGATAGAAGATTGGATCCATAATCCAGGTGTAGACTTTTTAAGGTTTGAATAGTCCCGAGACCAAGACACAGGCACTTGATTTGGTAAACCTTCATAGCATTCACAAACCAAAGGAGATATTTTAAAATTTGCTGAATAGGAATGTGAAAGTATATATATGTGAGGTCATCTATAGAAAACATCCAATATTCTTCCCTTACTGCCCCAGGACTGTGGAGCGTATTTCAATTGAAAACCTGCTGAGAAATGTAAACCGGTTTAGAATTGAAACCTCTTGAACAGACACTTTGCAAACTAACACAATCTGTTGTACTTTAGAATCCTCTAGATATATTCAAGGCCTCTTCTGTCACAATCTTCTATAGGAGTTTTTCAATCTAAATTTCAAAACTTGGCCATTTGCCTAAATAGTGAGATGACTTCAAGTATTAGTTTCATAGACAAGGGAGGATTGGATGGCAGAGGAATAAGTTAGTCACCTTCTAACCATGGACAGACTCACAGCTAAGGAAGAAGGATTTCCCAAACTTAATATAATTGCGGTAGCCTTCCTCGTACAGGGATCTGTTTGACAAATCCTGTTGGCATTTTGGCTGGAATGCTTGTTGGAGCAAAATCCTGATGGTCTATTACTGTTACTTTTTTCACTTTGGGAACTGAAAGCCACTTATACCACCACCATATAGATTCTATCCTTGTGTAATATAGGATCCAAAATAGGGAAGAAATTAGACATTGCCCTAAGCATAGAGGAACACTTTTTTTTCCCCAAAGCCTAACCATAATATTCACGAAGGCTGTTGCAGCCTCAGAAGACTCCTCAGAAATAGTATTATTTAAAAATGTTGGGTAATTCTAAATAAGATCAAGATCCTGATGACCTGCAAACTTCTATCGTGTAAGATTTGATATAAGCTCTAGTATATAATTTGCAAAAGAGAGTATTTTAAAAATACTCCTAACTTTATAACTGACAAACAGCATTATTTAGTCAACTTGCTTGACAAACCTGTATTAAAAAATATTCATGTTTACATAGATGATGGGTCTGAGAAAATGAACTGTTATAGATTACTGAATGTTTTTGTGGGAGAAAAGGTTTCAAAACTGGTTAGTAGCTTTTCTTTACACTTGAGATAATAATTTATCAACTCTATAAAGATTTGGGAAAAGTGTTGTTAATAAGTCATCATAGAGGAGGTCTTAGAGGCTTAGAAGAATAAGGATTATCAGAACTTATCTGGGGCAACTTATTTGGATATCTTTCAGAAATAAGTAGCCTTCCCAATTGAAAAGGAGATAACCTTATCAGAGTCAAGTGCCTCTTCTATATTATCCTCATCTTTGCCTTCCTGGCCTGGTGAATCCTCTGAAAAGTTAACTGCAGACTTTCCCTTTTGTTTACTTTGAACAATAACTTTTATACCTGTGCTAGTCAAGGGCTTCACTTTAGTAGATAAGGTACTAGCAGCTATGTTAACATCCCTTGGGAAAAATCGAGAGGTATTAGTGGTTGAGCCTTCATTAGTCCAATGCTTACTGGTGTTCAAAACATGATGCAACTGTTCAATTCCAGCTACATGATGCAATTGTTCAATTCCAGCTGAAACTTCATTAGAGATTTTTCTGATATACTTGTTCCCTGTTCCACAGAAACCATATGTTATGTCACACCATTAATATAGCAGTAAAGTGGTTGGTCATGAGCGCTTACTTCAGTAAGCGGCAGGGTATTAGTATCTAGGCTACCAGCTCGGTCTTCTGTACAGAACCCTGTAGTCATAAAGAGCAGACCATCACGAACATAAGATGGTTTTGCAATAGAATGACCTGAAGTAATTCTTGAGTGCGAGGCTTGAAAAGAGGTGATCAACTCTTTCACCATCAGAATCCTTATCAATTGGTGAACTAAACTGCTATGAAATATTTAAGGGATATTAGGATCCAGGTTACCAGCTCGGGTCTTCTATATCAGAATCCAGTGGTTGTAAAGAGGAGATCATGGAAATAAGATGGTTTAGCAGTATATGACCTGAAGTAATTCTCGAGTTTAAGGCTCGTAAAGAGGCGATTGCCTTTTGCACCAACAGGAATCTTATTGATTGGTGCATCAGAAATGCTTGGCAAACTTTAAGGACTTTACCTAGGGCTCAATCCTGGCCAACATAAGTTATAGTCAATGACTTTGCCCAAAGAGACACTGGTTTTAGATTTAACAAATGAAGCAAAAGAGGTAGATTGCTTAATAAAGCTTGTTACTATCGAACCCTAAACTCTCATTAATAGTTATTGTGGCATCATCATAATAATCTTGACTATCAGATATCCTAGTCTTCTCTGGATTTTAACCTGAACTAAATGTTAATTTCCTTTTACATTTTAGCTACCATCTGAACATACCTTTTCATGAAAGGAATTGTAAGCGTGTCATGTTTTTCACAACGATTAACAAAATGATAATATTACTCCCAGCATGAAAGACAGAGAATGAGGATCAAAATTGCCCAATAACTTCCTTGAACAAATTTCACAGGAATTATTAACAAATCCAGAAGTTATCCCTCATTTTATAATTACAAATCACACAAAAAATAACAATCTGGTGGGTTGAAAAACGTCGGTTTAACAAAACAATGGCGACGAAAGAACTGATAAGACCAAGGGTCTGTGGTTAACCCATGCTGAAGTTATTGCCACTAACCGACAGCTTGTCTCAATACTTACTTGAGGCTTGTGCCTATTGAAAGGGAAGATGATGGGACGAGAAACTAGTTTTAGGGTAAACATTGGTACTGTATTAAACCAAACTTCAAGAAAGAAGCACTGAACATTATGGGAGTATTGTACCATGAAAATAAACCACCTCTCTCCAGCATTTTTGTGGTATATACCAGTGGTTTTTTGTGGTTGTTAGATGATATGCTTGCACAGTTGTTTTTGTCTTATATATGTCAATGTGGATTCTAGTGTTTTTTCCTAAGGATTGATAGTTCCTTCAGTATAAGTAATTTTTTGGATGAAATAACTATTTTCATCAACTGTCTGGTATTATTTTAGGACTAAATTTTGATGTATTACTATTATGAGCATTAAGTGGGGAGTAGTCTACTGTATATCCAAACAGATCCTTGACTTGAAGATATATTGGATGAGAGAGGGAATATTATGTTCAAGGCTGACATGCAAATATTCATGGATAAAAAAAGACTGGGTAACAGGTAAGGGGATAATTTGGTTTTGTTCAAAGTAATTTTTCTCCAGAATAATCTGATTCTTGTAATGAAAGAGGAAGTGAACTGTTAGTCCCTAATTTTGTGATATTGAATGAGCGTTATAATCTTTCAATGTTGTGTGCTCTAAAATGGATATAAAGAAGAATGGCATTAGCTTACTCCTAGAAGACTATATTCCGTTCAATACTTACATAATTAATTCAGAGGCTGAGACATCTTCCATGACTAATTAACAGTTAACCCATATACTATACATGAAAACTGGAAGACAAAGAACATTGTTTAAAAGTGACCTATATATTTCTTAATAGAATATATAGACTCATACTTACATGGCTGAGGACTATGAAACATGAAGTAAGAAAGGATGAATGGAGATGTATTGATTTAAAAGCTCAAGATAGAGATTGGCGAAATCTAACAGAGGCCCTTTGCGTCAATAGGCGTGGAAGATGATAATGATGACGTATTCCTTACTACGCCGTGATGGTGATGATGGGTTTAATAACTTGATTTCACAAAAACGAACTGTATTTTGAAGCTCCCATTTTTTCTAATACTCCCATGGCCATATGTGTTGCTATTGCTTCATTATAGTGGCATCATGAGTGAACACATAATCTCCGTAGTTCTAGTTGGTCATTCGCCTTTGGTTTTCTGCAAGATTCGCAACTACCTCCTTTGTCTCCTGTTTTTTTTGTTTTTTTACTCTTGTATTTTTGGTTTGTTTTTGCATTTTCTGCAAGATATTAAGGTATGTCTCTTAATATTGTTAAAGCTCAGGTTGGTCACAGAGCATAGTTCGGAAACTTTTTGATATGCTTTATGTTGGATTATTGTGAGTTCTGATCTTCTTCAAAGTGTGTGTAAAGTTGATTCTGAGCCTGATCCGTACATTTGCCATTTATGATCTAGTATGGATAGAACAGATGCTTTATATTACAATATTAATGTACCTCTATCAGCTCTTGTTAGTGGTTGAAGAAAGTTTCCTGAGCAATTAAGAGCTCTCTTAGAATTTTACTTTCACATAGGCTGTGTAATTTTTCTTAAGTACAAAAATACGTTAAACCTAAAAGTTTCTCAGAATAAGGGATGGGGACAATGATATCAAGATTTTATGTTCTACCCTACAATTATGCTTCTATTGAACTTTCTTGGTCTTCCTGATGCTGTTTATCCACCTTAATTGATATTGGCATCTGGTTAAAGGGAAATTTGAGACGGTTGCTTGGTCTCTTAATTCTGTGTCTCAAAAAGCATACAGCGTGACATACTGTATATTTGGGCTGTAGATGCTCTTTTGCCTTTATTTTACTACCCAACTTTAGGAGAAGATTGGATGATCTTGAATGCTCACTCTATTTATTTTTTCGCTTATTCTGTGACACTGCTGCCAATTTCATCCAGCCATCATCCAATGTGCTTACTCTCAAATCTCTATGCAGATAGACTCCTTCCAATCTTTTACCTTATCATATTAACAAACTTTGCTTAATGTTCTTGATTTTCATTTTACTCTCTATTCCAAACAGTACTGTTGCTCATGTTTACTCCGAATTTTCTCCTTTTGTATGCACTGAAACTACGTCAGTTTTGCAGTTTTTCTTCATGATCTCCACTCAGAACTGATTATCTACAATATCTTTCCATCTTCACTTCTTTCATGACTTCTTTTCTTATCTCATATAACTTTTCCCCTATAATTGCTATCTTTTTCTAGAATTTTTGCATCGTCCTTCCATAAAGATATTAAACAGCTTTGGAGACATAAAACCTAATTGTGTCAGATCCACTTTCATGTGATATCAGTCGCACACACATCTACGTTTAAATATTCTAATACACAATTATTGTTCATTATGGAAACTCTTAATAATTTTCCAGTTTTTCCATGCCAAACATCAACACACGCCATTTTGTCTGCTTGTATTATATTTATATAAGCCATATATGTTCCCTATATTTCCAATAATTTTTTTTTTTTTTATAACAAATGCCAAGATTTTCCACCATTTTCTCTTTCAGAACTCGTGCTGTTTTTCCTTTTTGTGTTGATAAAATACAATATATGATTAATTATATATATTACTATATGGTAAACATTTAAGTTTCAGGGGTGAGGGGTTAAAAGGAAGGAAAGGTTAAGTCTCTATTTTAAGCAGTACCTCGCACAACTCTCCTTTTCTGTTGTCATAGGTATGATGCGTTCATCATTGCCATCATTTGAAAATAGTGAGTGAGTGAGTGTTACAAGGATTTTGGATGTCTCAAAGACTTTTTAGTCCATCCGCGGAGACTCCGTTTTCTCTTTTGTAGAGCGATTTAGTTCAAGCATTTAGTCTTATGATTGTGTCTAACTTATTCTTGAACTCATTCTTGAACTCGTTTACCTTGTTACTGTTTACTGTCTGCCTTGTATATGCTATTTTGTATGTAAAGAAATTGCCACATTGAGTGGTGGTGTATCTTTTCAATTCCATTTTGTATCCATTACTTCTGGACTGATTTGTGCCAAGCGTGAAAAGATTGTTGTAATCTACATTTGTTATTCCTTTAAGAATTTTGAATGCCTCCATTAACTGTCCCCTTAGTTGTTGAGTTTGTAGATGAAATAAGTTCAAATGTTCCATCCTCCGTATGTAACCAAATTGCTTTAGTGTTGGAACTAGTTTGGTGACCCTAGCTTGTACTGCTTCTAGTCTATCTATCTATCCTTCCGAATACTGGAGCCCAGAATTGGACTACATATTCTAGATGAGGTCTTACTAGTGATTTTTACAGCTGTAATACAGTGTCTTTGTTTCTGTGTATGAATTATCTCTTTATGTAGCCTATTAGTTTCTATGCTTTCTTTTCAGCTTTTATGCTATGTTTGGTGAACTTGGAATCCTTGCTGATAATACTGTAACAGAGATCTTCCTCCTGATCCTCACTTTCTATTTCATTACCCAGCAGCGAGTAATCTGATTGTGGGTTACTATAACCTATGGGCATAACTTTGCATTTCCCGCAGTTGAAAAGGCATTTGCCATTTTATCGACCATTTTCCTAGCTTCATTAGATCCTCTCTTAAGGATTCTACGTGTTCCGAGTTCGTAGCATTTATGCCCAATATAGTATCATTGGCAAATTTGGCTATTCTACTAGTTGATCCTAAATCTATGTCGTTAATGTATATCAGAAATAGCGATGGTCCAAGGACAGATCCTTGCGGTACTCAGCTTGTAACAGCTACCTACTCTGAAGCTGCTTCATCGATTAAAACTCTGTTTTCTGGTTGTTAACCAATCTTTGATCCATTCAGCTGGCTCGTGAATGATGCTTAGTGCTCTAATTTTGAGCATTAATATTTTATGAGGAACTTTGTTAAAAGCATTTTGAAAGTCGAGGTATATGATGTCTATTGCCCGGCTTTTGTCATAAATGCTAAACATGTGGAGAAATTCCAAAAGTTTTGTCACACATGTTGGCTGTCTATCAAAAGATTGTTTTTCTCAATGTTTTACAATTGAATCTACTATAATGAATTGAAAAAAATTTGCAAGGCACTGAAGTTAGACATACTGGTCTGTAGTTGCCAGGTTCTTCTTTTGGCCCTCTTCTTATAGATTGGAGGTACATTGTCTAGTTTCAATCCTTGTGGTACCTTTCTTTTGTTGGCTTGTCTTTCGGAACATTTTGTAAACTTGTGGGTTTATCTCTCCTAGTTCTATAACCTCTGTTGGATGAATATCATCTGGACCTGGTGCCTTAGACTTAGCGAGTCCTTTATTTTTTTTTTTTTTTTTTGACATCATCCATTGTAAAAGTGATTCTATTTAATGGTTTTGGCCCTTCATATTTGATATCGGGTTTGGGAAGGGTCGTTGATTCTTCCCTAGTGAATACAGTTGCGAAATATGTATTCATCAATTCGGCTTTTTCCAAATCATTTGTTATAAGATTACCCTCTGAGTCTCTTAATGGGCTAATGTTGCTTTTGATTGGTTTTATACTGTTTACATATACAGAAAATTCTTTTGATTTCTTTTCTATCTGAAGCCACAAATTTCTCTTCATTGATTTTGGTTTTTCTAAGTAGTTTATCTACTTTTCGGCTTAACTTGTGCTCGGAAATTTCATGAATTGAAGATTGTGGACCCATTGATTTATGTTTGCTGTCTTTACTTCTTATCACATTGGCTATTTCTCTGTTGAACCACTTAGGTTGTGGAGTTCCATTTGGTAAAACTTTTTTTATATGGTATTCATTTGGTACTTTTTTCTTTATATATTTCTACTAATGAGTCCCATTGTGTATCTGTTTCCTGTTTCATTGTATTCTAAATTCTGGGTGTATTCCTTCAGT
This sequence comes from Palaemon carinicauda, assembly GCF_036898095.1. NCBI lineage: Eukaryota > Metazoa > Arthropoda > Malacostraca > Decapoda > Palaemonidae > Palaemon > Palaemon carinicauda. The sequence goes on from NC_090730.1 coordinate 149,264,211, forward strand.
TTTATCCAGTTATTACATCTGTTGTCTAGCTTTTTTATAATTTTCCTTTCTTTTAGATGAGGAATATTTACCTGAAACCTAATTATTCTGTGGTAAATTTTGCCAATATTTTTGCCTATTGAAACACTGGATACTGAATTTTTTTTTCTGTTAGCACAATATCTAGTACAGTATGTTGTTAACCCTGGTTGGTTTATTGAGCCACTGATGGAGGAATTCATTGTTGACAAATTCTAATAGTCTGTATCCACTTGTGTTTGATGTAGAATTCATAGTGTCCCAGTTTACTGCTGCACTGAAGTCTCCCGCTAGGACAGCAAGCTTATTGTTAACTTCTTGTCCAAGTTGTCTATATAGCTCTTCGTTCTGTTCTTCCATTTGATGTGTTGGTCTGTATATTACTAATATGGACATGTTTTTCCTATGGTGTTGTTTGCACCTATCATTTCACGTTCGGTTTCTAATTTAATTTCTATGGGCTTTAAGTGATTTTTAACATAGAGCATTAACCATCCACCTTTTTTGATAAGGCGATCCTTTTTGAAAAGCTTGAAACCTAGGATTTTGTATTCTCCAATAAAATCCCTTGTTTTTTCTTGAATCCAGGCCTCGGTAATGCCTATGACATCTAGCTATCATTGCCCTGAAGTTTTCCCATTTTGTTTCTAACTGACTGACAACCTTGAATTGTGCTACTCGGAGGAAATTTTCTAACTTTTTTCTCTTCCTCTTTGGCTTTGCTTGTTTCCCTGATTCACTAGTGTTTTAGTTTTACTTTTATCTGCATAATCCAAGTTTTCTGCCAAATTTCCTGTAATTGTTGCTGGAGGATTTTCTGAGGGTCTAGTTTGTTCTTGGTCTACTGTGCCTAAGTAATTGCACTGGCTGAGATAAAGTTAATTTCCGTATACTCTCTTGCCTTCTTCACTATAGTGTATTCCATCTCTTGTATGATTTTCTCTTGCCATAGAAAGTGTCCTAAAGATCTATAAATTTCACTTCCTTTTTCTGGCATGTGGCCCTATGCCTTTTGTTTATTCCTATGGCCTTACTGAGGGGGAAGTGACCGACATGCTTTGCACTCTCTGTGAAACCCACAATTGTGTTTTACCATGCGAGATGACAGGTGTGGGGTTTTTGCGTTTGGAAGTTAATTGGAGAAAAAAACATGATTGTGATGAGTGTGTAGTTATGGGGAATATGCCATTGATGGAAATGGTTAATGTGATTAAAAACAAAACTACAGTGCATATACAATACTGCCAACATGTGAGTGGTGGAAATTGAAATGTCATTGTCAAATAGTAAACTATGAAACTGTGAATGATGGTATTAACAATTTTTGTTAGGACATGACAGTAAAGGTGCTGTAAGAAGGGATTATGTTTGTATGTTAGAAAAAAATATAAAGAATGGTGTTAGAAGTGATCTTGTGTGCAAATTAATGTTTTGATCAGGGAAAAATTCTGTTATTGATGTGAATGTCATTGTCAATGTAGTCAATTCTTTTAGCAATGAGATGCTGAATTTATATGATGATGATGGTATTTGTCGTCAGATGGTTCTCATCTGTTATCATGGGTTTCTTATTGGTTCTTTTAGTGTTTGTTGTACTGGATGTTGTTGGAGGAAAAAAGAATGGCTTTATGGATGAAATCTCCTGATTTATTCTGCCAACTTTTGGACTACATTTGTTCCTGCATGTATAGTACCATTAAGGATTTTTATTTTTTGATACAGAATTTTTTTCTTGATGAATAGATATCCGAGGTTACGGGTGTTTTAATGTTATTTAAATTCGAAGATGAAAGTTGTTTGTTATGGTACAAATATAAACCTTTGTCCTTTACATAAGAGATAACAGTGAAGGTGGAGAACATGGCAGTTAAAACTTTTATTATTAGGTGTAAACAGGTGACCGGCAATTGGCTGGGAATGGGAAATTCCTGCCCCTCTGCTTTCTCACTAAGTATAGTAGTAATTTTTATAGTAGCCATTAGCAGGGACAGGCCTTTAGCCCAATTGCTTGCTCTCACCTGAGTGCATTCTCCCTCTTGAGTATGCTAACTTTTCAGATCATTTGCATGTCTTTCTTAAAATGCACAACGCACTTGGCTTATTCTCAAACTAAATGCAGGACTCTCACCTGACTATGCTAGCTCTTTGGAGCGAGGTCATGTCTTCCTTGAGAAGTGCTGGCATGGCCTCACTCACATACCTGAACGCATAGGATGACTAACCTTACTAAACTCCTGGCATGCTCTCAGCCTATTAGGAATTTAGAATAGGCGGGTGACTACAATTCACTGTTGTGTGCATCACCCTTAAGCGCTTCGTACCATGCAAGATTAAGCACAAGTTAGAGCTATAACTAACGCCTTAATGCGTGTGCTTTCTTCCACACTTGCAAAATTAAAAATGGAAGATCTGGCTAGTAGACCCCTCTACAACCACTGGAGTCATGACCGTCAGTCTTCAGTTACTCCTTGGGGGTGATCCTCGCCCTCAATCCCATTGTGGATCGAGATTCCCAGAGTAGTTTCTATAGTCCTCGATAGAATTTGGGTCAACCTCACACTCCCTATCACTCTTAACTGAACAGTTCAGTAAGGAATGTCTTCAATTAGCCAAGGAATAAACAAATTCCATTCAGATCCTGAGTCTTTACACCTTGTGGGATAGGAGGTTACAAGCTACCCTTTTGGAACGACACCGCCATGCGAGCACCTTTTGGAATGACACCGCCATGCGAGCTCCCTTTGGAACAACACCGCCATGCAAGACCCTTTGGAACAACACCACCATGCGAGCGCCCTTTGGAACGACACCTCCATGCGAGCACCCTTTGGAACGACACCTCCACGCGAGCACCCTTTGGAACGACACCTCCACGCGAGCACCCTTTGGAACGACATCTCCACGCGAGCACCCTTTGGAACGACACCTCCACGCGAGCACCCTTTGGAACGACACCTCCACGCGAGCACCCTTTGGAACGACACCTCCATGCGAGCACCCTTTGGAACGACTCCTCCACGCGAGCACCATTTGGAATGACTCCTCCATGCGAGCACCATTTGGAACGACTCCTCCATGCGAGCACCATTTGGAACGACTCCTCCATGCGAGCACCATTTGGAACGACTCCTCCATGCGAGCACCATTTGGAACGACTCCTCCATGCGAGCACCATTTGGAACGACACCTCCATGCGAGCACCATTTGGAACGACACCTCCACGCGAGCACCCTTTGGAACGACACCTCCACGCGAGCACCCTTTGGAACGACACCTCCACGCGAGCACCCTTTGGAACGACACCTCCACGCGAGCACCCTTTGGAACGACACCTCCACGCGAGCACCCTTTGGAACGACACCTCCACGCGAGCACCCTTTGGAACGACACCTCCACGCGAGCACCCTTTGGAACGACACCTCCACGCGAGCACCCTTTGAAACGACACCTCCACGCGAGCACCATTTGGAACGACACCTCCACGCGAGCACCATTTGGAACGACTCCTCCACGCGAGCACCATTTGGAACGACTCCTCCACGCGAGCACCATTTGGAACGACACCTCCACGCGAGCACCATTTGGAACGACACCTCCACGCGAGCACCCTTTGGAACGACACCTCCACGCGAGCACCCTTTGGAACGACACCTCCACGCGAGCACCCTTTGGAACGACACCTCCACGCGAGCACCCTTTGGAACGACACCTCCACGCGAGCACCCTTTGGAACGACACCTCCACGCGAGCACCCTTTGGAACGACACCTCCACGCGAGCACCCTTTGAAACGACACCTCCACGCGAGCACCATTTGGAACGACACCTCCACGCGAGCACCATTTGGAACGACTCCTCCACGCGAGCACCATTTGGAACGACTCCTCCACGCGAGCACCATTTGGAACGACACCTCCACGCGAGCACCATTTGGAACGACACCTCCACGCGAGCACCCTTTGGAACGACACCTCCACGCGAGCACCCTTTGGAACGACACCTCCACGCGAGCACCCTTTGGAACGACACCTCCACGCGAGCACCCTTTGGAACGACACCTCCACGCGAGCACCCTTTGGAACGACACCTCCACGCGAGCACCCTTTGGAACGACACCTCCACGCGAGCACCCTTTGGAACGACTCCTCCACGCGAGCACCCTTTGGAACGACTCCTCCACGCGAGCACCATTTGGAACGACTCCTCCACGCGAGCACCATTTGGAACGACTCCTCCACGCGAGCACCATTTGGAACGACTCCTCCACGCGAGCACCATTTGGAACGACACCTCCACGCGAGCACCCTTTGGAACGACACCTCCACGCGAGCACCCTTTGGAACGACACCTCCACGCGAGCACCCTTTGGAACGACACCTCCACGCGAGCACCCTTTGGAACGACACCTCCACGCGAGCACCCTTTGGAACGACACCTCCACGCGAGCACCCTTTGGAACGACACCTCCACGCGAGCACCCTTTGGAACGACACCTCCACGCGAGCACCCTTTGGAACGACACCTCCACGCGAGCACCCTTTGGAACGACACCTCCACGCGAGCACCCTTTGGAACGACACCTCCACGCGAGCACCCTTTGGAACGACACCTCCACGCGAGCACCCTTTGGAACGACACCTCCACGCGAGCACCATTTGGAACGACACCTCCACGCGAGCACCCTTTGGAACGACTCCTCCACGCGAGCACCATTTGGAACGACTCCTCCACGCGAGCACCATTTGGAACGACTCCTCCACGCGAGCACCATTTGGAACGACTCCTCCACGCGAGCACCATTTGGAACGACTCCTCCACGCGAGCACCATTTGGAACGACTCCTCCACGCGAGCACCATTTGGAACGACACCTCCACGCGAGCACCATTTGGAACGACACCGCCATTCAAACATCCTTTGGAACGACACCGCCGTGCGAGCACCCTTTGGAACGACACTGCACCTGCTTGCGATTCAAGTATTATTTGGAACATTACCTCATTGTTTATCATCAATCTATTAGCGACCACTCATTCTATGGGAGCTCCATTTCTCTAATTTGCTCTCCCATTAGTTATACTAGATATACTACAATACTGTACTAGGTTGAGGCACATTATTGAGTGTGTCATGACACAGGTGACGGATCATAAGCAGCATCCTGAGGCAGCAACCGATTGTGCACCCTTTCTTATGCTTGCGATTGGTTACACATCCTTTCATTTGGTTGTGATCAATTATGCATCCTCTCACCTGCTTGTGATCAATCATGCATCCTCTCGCCTTCTTGCGATTGGTCCCAAATCCTCTCACCTGAGTGCAATCTATCGTGTATTCTTTCACCTGCTTGTTATTGGTTGTACATCCTCTCACCTGTGTGCAATCTATCCTACATTCTTTCACCTGCTTGCGATTGGTCGCACATTCTCTCACCTGAATGCGATTGGTCACACATCCTCTCACATGGGTGTGATAAATCATGCATTCTCACACCTGCTTGTGATTGGTTGCACATCCTCTTACCTGGGTGTGATTGATCATGCGTCCTCTCGCTTGCCTGGTAGATCAATCTTCCATCGGAGTACCACTTCATTTGTTTCCACACAAGTATAACGTGAGAGAAAAAAAATTATCTACAATTGCTCCTACACAAATACAAACCTGAGTGGAGAACTCAGGTTTGTATAGTTAGGGAGAATATAGATTACTTTCGAATATGTTGGTTTGATCATTTTCGGCCTAGCAGACCGGGCGCTGATCTGGATATTCAATGTAGGCATATAACTTGAAGCAGTCATATTCTGGTGCCCTCCTAGCTATCGACACCTCGCTTCCTTCACCAGTCGACTTACGAGCCCCAACCGAGGTTGCGCTACCCCCTTTACCCCGAATATGCTTGGAAAAGGTAGTAAAGATATGCACAAACACACCAATTATACGTTCCTTAACAACAGTCCTTGGACTGTGCTGAAGGACCCAAGGACAGTTGGCTAATAACCATTTCAGAGCAGACGGTCAAAGGCGCAACCAACACAGACTAGGAAAGAGGGGCCAGGTACTTTATTTAACAGTGCATATAAGAAAATTGTGATGGTACGGACAAGCTTAGCATGGCCCCTCAACAAGGATGGCATGCAAAATACCAAAGCGCTCCACAATTTTCTCCTCTTACCCTAGGGAGGGTAGTTCTTTACAATGCTACATGGAGTATGCCTGCAACCCTGATAGAGGATGGGATAGTATTGCGCAACAGAACATTAGACTGTGGACATGCTCCAGTCTGGGTTCCACCTCCCATTCACCATCTCTTCTCGTCCTCCTAATTTACTACCAGCTACTTGATCGGCCTACTGCTAGGGAATGGTGAAGGACTTGGACCTTCAGGCAGATTCAGGTCGTGCTGCAAAATGATGCTCACGCATCTGCCTCAGAGTATGCACAAGCACGCTCACACGACTTCATCTGGAGGTTAATGACTACTCCCCAAGCTTCACCAGTAGACACTTTGATGTAGAGAAGGTGTCTGGAGATGGGAGACCAGTTGTAAACCTTCCAGACTGGAACAGTTTTGAGAAACTGTTCTAGTTGGGAACTCCACACAATGGCAGGCAGATGATCAAGCCGTTAGACCTCATGAGGTTGATCAGTTTGAAGGATCCCAATCCATCCCTGCTCCAGGAAGTAGCTCGGTTTTCTCAGGCTGAGCAGTGTACTAATTCAAAGTTCTTTGCATTGGTATCTTGACAGCCCCACAAGTCTTAAACAGAATTTACTCTGGTATCGGTATTGGCACACGCCAATGTCATTCGTCTCCTCTGTTACCTGGACGACCTCAACCAGGACAAACTCCTCTTGTTCGACCATGATCTGGAGATCGTGGTGAATCAGGAGAAGTCGTTTTAGTCCCCAATCAACGCCTGATCTATTTGGGAATAGTCATCAACACTGTTGTGGGAAGTTTTTTCCCACTATGGGACAAATTAGCACACATTCGAGAGGTGCGTTTTCCTCTCCTTCAATTGCCTCATCTACCAGCACAGTGTAAGAAATAGGCTGGAAGATCTGGTCTCCCTGGAACGTCTTGTTCTGAACCTTCACTACTAACTGAGGAGACATGGGTCACAAGATGACCCTCCTCTGTCAGTAGTTCTAATAGAAGAGGGTCCCATACTCGATCTGGAATGTTACCGTACAAGATGAACCCTTGGTGGGCTCATACCTGGTAACATGGGCATTGATTCTCTGTTAGGTCACAGGCATGTTGGTACAAAGGACTGACCTGGTACTTTGATCCTATTTCAACGTGTTGGGGCTTTGAGCGGCTCTCCTTGCGCTCCAAAACTTTGGCACTCTTTCACTGGTCACTTAGTGGTGTGAATACTTCAAGTGACAGTAACACTAGAGACATAAGTAACAAAAGAGATGGTACTGTTTCTCTGCAACTTTTCCAACTGACAGTAGAGATCCACAAGTGGGCAGTGCTTGATTCGGTCACTCTTAACAACCCGCTTGATTCCAGGCAAAAGTAAAGAGAGAGTGGACAAACTGAGTAGGAGGATACAGATCGTTGGCATAGAATTGTCGTTGCATCATCAGACAGCGAGCAGGACAGTGACTTTGAGGGGATTTCTGATAGTCGGCCTGTTTGCAACCTCACTAATCAGAAGCTTCTGATATTGTGCTCATTAATGCCAAACCAGGAAGAAGGGTTCAATGATGCCTTCCAACATCCCTGGAACGACATCGACATTTAGGCTTTTCCTCTGTTATGCCTGATAACTGAGTGCCTTGAATTGAGTCTGGGTTGCCTCCAACTCAGTATAACTAATAGTGTCAAGAGGGCCTCAAATAGAATGGTACCTAGACCTTCTAACCCTCCTGATAGAGGCTGTGAGCGTATTACCTCCTCAGTCTGACATGTTCAACCAGCACGTCTAGAGATACCGCAACTCGATGTAATTGCTTTGGATTCACATGTAAAGGTTATCCAGCATCTCTTCTTAGACTTCTGTGAATCATTGACTTCAGTGTAGTTGGGATAGGGGCTTTCTCCTTGGAGCCTGTATGCCATGGTTAGCCGAAAGAGAAAAGCTGTGCTTGGTATCGGCAGTGAGAGCCCATTACTCGGCCTTAAAGTCAGGTCTTTAGGCTGAAAGGAGTTGATATTGCCGCTTCGACAGAGCTCTTCATACTCATATGAAGTTTCAAACATATCCTGCAAGAGAGGTGAGACCACCATGTTCATACATTAATAAAGTCTTGCAGTCCCTGCAGAGAACACCTTTAAACCGGTGGGGCTTGCCTCATACACAAATCTTCACTCATAAGCATTTCTTGCTTGCCTTAACCTCCGACAGGCGAGTTAGCAAGCTTCGTGGATATTCCTTTTGCATCGCTCATGCCAGACCGTAGGGACAGGTCTCATCCTCCTGCGTCCCTGAGCTTCTACCTAAATCCTTGAATCCATCTGTTCTCAATGCCAGGATTCCTTCGTCTCAGATTGTGATCCGTAGAGAAGTAACCGATGATCTTGATAAGCTACTTTGGGTTCTGTAATGGCACTTGACCACTACCTTAAATGTACACAAACATTTAATTTGACCTTACCTCCAGCTCCTCTTCCTTAACACAAGGAGAGAAAAAAAGGTGATTAAATACCTTCTCTTGGCTGAGGGAAGTCATTGTCTGCCCATTCACTACCCTCACTTCCTGCTCTGGGGGAAACTTGGGATAAAAACTCATGTCAGAGGAGAAGCTATGACCCTGTTATTCTGCAAGACACACACTGTGGTGCAGGTGCTCCAGGAAGGTATGTGGACATATGCAGGAATCGACCCACAGTTCCTTAGACACCATTTTGCTAGGACCAAAAGTAGCTTCACAGTAGGTGGTATACTGCCTCGGCTCCTTTCACAGGACTTTTTAGCATTGGATCGGGATGATGGTTGCATGTTAGACTGGGATGAAAGTGAAGGTTGACCAGTCCTTTCCTTCTACTTCCATCTTCCTTTCTATTGGGGCACAGCATCAGAAACCCTGTCAGCTGGAATAGATTCATTTGCATGCAAGCCATGGGGCACAGCATCAGAAACCCTGTCAGCTGGAATAGATTCATTTGCAGGCAAGCCACACTTTAATCGTAGTTTTCCTATTACATGGTATAGAAGTGTCATTCCACACACTCCCTACAATTTGTATACATAAGCCTCATGGGTGGAACCAGGGAAATTTATTGGTATACACAGACCTTGTTGTCATGACACAGATTTTTTGCTCTGCATCTTTTGTTGCATGGGCCGTGGACCTCTTGGTATTGTCAAACCACTGTGTACAAGGTGTAAAGGACCCATAGCTCTGCACTGAGCTTTTGGTAACCCGGGATATGTTTCCTGCCAGTTGGAAGGGGCCTTCCTCTTCCCTAAGGACGAGTTTCCTTTGTAAAGACGAAGGTTTGTATTTGTACCAGAACAAAGGACGAATTTGGAAATAATTTGCATTTTTCCTAACTATACAAATCCGAGGTCTTTACTTTTACTTTTCCGTCATCAATAACCCCCTAGAAGGTCAGAGTAACTAGGTAAGCAAACTGAGGTGGGGACTTCCTTGCTCTTGGCCACCTGTTCACATCTTGTTATGAAAGCTTTAACTGTGGTGTTCGCCAACTTCATTATCATCTCTATGTAAAGGACTGGTTTGTATAGTTAGGAAAAAATAAAAATAATATCCAAAATTTTCGCTTCATTAATCTTGGTATTTTTTCGACAATGGCCAAAATTTATTATTAAGGGGGAATTTAAGGGTTGAAATTTTGAAGTTGTCCACAATTTTTTTGAGATGTGAAAGTGTTAATCGTGTTTATACAACTTGGAAACAAAAGTTTAGAAATTGAATTACCCACAAGGATCATCGCTGAAGTACAACAATTTTATTATTATTATTATTATTATTATTATTATTATTATTACGTGCTAAGCTACAACCCTAGTTGGAAAAGTAGGATGCTATAAGCCAAGGGGCCCCAACAGGGAAAATAGCTCAGTGAGGAAAGGAAAAAAGGAAAAATAAAATATTTTAAGAAGAATATTAAAATTAATATCTCCTATATAAACTACATAAACTTTT
>NC_090730.1:149276848-149285471 GCF_036898095.1 Palaemon carinicauda
CGTTAGTTTCCAGAATTTAGCGCAGTTTCATTTTTCATTGAATAAATATTTAAAGTGCGAAATTTATTGCTAAAAATTCTTAAACATTTTATTTTGTCTCGGTCATTTTCCTTTCTTATTAAAGATTGAAATAATGTTGGATGTGAACGAACCTTTTTGAAATTTTCTTTGGATGGGAGACACGCGTGGGTGTCCATTATCTGGTTTTAGTTTTGTTCCCTTTTTTTTTCTTCTGGCGAACGGAAAGTGATGGAAACTCCTCTTGCAACATCGCTTTTTGTTGTAATTCCTCTGTGGCTGGGAGCTCCTCCGTTTTTGTTCGTCTGGAACATTATTTGATGGCGGAGAGATTATTATTATTGTTGTTGTTGTTGTTTTTAGTTTTTGAGGAGTAACAGGTGAAATGAGTTCTCTCAACTTCTATCCCAGTGTGCTTGACACATGCAAATTCAGACAATACATTTCTCGTGAAACCCTGTAAAAGGGAGATGATTGTGGTGTTGTTTTTATGGATGCTTTTATTTATTTGATAAACGTATTAACCTTTATTTATGTACGCTTTCAAAATTTGGAAATACTCCCCAGTTCAGAGAAATTATGAAGTGTTAACTGTGATGCATGATTCATTTGCAGTGTGTTAGTGAGAGAGATTTATTGCCCTTACGTTATGCAACCCTGTGTTGAGAGAGAGAGAGAGAGAGAGAGAGAGAGAGAGAGAGAGAGAGAGAGAGAGAAATGAATGTGTAGAAGTTATCTTCTAGATTTAATCTCTCTCTCTCTCTCTCTCTCTCTCTCTCTGTCACGACCTATGTCAGCCTGCTTTAGTTAATTACCGGTTTAAGGGGGTATGTTAGAAACTTGGCACTGGTGTGTCGAATGGTGAGGTGGGGGGAGTGTGTAATTGCTAGCTTGGGGGAGGGGAGCTAAGTAAAATAGGGGGTGTGAAATGGTGGATAGAGGACGTGGGGGAGAGGGGGGATATGATGATCCTGGGGGTTGCTTAAGGGGTTGAGGTAGGGGCAGGGAGTAGGACGATGGTTGCCCATTGATCCAGGACCAGTCGCTGTGACGTCATTGCCCGACAGAATCTGGACGTCCGGACCCTGGCATCTCCTCCCCCCGGTACTTCCCTGACGCCGCCGCTGTTCCGAGTTTTCTCTGGCACGCACGCACGCAAGCACGCACGCACTAAAACTTGAACCGAGGCATTCACTCGGCCCATGCAGCGCTTCAATGAAGCACGGGTCCTTATACTCGGCGTTGCTCCTTCACTCCTTTGTTTTCATTCCCACTTTTCGAGTCTTATTAATTCAGGCTCCTGGGCAGCAGGACTGAAGCGCCGAAGCGGTGTCCTAGAAGAGAGGGAAACAAACCCTTCCATTTATGCAGGCACGAGAAGTGGCCATAAAAACTCGGATTTTGAATACACGTATGAAGCACTTGCCAATGGGATGTTAAATATATCCAGAAATAAGCAGCCTGCTTTTGAGAGTGCATGAACGCTCTGCCGTACAACTCGGGAGGAAGTATTTGAATACTGCGTACTTGAGTGCATACTCTTCAACAGAACCTTTTGGTAAAGAAGAAACAAGTCTGGCATTGCTAGCATACATGCAACCCCCCCAAAAATTGTATATTAATGTAAGAGGGCTGTAGCCCTACCCCCCCAATAAAGAAAAAAAAAAACTTAATATGAAGCCTGGAATTACCTAAATTATAAAAAAAAAACTTTATATGAGGGGTGGAACAAGGAGACATTTTTTTCTTAAAGAAAAAAGCTCTAATAAATTCCTTTGCAAGTGCGAAATAAATCCAGGAAGCGTTTATTTTCATTATTGCCCTAATGGGCTTTGAATGAAATAGTGTTGATTCTTGCAAATAGAACATTAATTATTCTGTCAGGGAAGCAAGTTTTATGGACCAGCTTCGTCTTCTCCCTTTGGTGTCGTAAATTTTCCCAGTAATTTCATAACATGAGAGGGGTGGAAAAAAAAAAACGTTTTTTTATGCTAAATGCCACTATTATCCTGACATTATTTCGTTGCTTTAGTCATTCTTATCGTTTATAGTTGAAATTTCGATCCGTTGATGGCTGTCATAAATTTCAGAAACTGGTTATTGTTTTAGTAATGAAGTTTTTAAGTATACTATTGAGAAACTGGTTATTGTTTTAGTAATGAAGTTTTTAAGTATACTATTGAGAAACTGGTTATTGTTTTAGTAACGAAGTTTTCAAGTATACTATTGCTACTAAGTTGTTTTGAAGTGTCTACAATGCCAAACACTTGCGTTGGTGTTGCCCTTTTCAATAAATGTTTATATGTATGTACACAAGGCTAATTGACCAATTGCCCGTTTTTTTTCATTCATCTTGTTTTGATCCCTTTGACAACCGCTTCACAAACTGGGGTCCCGTTGGGAACGCTTTGATGTAACCCACCTCTTGTCACCTTAACCTCACGTGGCTGTCAGTCGGGAGAGCTGCATTTCCACCCAGCTTGGAGCTTTTCATTGTTGGGTGTATGCGTTGGCTTAAATCTTTTGGATTTTTGGATTTTGTGTCAGCTTGAAGTTATGTGGTGGCCACCTATACCAGTTTTTAGATTTATATTTGGGATATTGCAACAGCTTGAAGATTTTCATGATGGATTGTGCAACAGTTTCAAGCTTTGTTCTTGTTTTGTTTTTTTGTTTTTTAGTTTTTCTTTGGACAGCATCTGCTTAAAGCTTCATGGCTGGAATGTTTAAACTGCTATTTCTTATAGTTGCTAATTACCATGTCATTTTTATATTTGAAAAAAAAAAATGTTGCTTTTTGGTTTTTATCCTGAGAATTTGAACAGGTTTAGAAGTCGAGTGAAGATTTTGATATTTTTTTTATACTTGTACGAATGCTCAAGATTATGGGCGTTGGCTTGGACGACTGGGAGGCCCTATAAAAGGCGGTCGAGGAAATGTTAGTGATTAAAATTTTATATTCAGTTTGGCAAGAGCATCTTACAGCCAAATAGACAAAAAAAAAAAAAAAAAAAAAAAAAAAATAAAAAAAAAAATAAAAAAGACAAAGGAGCTGTAAAATTTAAATTTGTTTTTTCTTAAATTTGGATGTTTTTGTCTTGTTCGTCTGATTTATAGAATAGGGACTGGAGATCTTAGGCACAGTTGAAATCTTTAGTTATTCGTCAAATCAGAGCCTGGCTGGATATTTAGACCGAGGGAGGGACGGAACGACGAGTAGTGTTTGATGGTCGGAGTAATTCGTTAAATCTGTTCCTTAATGACAATTGAAATGTAAAATATACAGTATACATTGTAATAATCTTTATTTTATTGCATTATCAGCTAGTTATGGAGACTATTTTGTATTGATAATACTTTATCTGACTAATATATATATATATATATATATATATATATATATATATATATATATAATGCATGTATATATAATGTATATATATAATGCATGTATATATAATGTATATATATAATGCATGTATATATAATGTATATATATAATGCATATATATAATGTATATAATGCATATATATATATATATATATAAAATGTGTATATACAGTATGTATATATATATATATATATATATATATATATATATATATATATATATGCATATATATGCATATATATGCAATAAGTGTATAAGATTATCAACCACATCGTGATAACTGACATAAAAATATAAATGTCTATACTATGAATATGCTCATCATCATCATCAGCCGTTACTAGTCAAATGCAGAATAAAGGTCTCAGACATGTCCTTCCACTTGAGCCTGTTTATGGGCATTCTGTACCAGTCCACGCCCGCAAACTTTCTTAGGTCATCAATCCATCGTCTTCTCTTCCTTAGCCTGTTGCCTTTTACACACTCTAGGGACCCATTCTGCTATTCTAAATGTCAATCTATTGTCTGACATTCTCGTTATATGTCCTGCCCATGTCCATTTCTTTTTCTTACTTGATGAAAGAATATCCTTTATATTAGTTTGCTCTCGTATCCATGTTGCTCTATCTGTCTGTGTTGTTCTCATCATTAATCTTTCTATAGTTCTTTGAATTGTAACTAGCTTATGTTCCAAGGCTTAAGAAGGCTCTTAGTTTCTGATGTATAAATTAATACTGGTAGGACCATCTCAGTTAATACTTTTCTTTTGAGAAAGTGTCATTTCACATTTTATAATCTCATTTTGTTTACCAAATGCTCTCCATCCCACGTTTATCACTTTTTTTTCATTTTGGTACCTTGTCCTTGGGAAACACTCTTCTGTCTTAAGCACGTATATTCATCAGCAATCTCTAGAGGCTCGTCCATAACATTTATTTGTTGTCTCTCTGCATTTTCATTGAACATTATCTTAGTTTTACTCATTCATTTTGAGTCCTACATTTCTACATTATTCAAATCTTCTATCGTCCTTTGTAATTCACTAAACACAAGTATGTCATAAACGAATCTCGAGTTGTTGAGGCATTCCCCGTTAATATCAATTCCTACATTTTCCCAATCTAAATAAAAACTTTTTCTAGGCATGTTATGAATAATTTAGTATGTATTTGTAAAAGTAAACTATAAAACCATAAAACTGAGCATGGTTGATAAGTTGCACTGGCGGACAAGACTGAAAGGGAAATGCAGATGTACACGGGATCCGCGGGAAAAAATTTATCGAGTTTCATTCATAAGTCAGAAGTGTAGGTTAAGACTTGGAAGTCTCTTCTTTATTGCCTTTGGGGTATGTCTTCGCTGTGTGGGAACAGTGAGAGAAGACGATGGTGTTCATTACTTCTGTCGGATGGGTTCTCTTGTCTTTAGTAATACAATGGTCGCGATGCGAAAGGTACTCTATTGTAGGGAGATACAATCTCATCCTTGGTAAGCATTTACTTTGTAATTGTAACTTATGTGTGGTGACCGCGAGAGTAAATGGCAAGTCTAGATTATATTTATTAGTGTTATTACTCGTGCGGTTTCCATGGTTTTAAACTTTTTCTTCCTACTATTTGGTTTAGATGCAGGATTTTTTGTGTTGCTTAGCTAAGGGATTAAACTATATACTGGAGATGTTTTTATTAAGGCTTGGTATCTGAGATCAGAATGTTGGGTGCGTATTGGAAATTCATAATCTGAGGTAATTTGTGGCCGTACTTATGCGCCGGTCATTGCAAGGTTTCTCTGATAATTTTACTGATGATTACTGAACAGAGGTTTGCATACACGTTAATACACCAGTAGTTTTGCTGTCCTTTATACTTTTTTTTTTATCGAATTGAGAGTGAAATTATAAAAAAAATGCGGCATATATATTACCGAAGGTAGAATTTCCCCCCATTATATTTGCAAGTGATATTAAACACACACATCTGATTTTTGTCATAAGAATTTAAACAATTTTTTTTTAAGACATTAATAGGTTTAACAATTCCTCTTTATCTTCATAAAATGCAACTGCTTTAAAGAAAATCGTGTAGATTCCTAAGACTAATGTTAATTTTTATGGCTGTCTTTATAAGATTCTTTTTGGGGTTAGCTTTTGCACACGATATCCTTGACAAACGCCGTTTCCTGCGGACCGTTTGAGCAAAATGACCACAGGAAGTCTGGTAGGATCGTGACTAGGATTCTGACGCCCCTTTGTCGATTCCTGGACGGTCATGACCATGTGTAGAGTCCTTTGCATTAAAGGCTTCTATCGTGTCGAGGCACTGAATGCCCCACCCCCTTTCCATCTCACCCCACCCCCTTTCCATCTCACCCCACCCCCTACCCCCCACCCCCCTCTCCTTACCACCAGTCTGTTTCAAGACATAAATGGCTAGACACACTCTTTCTCTCTGTCTGTTTCAAGACAAAAATGTCTAGACTGACTCTCTCTCTCTCTCTCTCTCTCTCTCTCTCTCTCTCTCTCTCTCTCTCTCTCTCTCTCTCTCTCTCTCTCTCTCTCTCTCCTCTCTCTCTCTCTCTCTCTCTGCGTATCATGCATGTAAATGAAGTGGTCTTATTCATTAACGTGTGTATAATGCGACATGGTCAGTGAATTCATTTCGCTTAATTGACATTGTCATCATACTTAACTGAAAATTAGCTTAACTATGGCCATAACTTAGAACCTTAGGCGCAACAGTGGCTCTATTTATTCAGTGACAAGTAGAATCCTCACTTCTATATCAGTATTCTGGAACTTGTGTTAAGTCCCTGCCTGGCTATCTTCGGGACTGGGGTTCGAATCACGCTCAAGCTCGATAGTTTTTGTAGCGTCTGCAACCTCACCGTCCATGTGAGTTAAGGATGGGGGAGATGGAAGGGGGTTATGGTGGAGCCCACGGTCCAGATATACCTTGGTGGAGCCTATATGTCTGCCTGTTGAGTCATCAGCAGCCATTGCCTGGCCCTTCCTGGTCCTAGCTGGGGTGGGGTTGGGTTTGAGCGCTTATGATTGTATAAGGTCAGTTTCGAAGGCATTTTCCTGATAGGGCGTTGTTACTGTCCCCCCCCCCCCTGCCATTTCTGAGCGACCTTTAAACCTTTTAAGTGGGTGGTATTGCCCTACCAGACGGACAAGATCCTTTTATCAAGTTTCCGAAAGCTTTTAAGATACTTATAATCCTATTTCCAAGGGTAACCTCGCATCATCCAAAGGACTTCTCATCGCATTGATCTTTGGAGTAGGCCACCGCCGGCACTCGGATCAAATAGGGATTGCTGTGAGGCTTAATGTGTTTAGACCTCGATAAAGCTTTTATTGGGACTCACTTTATGTTAACTATGTCCCAGGTTATGGTGTAAGTACATTAGGGGGTTTTCAGTTTAGCAGACTTTTTATCTATTCGAAATAAGAGAATTTATGCATACTATTGTTATAACTTACTTTATTTGGTTATGTCAAAAATATAGCATTGTGATCTATTACTGGATATGTGAAAACTAATTTTAATATAGGTCTTGTCCTGGCTATTTACCCAATGAAAGACTTCCTTCACGTACACACCCGCCTTAAACAAATGACGAGATTTGGAAGATCTCGTGTTGTAAATAGGCTGTGCATGTTGGTCATGCATGACCGTATGGCGGAGATTTACAAAAAGCTTCTAAAGCTAGAAAAACTTTAGCCTGGGGAATGCTGGAGGACTACTGAACGAGCATTTAATCATTCTTTTCTTTTCTTAAAAATAAAATTTAGCCCCAGGAACGTAAGATAAATATAATGAAATGTACAGTGCTTCTCAGAAGGATGAGACTGCCTTATTAATTAAAGTGCTATACCTCCTGATACCTAAATAGGTTAGTGCCATCAGTGGACCTCATGTGGCGCACTGTTGGCATTTCTTAGGGGTCTTTTGAGTGTTTCTTCGGCCCCTTGCTGTACTTGTCTCATCTTTTTTACCTCTGCCCCCTTTCCTTTCTTCCTGTTTAAGCTCGTTATAAGTTTTACTGTAGGGGTTTCCCAATGGTTGCTCTTGGGGTTGAATGGCCTCGCAGACCCCAACGTCTGGCTTTAGAGAGTAAATTCATAAACCAAAAATCCTTGACACCTCCAAGTATCCCTGTGCAAGTTTAAGAACAACGTATCAGGTAAAAGGTCTTGTAATGCACTGAATGACTTTAAGGGGAAGAGTGAATCTTGTTGATCCACCCTGTTTAAAGATCAGAGTTGAATAATTATGAATGAAAAGTTGATACACTGAATATTTCAAATAGGGATTAAGCGTATTAAATGATTAGTAAGAGAGGAATAAATATCTAAAAGGGTTTTATATGGAATATGAAATACGATGATTAATTTTAATTGTAGTAGCGAGTAAGACGAGAAGAACTCATCGTTAACATTGATACTTTGTATATATTTTTAAAACTATTACAAAAAGGACGTGACCGAGCTTTAAATGTATTTAACGTATCTGAGATAATGTTTTAATTCATTTACGTTGCAATGTTTCGAGGATTTTTCTGTCTGCTTTTCAGCATTTGACTCTCATCTTAGCTTGAAAACAAATGCTTTTTATTAAATTCCTTGTCCATGATCCCGATATTTATTTCTGCCACTCCTTGTTCAATAAATACTGTGCATGCTTTCAAGATTTTTCATAATTCTGGCAGTATTATACCATCTGCTACATAATAGTTAATTCTGCCAGTATTATACTATCTACTACATAATTGTTAATTCTGCCAGTATTATACCATCTACTACATAATAGTTAATTCTGCCAGTATTATACCATCTACTACATAATAGTTAATTCTGCCATGCATTTTCTCTAAGGACCATACTACGCAATTCTGTATTTTCATCCTTGATGGAACTAATTTGTAGAAAAATCTTCCCAGTTTGATTGTTGGGGACCTTCAGAAATAAAAAATTGGTACAAATACTTTTCTGTTGAACAGGTTGAATGTCTCGTTTCATAGTTTGTATGTTGCTTATCCGTTCAACACTCATTTTTATTGATAAATTATTCGTTTTTGGTTATTTTTAAATGATACCGAAGTTTGTTTATTGTAGTTTTCCATAGAGAGAGAGAGAGAGAGAGAGAGAGAGGAGAGAGAGAGAGAGAGAGTGTGTGTGTGTGTGTGTGTCTACGGAATAGTACAGAGAGAGA
>NC_090730.1:149285971-149293471 GCF_036898095.1 Palaemon carinicauda
ATCGCCTTTTATAATTAGGAATTTAAATTTTCTGTTATTGAATTTTTAATAGGTTTATAAACTTGTCCTTTGGGTAATCTTACCAACCAAAATTATTTTTTGACCGAATTCGTAATAATTTTTTGTTTGCGATAAAATTTAGTATCCTGATAAACAGTATACAAAAAGGTTGTAGACCAAGGTTGTTGCTATCCCCGTTAACAGAAATGATTTAATTATTCGTTTTAAGAAAACTTACTTATTCAGTATTTTCCCATGTCTTCCTCTACCATTGAAAAAAAATCTCCAACATTTTTCACTCTTACGAATAAGCAGAGGTCGAGGCATTTATAAACCATTGTGGACTGCACTCGCGTAATGTAGAATCATTCCAGATTTCCCCCTCTTCATTTAACCGCCGGGTGTAGGGAGTGTGTTGGGGGGGGGGGGGGGGTGGCAGGAGTCGGGCAACGGAGGTCTTGTTTTAAAAAGTTAAAGCTGAGTGTACAGTCGTTTCGCGGAGCAGCCTCTGAGAGAACATTTCTCCCTCAATCCTTAATCGTGCTTTGTTAAGACTCATCATACTGAGAAAGCACGTCGGTAGAAAGGATTTACATGCTGAACATGCACGAGGTTATTTTCTTATCCAAGTATTTAATAAGGGTAAAAGTTCTTAACATGCAAAGTGCAGAGGCACGCGTGCTTAATCACGGTCATTGCAGACTAGTCTTGTTTGCTCCTCGTGCGTCCAGCAGTGTGTCTTGTCTCTTGAAAACATTGGGGTGATATCCCTGGATAATGCAAAGATATTTTTTTTTTTTACAAGTAAATCTTGATGTTTGGCCATTGGGTGAGAAACCTGTATATAGTATACTATGTATAACTCATGTGGTGTTGTGTGTACGGTTTATTTTTTCGTAATTGATGTTTTGCTGTTTTAGAATGCAATACCTATATTGCTATAGCTTACTTTTCCTTGCATGTATAATTAATAGCCTGAAATGTGTTTTGTTGATTACTTGAATTAAATATGGTTTTGTGTCCTTGGTTGTGTGTGTATTTTTTATACTAAAATATATTTACCATATGAAATATGATGATGGTATCCAGTCTAGATTGCAGTAAGAACACAGTCTTTGGCAGTCTTTTTACCAATTTACCTGTTGTAGCCCAAGACATTTTATTTGTGTTTATGATATTTTAGACAAGTTCAATTGAAAATCCTTAGGATCTCTTGACCTAAGAAATGAACTTGCTTTTGGTACCTACTAAATATGATTAGCAGCAAAGATGTGGCTGTCTTCCAACCACACCCTAAAAAAATGAACAAAAATAAAACCATAAAGCTAGTTTCTAAATAATCCAGTTAAACGTCAAGATATTAAATTTGGGTGTTTTTTATTTGAGGTAGTGTATTTTTCTACTGTATTTGTATTAAATGGTTTTTAGTTGTGAAGCGGTCAAGATTTGACATTGTATATATGTTGCCTCTTGTCAGGATATTTCTGTACCTTTTTAACACTTGATGAAAATCTGATGACAGTATAATAGAGTATCAACATGTTGCATTGTAATACAACTTTCAAGGAGATAAATTCAATGAATACACTAGGAATAGAAGTATTATATTGATGTTCTGGATATCAACTTCACTAGACTGTACTTGTAACTTCCAATGAGATCTCCACCTGTCTATCACCTAACTGTTCTTATAATATTTTCTATGTATCCATTGTTTGTGTTGACTTTAAAAGATATTCCAGGTTGTTAAGTGAAATCACAATCATCCTGGGATCTCAGGCTAATTGTTAGTCTGGGACTTGGATAATTTTGCAAGCAGCAGCTATATTTTCATGATCCTAATCCTAATACAACACTACTGTCACTAACTATTGTTTTTAATTTTTCTTAGATTTCTCCATTTGAATATGATCGGCAGTTAGAACCATTCTAGAAGGAATTGGATTCCTTATAATCGTGTGCTATTTTATGTTTATATTGTATATATTTTATACTAATATAGTACTTAGTTCAGTATTAATTGTTTCAGGAGAAAAATTGTGAACTTTTAGAGATATAGCAACGATTATTATAATCATATTCATGGGGAAATTGTGTTTTGACACACACACACACACACACACACAGACACACACACACACACACTGCAACTTGTTCACCTTTTAGGTAAATGATTGATAGCCAGGTTAAGTTTAATCAGACTTTATCTGGAGTTGGCCTCTTGATTTCCCTCTCAAGGTGTATACATCTTCCTGTCCTTCCCCAGTAAAATGCTCAATCGTCTCAACGTGCATCTAATAAGAAATGTCTCGATTTTGAATTTTCTCTCTCTCTCTCTCTCTCTCTCTCTCTCTCAATGGGTATTGAATTTTGATTTTTTTTTTTCAATGAAAGTTTAATTAACGTTTGCGCTATACCCACCATCTTCCTTTCACTCGCCTTCCTCCTATCTTTCCTCCTCCTCCTCCTCCTCCTCTCCTCACCTTCCTCTGTGTCATTCCGCTTCTTTGTCTTCACCCTGGTCTTTTCCTCTTCGGTTCGTGAATTCTCACCTTTGATCTTTAACAGACGGCAAGAGGGCGCTGCTTGTTCCATGGAAGTGTCTGTCAGTTTGATCTCTCGAGGTGGTTGATTGAATTTCTCTCGTACTTAAGCTTCTGAATACTTAATATCTTCTGTTTCCCCTCTTCCTCATCTTTTATTCCATTTGCACGTATATCGTAAATAAATTTTACACTGGTTTACTTCATAATTTCATTATGGTCTAAATTTTTAGTGGAAATGCTCAAGATCATAATATTATATATCTGGTGGTGATTATCTATAATCAGGAGTGTATGGGGTTTGCTCAGGTTATTTTACGTATGTGGAGTCTACTCTTTCTGAATGACGATTTATGGGTTGCAATTTTGAGGCCCACTTGCTGCTTGGAGGGTTTTTTTTTTTTTTTTTTTTTTTTTTTTTTATACTGTCCCTGTGACCCAGGCGAGAGCTATATGCCTATCCGTTGAGTGACCAGCAGCCAATGCCTGGGCCTTCTTGGTCTTAGATTGCCTGTGACATCTATTTATAGTAGGTCTCTTGGATATTGGTGTCACTTGCCTTTGTTACTCGTGAGTTACCTTTAAACCTTTAAATCTCTTCGCAAATTGCGCAAAAAGTTATCTGTTGATTTTGGAAAAATATCTACTAATTGGTCTCGTGACTGGCAATAATACATTGTGTTTTGAATGAAAATTTTTGTTGGTGTACAGTCTAGGAAGGATATGTATTCTTTTAATTTGCGTCAGTATTATTGCGTGCAAAATATGAATAAATCTTGTGATGGAGTATTTTGGGACAATTACGATTAGTGTAAATTACAGGTTTCTTAACTAGTGGGCCTCGCGGATTCTAAATTATCACGGTATCGATAATAAATTTTTCTTTTCAGTACGGGTTATCAAATCGATTTAGTACAGACAACCAATTTTTGCACATTGTTAGCATGACCTGAAACAATACGGTAAAATATTGGGTCGCCATCAGTGGCACAATATGATTGTTCTGCTTATATTTGACAAAGTGGCAGCACATGCAATAACACCACCTCTGCTGATAAGTTACCAATTTCGTGGACCATAGCTCACCCCTTCAAAAATAGTTCATGAACATCCACCGGTAACAGGTTTACATAAACATTACCCGAACAAAACTAAAACCCCATCGATCTACTTCTTTCATGGTGAATACCGTAACGAACCCAACATACCAAGACAAATAAGTAAAACTGCTTTGTGACCGTATAAGATCAAAACTTTTCAGTTTTTAATCCTTACCATGGTAATATAAATATTTAGTAGGACGAAATGGTTTTTTTTTTTTTTTTTTTTTTTTTTTTTTTTTTTCCAAGTTTACTAATTGCTCAGCTTGCTACGCCTAGTTGGGTTTTGGGCGGTCATTTTTATCAATTCTGAGTTGAGAATCCATTAGTACAATCGAGAGTAAAGGCAAATGGAAGATTTAGGGAAAAGATTAAGACAATGACTTGAAGTTCATGACATGGTTGATCTCTCTCTCTCTCTCTCTCTCTCTCTCTCTCTCTGTGCGTGTGTTTATTTGCAATTAACGAAAGGCATTCTCTCTCTCTCTCTCTCTCTCTCTCTCTCTCTCTCTCGCCTATTTTTAAAGTAATTTCTTGTTGGCTAATGCTCTATTTTTTTTCTCTTTGCGTGGGTCGTATATTTTTTATTTACTCATTTCCTTCAGTCCCATCCTAATCATGGGGAAATTGAAGTCCACGAGGCTCTGGCTCTTCGTGTAAAAATCAAATCACGTTTGTGTTCATCGCCCGTGCTCTGGCGAATGTAATCACAATGGCTGAATCTATAATACTGTGAATTATGAAGTTCTTGTATACAAGATATGACGTTAGAATTGTATAAATATCACAGGATCTTCCATGAATTATCAGTGATCGTGACAGGCACCTTGCATGCAACTTGACCACATGTAAGAACCCCCTCTGCTCTCTTTTTTCCTGCTCTCGGGACTGAATATAGAAGGCTCTTGAGTTCTTTTGACTTGGAGTTATTTTGGTGGGAGCAAGATATCTGCATATTAAAGATGAGCTTGCTAGGAACAGAAGACCTAAAGGAAAACTTAAAAGAAATATATTAGACTTGAAATGGGGGAAAAGGTGGGATAGAAGAGATTTCATTCCATTGGGTTTGCGCTCTCTCTCTCTCTCTCTCTCTCTCTCTCTCTCTCTCTCTCGTTAAATCCACGCTACTTTATATAGTTTTGTAGACTCACTCTCTGATTATCGATCTTGAGGACGTTTTCGTTCGTTTTATAATTAAAAAAAAAAGAAAAAAAAAACACGGAAACAGAAACTGACAATAACTTTAACAAAGACAAGCACCACAGCTCGAGGCAGAATTCGTACGACAATCGATAAAACTAAGATCAGGATCTATTTTCAAATCGGAACAAACTATAAAACTCTCAGTAGTGTTAATGGAGCCCTTACTCGCATCACACAACTGTTAATGTATTCAAACCCATTTCCTATCATTTATAGGTTTATAAAGACTAACCTTTTCATATAATCCATTAGAGGGAAATGGCTCTTTGTGAGCTATCTTTAATATCACATTTATACACACACACACAAACACACACACATATATATATATATGAGAGAGAGAGAGAGAGAGAGAGAGAGAGAGAGAGAGAGAGAGAGTATAATTTTATTATTTTGGTAAAACAAGATGGAACTAAGAAAAAGTTCCTTGGCTTAGTATTCTCTACGGGCCTTAATGCCGTCGAGTCTTTCCTGGTACATTTTGTAATAAGCATCTCATATCTTATGTAACATAAGGAATCTCTTTCCGGTTTATGCCTTAACATACGTGTGCCTTGTGGAATATCATATGAGCCCAGATGAACTATTATCTTTCCTGGTAATCGTCCAGTGTGGCATGTAACCACTAGATTTTAAAGTACGGAAAATGGTTAACAATCATTGGTAGAAAGCAAGTTTGGCTACCCATTTCCTGTATTAGATATTGATTGATTGATAGGTTGATTGATAAGATTTTGTATGTTTCTTATTAACCTTTTCATCTTGGAATGAAATCTGAAGCTATTACCCTTCCGGTTTTCAGCAACTGCTTACTTTTATTCTTTATTTATAATAAATTATATCGGCGTCAATGACCTTAGATGTCAGGATGCCAGAAAACCTCAAATCAATCAATCAATTATGGAGTAAGATTGCTAGACTACGGCCTTCCTCTTAATGCTCCAGTGACTTATATGCCGACCAGGTCTCTCTTTTTTTATGGTGGTCATCTAATCAAGTACTGACCAGTCTTATTTGTTTGAAGGATATTGCATGCGATTGAAATATGTGTACTTGTATTTTGAGTTACACTTACCTTACTGATAAGTGTAACTCAAAATACAAAATCGAAATGAAAATGTAAGGTAATTATGTTCGATCTCTGGTTGCTTTAGGCGGTTGGAAGTAATGTATATTGCTAACGTTACGGGGCTTTCGCTTTTCTATGGCTGCACCAGTTCAGCCTTTGTCATTTGCGTCAGTGGATGTGGTTGCGCGTCAGTTTTCTTGGTACTCGACCATTTTTCCTTGTTTTGAAGGCCGTCAGGTGAATGTCAGTTTGTTTAGTCCAGAGCTTAGACATATTATATATATATATATATATATATATAAAGTATATATATATATAAAGTATATATATAATATATATATGTATATATATACAGTATATATAATATATATATATAATATAATATATATGTATATATATAATATATATAATATAATATATATATATATACGTATATATATAATATATATATATATATATATATATTGTATTTGTTTTGTTCAAAGAAATGAGAGAGAGAGAGAGAGAGAGAGAGAGAGAGAGAGAGAGATTGTGGCAAGTGGAATAATCGTATCTTTCACACTTGAATTAAATGATACCCTAAGCTGGCCTCCCATCAAGAATGATATTGTCTACCCTATTATTTCAATAAATTACGATGGAGGCGCCCTCTTGCTGGTCATGCGACCTTAGCTTCATCGGACCCACTTCGTAATTGGGCTATTTAATCGAGAGAGGGATTTAATTTATTTCGATTAGGTTCCCCTCGTGTCTCGATTCTATTATGAGGTAGATGTGATTTTAAAGGATCACCATAACAGACTTTGTGAATGTGGGAAATGAAAATCTATTCGTATTTCTAAACACGAGCTTGATAATCAATACTACTGAAGAGCAGTTTGGATGCTGGTTTGGTGTAGAGGTGTGAATTGGAGACTTGTTATTGAAATCTTTAACGAAAACAATGCCAGAATAAGGGGAAACTGTGGGAGTTCTATGAAAAGCTTCATTATTTTATTGAAAAGATAAACAAAGTTATGCCTGGATGGTTAAGGGGAAGAATAGAAGGTTTGAACACGAATACAAATCGTGAATCAAGAGATTTATGATGATTATGATTTGAGAGTAGCAATTTTATATATATATATATATATATTATATATATATATATATATATGTGTGTGTGTGTGTGTGTGTGTATATATATATATATATATATATAGAGAGAGAGAGAGAGAGAGAGAGAGAGAGAGAGAGAGAGAGAGAGATAAGAGAGAGAGAGAGAGAGATATATAAGAGAGAGAGAGAGAGAGAGAGAGAGAG
Organism: Palaemon carinicauda; assembly: GCF_036898095.1. Taxonomy (NCBI): domain Eukaryota; kingdom Metazoa; phylum Arthropoda; class Malacostraca; order Decapoda; family Palaemonidae; genus Palaemon; species Palaemon carinicauda. The sequence continues at coordinate 149,293,189 of NC_090730.1, forward strand.
AGAGAGAGAGTGTGTACCACAAATACGTATAGAAACATTATAGAAAAGTGTATTGTTAAGATGAGACATTTTGTCCCAACGGCGTTCTTATGCTGACCTTCTCTTCTCTTTAGAAGATTGATAACATTCCAGCTTGTCCTTGATGTAATTTGTCTCCAAGATCACGGACTTTTATTAGCTTTACCGAGAGCGCTCCCATCTTAACGTGACCCTGGAGTTAAAAGCAATCCACTCTACCTGCAAGTTTATGTTGCCTTTTACTTTAAATTAAGCAAGGGAATCT